>NW_026607597.1:0-337500 GCF_029499605.1 Hyla sarda
ATCCTCATAAAGAGATCTTTGCGGCCCCACTTGGTTTGTGGGGCGTAGATGTTAATAAGCCGGAGCTCTTGCCCCTTCATGAGGACATCTAAGATCAGGCACCTCCCCATTTCTAACTCAATAACCCGTCTGCATTCAACAGGAGCGGTAAAAAGGACCGCCACCCCACTATACGGCTCAGCCGCAAGAGACCAGTGGGAGGGGCCACGCCTCCACTCTCTCCTGGCTTTTACCAGAGAGGCAAGATCTGACAACCTGGTCTCCTGCAGATACAAAATATCGGCTTCAACACGGCCGAGAAAATCAAAGGCTGCGAATCTAGCCGTATCAGACTTTATACTGGCACAGTTAATAGATGCCAGTGTCAATGGGGTGAGTGCCGCCATCATGGGTGATTGAGATAGACGGCCCTAACCCCCTCATTTTTGTTTCTTCTTTACCCCCTCATCCCCAGATGAGGAGGCTTCCTTGTCTTTGGACCGTTTTTTTGATTCTGACTGGTCCATTTTATAATCCCCATCTCCGCCTGGCTCCGATTTGGCCCCATCCCCTGCGGAAATTGCCCCATCAGGACAGGGCCCAGTTCCCCCTGGAGGCTCCCCCACTTCAGGCACCCCATCCCTGACCCCCCCCCCTTCAAGGAGGGGGAGGAGATGTCTTCAAGGACAGAGTACCGGTTAGACAGATCAATCAGAGGGGGGGCAGGTAAGCTTCCGCTTGGGACCTGGTCCGCAGCACGGGGACTAGAGGGCTCCGACCTCTTCTTTCTCCCTTTACTGCCCTTCTTTTTTGGCCTCTCTTCACCCTCCTCATCCACACTTTCACAGTGGGAGGAATCGGAAAGATCGGCCTTGCTGCCCTCTTCTTTACAGATTCTCCCCATTTCCTCTTCCAGCACATTCTCCCCCAGGGTCTCAGCAGTTTCAGGACTAACCTCAGGAGCAGGGCCAGAAGCTACCCCTGCCACATGGGAACTCTCCAGTTCCCTGCTCCTTCTCCGATTAGCCTCCCGCCTCAGCCTGGCGGGACTTTTCCTCTTCACTGACCCTGTTGCACCTTCACCCGCACCCGTGCCCTCCCCAGCTGAGGCAACGTTACTGCTCTCCCCAGCCAAGGTGACCGTCGCACGGGCAAAGGCGCTAGGACAACGGCTGAAAGGGTGTCCTAAGACACCACACAGATGACACCTGATCTGCCTACAGGATGCGGCAAGATGACCTACCCCACCGCACAGTGCACAGACCTGCACGGTACAGGCTGCGCTAAAGTGAGTGGGGCTGCCACACCTGTGACAGACCTTGGGCTGCCCCTGGTAGAAAACTTGGATTCTGTCTCTCCCAAGAAAAGCAGCTGATGGGATGTGGGCAACAGTGCTCCCCGAACGCTTCAGTTTGACGGAAAACGTCCAGGCCCCAGACCAGATCCCATGTTCGTCATAGTTCTTTTTTGGCATGTCCGTCACATCCCCATATCGGCTAAGCCAGGTCATAATGTCATAGCAAGATAGTGACTCGTTACGTGTCAAAACGGTCACTTTCTTGGCCAGATTCTGACGGGATATCGCCTTTACGGCGAAATCCCGCCAGCCGGGCTCGCTTTTCACCACCTCATAATTCGACCAGAAAAGTTCCAGACCCTCTGGCCGAACAAAGCTGATGTCAAACTCGGAAGTACCATAGGGGTGGATCAGGGCAAAGATGTCACTTGCCCTGAATTCCATCCGGAGGAGGAGCTCAACCACCTTACCCCGAGGCGGACGCGCATCTTCGCCCCTCCACACTAAACGGACCACATTCCTACGGCCACTTTCCTGGCCGGATGTCGGGAGGGACCAGACCACCTCCCCGTTTTGTTCTCGGAAGGCGCCTAAGCCATGTCTTTCTATCCAAAAAGACAGGTCAACCTCACCCCTCCCCTCTACATGGATTGACCTGTCTCCCCTACGTAGAGCCTCCAGGAGGCGCTGTTGCAAGTGACCCCCAGAGCCAGACGGAGATGGGGATCCCCCTGATCCCCCGGCAGTGACGCTGGCATAGCTTCTCTGAGAAGCAGCCACTACCGGGGGGGCAGTCGAACCAGGAACTGACCCAGAGGCCAAACCTGGACCCTTATTCTTAACAGCCATAACACCTCTCTCTGTCATTCCACTACCACTCCTCACCTGTATTTCACTAGCACCCCTCTCTTGGACTACACTTGCACCCCTCTCTTGCACTCCTCTTGCACCCCTCTCTTGCACACTACTTGCACCCCTCTCTTGCACACTACTTGCACCCCCCTCATCAACACTGCTACCACAACTCCTCCCATGCACACCACTATAACTCACATTCTGCACATTACCATTTTTATTCACATTTTTCCTTTCACTTTCACTCTTGCGTTCACTCTCCCTTGGAGTGTTACAGACTGGGCTGGCTGGGTCTTTTGCTTCATGTTTAAGGGTTGCCGGTTTCAGGATTGGTGCTGCATAGTTCTTTCTTCCTGTGTCTTTGGGTGCAGACACAGGCTCCGCCTCTGAAATGGGTGGCCACTCCCCCTCACAAAAAGACTGTCCCTCCGGACTAACTCCCGCTACAGCTGATGTGCAGGGAACCTCCCACTTTATAGCGGAGTGCCCCCTGGCGCCAGAACCAGTATCAACCACGCCACCTAGGGGACCGCCCCCTGAACCAACAAGGTCCAGCGCCCGGACACTCCCCCCCCCCCTCACAGGAGAGTGCCCTGCGGTGCCAGGACCTGTACCGCCCACTTCAACCAGGGGACCGCCCCCCGAACGGGTGAATCTGCCGCCATTTTCCGGTGCCTGGACACCCTCCCCCCTCACAGGAGGGTGCCCTTTTTTTTCTATAGCACCCGCGGCCATTTTGGGTGCGCTACTGTATCCCCCATGCTGGCCCCGCTCCACTACAGAAACGGGGTCTGGCAGATTGGGGGACCCAGCACCTTTTTCAGCCGACCCAGACTGCTGGAAGGGAGAAAAGACAAACTTAACTCCTTGTGTCTTCTTCCTCTTCTTGCCCTTTCCTTTCTTCTTCTTCTTTCCCTTCTCCTCTGGGCCCAAATCATCCCCGAAGGAAAAGTTTTCCAGACGGGTGGGGGACTCCTGCATAACAATTGCCCGCAGGAGACCCCCATCTGCCAAGCCGCTTCCATCACTGCAGTCACTGCCGTCATCATCATCATCATCCTCCTCACTGGAGGGAGGTAAGGCCACCTGAGCCGGGTTTACATAGTCCTCACTGAGGGTAAGTGGGGGGTCTGGGGTAACAGTAGTGGTGGTACACACAGGTCCAGTATCCATATCCCCCTCACTCTAATCCCCCTCCTCACCTCCCTCCATCTCTTCCTCCTCACTCTGGCAGTCATCTTGGTTACTCACTTGTCCTGAGACCTTCATGCTGGAGAAACGATCCTTGTTCACAAGTCTCTCGCTGAGTATACCACCTCCCTCCACAATGTCCGATCTCAGCCTAACAATCTCATCCACCTGTTTCTTCAGAGCTCTCACCTTGGTGGAAAATGCTGCCCTCTTGGTCTTTGCTGCATTGTTTGCTTGGTAGCTGGAGGGGCAAGCTGTGCATAACTAGCTTGCCCCCTGACTGGTGAGCAGTTAAGGGGTTAAGAAATATACAGGCAATGTTTTTTAGCCCCCTCCCCCGCCTGTAAAAACTTGTTGCTAACTATAGTGGTATGTCCCATGGGTGGGGGGGAAGGAGTGCACCAATCAGGGGTCTAATAGTTTCCCGGGCTTTCAGGGGCCCTCCCCTGGGTATTTATAGCTGTGGTGCCTCCCTTTCCCCCTCAATCTGCCCAGGACCCGGAGTTTTGACTGCTGGCTGGTATGTGTCTGCCCCTTATTTGTGGCCTGGATGGAGCAGATGGGTGAGGGCTGGCATGCTCCCTTGTGGCTGAGCTGGCCTCCCCTCCTGTTGCACCCTTGGCGGGTTCAGGAGGCTGGCGGACCTCTTATCAGTCCTGCCCTCCTTTCCCACTGTAATCCCTTTGAGCCCTGTCCCGTTCTTTTGCCCTCTCCCCTGCCTGTACTTTGATCCCTCTCTCCTGGGTGCTCCTGGAGCAGGCTCTGATTACCTACTTGCCCCGTCCGTCTCTTTTTTCCCCCCTGTTGCGGTCCCCTTCGTCTGCCTCCCCCCCCCTGTTGCGGTCCTTACCATAACCCCCCCTCCCGCCTGTTTGTCCCCTCCGCTCTGGAGGTGGCGGCCCCTGGGTGGCTGCTGCTGTTTTAACCCCCTTTAACGTTTGCGCAAATGGACGTTTATTAACGTCCATTTGCGCGTCCCCAGCTATAATCCGCGCTCACATAGTGAGCGCGCATTATAGCTGTTGGGTCCCAGTTGCTATTAGCGACCAGGACCCCTGATAATGCCGGACATCGCCGATCTGGCAGATGTCCGGCATCACCTTTTCAGACGCGGCGATCAAAGTCATCGCCGCGTCTGAAAATGTAATTGAACGCATCCCGGCTGCTCAGCGGGCTGATTGGGACCATCGCGATAAAATCGCGATGTCCCGATCAGCTGGGACGCAGCAGGAGGGTCACTCACCTGCCTCCTGCGCGTCCGCTCCTCAATTGATTGCTCCAAGCCTGAAATTCAGGCTTGAGCAATCAATCATTGATAACACCGATCATTGCCATGTTACTACATGGCAAGTGATCGGTGTCAGGTTCAGTGTGTGCAGTGTTATAGCTCCTAGGGGAGCTATAGCATTGCAAAAAAAAAAAAAAAAACTGTTGAAGTATTTGAATAGTTAAGTTAATAAAGATCTTTTAACCCTTGCAATTTTACACGTTTGATCACCCCCCTTTTCCACATCATAAAATAAAATAAAAAATAAAAATTAATAATAAAAAAAAAAAAGAAAAAGAAAAGAAAAGAAAAATACCATAATAGTAATGATAAAAACTTAAAATCTATAAATAAAATAATAATACATAAAATACTGTATATTACAACAACATACACGTGTGGTATCGCCACGTGCCTACATGTCCGTAGTATAAAAAAATAAATTAATTAATTAATAAATATAGTCATTTAAGGCGCTCCGTCTATGGCGTACGTGTATAATATAAAAAAAAAAAAAAAAAAAAACATTACAAATTTATTAATTAATGAATAAAATACATAAATAAGTAATATTACTTGAATAAATAAATTTCACAGTCCAAAATAGCGTATTTTTGACCCCTTTTTATACCGTAAATATGAAAAACAGCGATCTCAAACTCTGATCGAAACGACAATGGTACTGCGGACAGCTTCAGATCACAACGCCAACTATATGAGCACTCATACCGTCCCCACTCCATTGCCCGGCTCCTTACCCCCACCACACTAGCACTCCCCCCCTGCCCACTGCTGCTGCTGCCCCTCCCCCTTTTTCCTCGTGCTCTTCCAGTGCTCCCCATGGTTCTTGCATCCATTGCGCCCCCCCCACGCCTCCCCATCACCTCTCTGCCCCGAGTTCCCAACCCCCCCCCTTCCCCCACTGCTGCCACTGCTGTCCTCCTTCCTCCTGCCTCTCCAATGCCCCCCGTGGAGGGGTAGGGAGTGCTCCCCTGATTTCGTGTTGCTCTTCCCCCCTCTGGGGCCGGATGGGGGCATAGACGTATTTGTCGCCGCTCTCGCTCTGGTCCTGGGGGGCGGCACAGGCGGTGTTTTTTGGGCCTTCTGTTCACCTGCGGGGAGTAGGTGTTTCGGTTCTTCCCGCAGGGTTCTCCCTCGGAGTCCTCTACTGCTGTTTTCCCGGCGTGGTTTCCGGCGCCGTTCCGTGCGGCGGCCGAGTGCCCGCGACCCGGCGGTCTCCAGCGTGCCTTGTCCCACGCCTGCGGCGGTGGTGAAGTGGTTCCTCCCTCTGTTGTGCTTCTCCATTTTCTGGAATTGGTGAGTCTTCTGATGTGGGGCTTTGCCCCTTCCCTGGTTTGTGTGCTTATTGCTACGTCTGTGTAGTGTTCGTCCTTTTGTTCCCGTGTGTTTGTTGAGTTTGGGTCTCGGATATGGGTGTATATCTGTGTTGGTCTCTGGTTGTGAGTTGGGTACGTCTCTTCTTGACGGGGTGCTTTGGTAGGGTATCATTTTCTGCGGTGCGCGCTTGGGTGTGTGGTCTTTTGGCCTTACGCTCTAGGTGGCCGGGGTTTTGCTGACTTAGCTCCCGTAGGCATGTTCCTTTTCCTGAATCGGTGGCTGCCACCCAGTCACGGTTTTGTTTCTTTGGGTTTTCTCCCCCTTTGTTTGGTTTATCTCTCCATCTTAAGTTGTAGTCTCTCTCCGCTGCTCCATTGTCCTAGTATATTTGTCTGCTGTTTTTTCCTGTTTCGCCCAATCTCATGTAGGCATGGGACTCCTGTATGTCGTGCTGGGTGCTTTGGCTGATGTGGCGGAGGGTAGGTTTCGCTTGAGTCTCTGGGGGTAGGTTTTGCTTGTGTCTCCGTTTGTCTTGCCTGTGTGGTTTCTTCTGTTCGTGGTGGTATTCCGGAGGGTGATTCTCCTGTGCTCTACACTTGTTGGGGTGTGGTTTGTTGCTGCAAGGCTGACATGCAAATTTGTGAAGCGTCCATATTTTGTGCTCGCTTCGGCAGCATGTATGTTAAAATTGGAACGATTTTGAGGAGATTAGCATGTCTTCCGCATGCCTTGTTGGCCTTGGTTTGCTGCTTTCCTATGGTCAGGGAGTAATTGCGTTTTCTCTGTTTTGGTTTCTTCAGGGCTCGCTATGTGCCCCGGTTCCGGTCCTTGCTGGTTTACTGAATGTTCCACGTGGAATGTGGTTCAGGGCGGAGTTTTTTCCTGCAGGTTGTCTCTGGCCGCCGAGGGTGTGTGGTATCTGTGCCCCCGCATATGTGCCCCTGGTGCACTAAGGGCTGACGTTCCGGTTGGTTGGGTTTTTTTCAGGCGTGATGCAGTGGACAGGCCTGCTTTCAGTCCCCCGTTGCAGCTCATGGAGAGCTCGCTCTGTTCCCGGGTGTGGCTGGTTTGGTTGGTTGTTGGTGTGGTGTTTTGGTTTTCCAGTGGTGCTGCAGGGTGGTTTACTACTGAGTGTCTTGGTAGTCAGTGGGTTTCTGCCATGCTTGGGTTTTTTGTTTGTGCTTTTTCCTTTGGTGTTGGTTGTGGGACTTTGGGTGCTTGCTTCAGCAGTTCATGTTCTAGGATTGTAACGGTACTGTGTGGGTTGGCGTGGCCCCTGTGCTTGATTGCGCTATAATTTGGTGATGCTTTTCTTTTTTGGGTGTGATTTGAGTGATCGGGGGCGTTTTGTCGGTCTGACATTTGGGGCGTTGTCACTGTTATTATTTCTTTCTTTCGGCTTTCTTCCTGCGCTCGGCTTGTTGCACCTAGTGCTTCGCTGTTTGGAGATAAGGTTTATTTTGCGGCTGTACTCCCTGGGGTCGGTATTGGGTGTTGACGCTTTGTCCCGTTCTCTGGCAGTGGTTCCGGAGGTTGCTCCCTCGGGTGGAGTCGGAAGGTTTGCTCATGTGGCTGTGGAATGGGAGACCACCTCGGGTTCGGGTCCCGGGGTAGGACTGAGTGATACAGTTGTGGTTAAATTTTCGGCCTGTGGGTCATCGTGGAGATTGGTGTATTTCTTGGTCCGCTTTAGTGGCTCCTGCGACTTGGTCGCACTCACGGTGAGGCGCTTGCGAGTAGTTGGGGTTGGTGTGGAGGCCGGGATGTCTACAGTCAAGGAGGGTCCCGAAGGTTCCAAGTGTGTCTGTGGATAGGGGTTTTGTTTTTTGTACCTACAAGGTTCTGCTGTTTGACTTCCTATTTCGTTTTGATAGGCTGTGATAAAATAAGTTAACTGCTGTGTCTCCTATCCAAGGACGTTCGAGATTTGGGCTGTATTCTGCATGTATCCAATTAACATTCTTAGTATGTGACGCTGGGTATCTTCACCTGTTCATGTGAATCACCTACTACTCAGTGCAAAAAAAAAAAAAAAAAAGGGTGCTTTCCCACTGTGCTGCGATCCAGTGGGGTGAGGTTGCCGCATGACGGGGGGTGATTTTTCTTTTCTGCTTTGCGGTTGGTGGGATGTTGGTGTATACCTAGGGGCTGGGCCCGTGAGCGGGTGGCCTTGCTGTCGGCGACCATTTTTTCCTATCAGTTTTTGGGTCGCTTGGTGGCGGCTGTGGGTCGGATTTTTGGTTGTCGCTTTTGCGTCGTTTTTTCTGATCCGAGGTTTTGCGCTGGCTTTTTTCGGGGCTAGGTGGATGGGGCACTTTCTTTCTCCTCGTCTCCTTCCATGACACTTGGGTGTCTGATGTGTTTTTTGGGTGCCTATTTTGTGCGTTTTCAGGTCCGTCGGTCCGAGATTGCTTAGGCGATCTGGGACACACAGCTTGTGCTGCATGAGGGTCCACGAATGACTGTTTTTTCCTGTTGTCGTCCTATTGTTGATTGGACTGCGGTGGGGGCCTCCCCCCCCACCTCTTTTTCTTTTATGCTCCCCGCCCTCGATTGTCTGTTTTGGGTTTTGGCTTCTCTTTGTAGGAGGGGGTGTTGTGAGTTTGGGATTCGCTCTCTTTTTGTGTCGGTGTCGGCGGAGAGGGCTCAGTTTCCGGAGAGGGTAGCGCAGCGCGTGGGGCGCGGGCGATCTGCTTGTTGCGTTGCTATTTTCGCCCAGTTTGATGTTTCCCACATGTGTTTTTGTTTTGCGAGCGGCTTTCCGCAAGGTGGTGCGAGTGCTGCGGCACTCTTCGGTGTATGGGCGAGTCTGAGAAATGAGTTCACACAAGAGTTAGTGAATACAAAAAAAATAAAAATTACAAAAAATAAAATAAAATGCAAAAACATAGGACCTGGCGGCAGGTACCTCGGATTTCCTGGAGAGGTTATGTGTTGGGAGAATTTCCTGGAGAGGAAATGTGTTGGGCGACTTTCCTGGAGAGGAAATGTGTTGGGTGTGTTCGGGGGGCTGAGTTGGCCCCAGGTGTTGGCTATCCAGTATCTCTTGGGTGGACGGTGAAGACGGTGAAAGCGGGGTCAACCCGGGGTAGACCTCCACACAGGACAGTGTGGCAGCACCTCTTGGGTTGGCAAGAAGCCAATCGGTGTCTTTGTTACAGTTAAATTGTTATTTATATAAGTAATTTTATAAATAAAGCTGTGGCCGATCCCCACCCACGGAAAAGTTGAATTGTTGTTGTGTCAGTTATTATTTAATTAATTATTGTAGTAAGGGGGAGGGGTAGTTATAGCCAGCTCGGAGCTAATTGGGTCTCAACAGTCTGGAGGGGCAAGCTGTGCATAACTAGCTTGCCCCCTGACTGGTGAGCAGTTAAGGGGTTAAGAAATATACAGGCAATGTTTTTTAGCCCCCTCCCCAGCCTGTAAAAACTTGTTGCTAACTATAGTGGTATGTCCCATGGGTGGGGGGGGAAGGAGTGCACCAATCAGGGGTCTAATAGTTTCCCGGGCTTTCAAAGGCCCTCCCCTGGGTATTTATAGCTGTGGTGCCTCCCTTCCCCCCTCAATCTGCCCAGGACCCGGAGTTTTGCCCTCCCTCCCTCCCTTTTTGTATCTCTGTTTATTGTAAGTCACAGCTTGGCGGTAAGAAGACGGTGAAAGCGGGGTCAACCCGGGGTAGACCTCCACACAGGATAGTGTGGCAGCACCTCTCGGGTTGGCAAGAAGCCAATCGGTGTCTTTGTTACAGTTAAATTGTTATTTATATAAGTAATTTTATAAATAAAGCTGTGGCCGATCCCCACCCACGGAAAAGTTGAATTGTTGTTGTGTCAGTTATTATTTAATTAATTATTGTAGTAAGGGGGAGGGGTAGTTATAGCCTGCTCGGAGCTAATTGGGTCTCAACAGTCTTGCAAACTTCAGCTCCTCTCTGAGGCCTCTTAGTTGTTTTCCGAGCTGTTCATACTGAGCCATCTTGGCCTGGATTTTGGACCCAAAGCTGGCCAGGGATTCTTTGGGCCCCTTTACCCCCCATTGCTGGGGTTCTGAGGAAACAGGCTGGATATGGGGATATGATAAACGTATATAAGTATATTAATGGCCCATACAAAAAATATGGAGAAAAACTGTTCCAGGTTAAACCCCCCCAAAGGACGAGGGGGCACTCCCTCCGTCTGGAAAAGAAAAGGTTTAGTCTAAAGGGGCGGCACGCCTTCTTTACCGTGAGGACTGTGAATTTATGGAACGGTCTACCTCAGGAACTGGTCACAGCAGGAACAATTAACAGCTTTAAAACAGGGTTAGATACATTCCTGGAACAAAATAACATTAAAGCTTATGCAGAATTATAAAACTACATCCCTTTCCCTTATCCCCTTACATCCTTCCCTTCAATCCCCTGGTTGGACTTGATGGACGTATGTCTTTTTTCAACCATACTAACTATGTAACTTTGTAACTATGTAACTATGATGCAGACTTTCCACTCCGCTGCCTGGATGAGCTTCTGCTGGAAGCTTTGCAGCTCCCAGCTGAGGTCGGGGAGGGGGCCCCACATGGCTGTGGACCCTGGTGGATCTCCTCACCCCATCCTGACTACTGGCTGTTGCATTTTCCTTTGCACACCCCGCCAGCCGAGAACGGGGGGGGGGGGGGGGGGGGTGCAAGATGAAGCCCCAGCTTCCCGGGGCTCCATAGCAGGAAAACCTACCCAGGTGTCTGCCACACACCTGGGGAGGGGTGGAAGAAAATCACTGCTTCTCTGGGAAACTCTGGAGCTCAGCAGAACACACCTTCTCTCCAGAGCTGTACTCACTATTCTGCTGGTGAGGTCACTGTGTACATACATTACATTACTGATCCTGTACTGATCCCGAGTGTGTGTGGGATGGGGGTGGGGGACCGGGGGGCCCCCCAAAAAAATTGCTTGCCCAGGGTCCAATCAAAATTAAAGACAGCCCTGTCCATTATACATACACTGTACAGCAATCATACATCCATTATACATACACTGTGTCTGTGACTGTACAACAATCATACATCCAATCCATTATTAATGGATTGGATGTATGATTGCTGTACAGTCACAGTGTATGTATAATGGAGGTATGATTGCTGTACAGTGTATGTATAATAGAGGTATGCTTGCTGTACAGTGTATGTATAATGGAGGTATGATTGCTATACAGTGTATGTATAATGGAGGTATGCTTGCTGTACAGTGTATGTATAATGGAGGTATGCTTGCTGTACAGTGTATGTATAATGGAGGTATGCTTGCTGTATAGTGTATGTATAATGGATGTATGATTGCTGTACAGTCAGTGTATGTATAATGGAGGTATGCTTGCTGTTCAGTCACAGTGTATGTATAATGGATGTATGATTGCTGTACAGTCACAGTGTATGTATAATGGATGTATGATTGCTGTACAGTTTATGTATAATGGAGGTATGCTTGCTGTACAGTGTATGTATGATGGATGTATGATTGCTGTACAGTCACAGTGTATGTATAATGGAGGTATGCTTGCTGTACAGTGTATGTATAATGGAGGTATGCTTGCTGTACAGTGTATGTATAATGGAGGTATGATTGCTGTACAGTGTATGTATAATGGAGGTATGATTGCTGTACAGTGTATGTATAATGGAGGTATGATTGCTGTACAGTGTATGTATAATGGAGGTATGCTTGCTGTACAGTGTATGTATAATGGATGTATGATTGCTGTACAGTGTATGTATAATGGATGTATGATTGCTGTACAGTCACAGGGTATGTATAATGGAGGTATGCTTGCTGTACAGTGTATGTATAATGGATGTATGATTGCTGTACAGTCACAGTGTATGTATAATGGAGGTACGCTTGCTGTACAGTGTATGTATAATGGATGTTTGATTGCTATACAGTCACAGTGTATGTATAATGGATGTATGATTGCTGTACAGTCAGTGTATGTATAATGGATGTATGATTGCTGTACAGTGTATGTATAATGGATGTATGATTGCTGCACAGTGTATGTATAATGGAGGTATGCTTGCTGTACAGTGTATGTATAATGGAGGTATGATTGCTGTACAGTGTATGTATAATGGATGTATGATTGCTGTACAGTGTATGTATAATGGATGTATGATTGCTGTACAGTGTATGTATAATGGATGTATGATTGCTGTACAGTGTATGTATAATGAATGTATGATTGCTGTACAGTGTATGTATAATGGATGTATGATTGCTGTACAGTGTATGTATAATGAATGTATGATTGCTGTACAGTGTATGTATAATGGAGGTATGCTTGCTGTACAGTGTATGTATAATGGATGTATGATTGCTGTACAGTGTATGTATAATGAATGTATGATTGCTGTACAGTGTATGTATAATGGATGTATTATTGCTGTACAGTGTATGTATAATGAATGTATGATTGCTGTACAGTGTATGTATAATGGAGGTATGCTTGCTGTACAGTGTATGTATAATGGATGTATGATTGCTGTACAGTGTATGTATAATGGACGTATGATTGCTGTACGATGTATGTATAATGGATGTATGATTGCTGTACAGTGTATGTATAATGAATGTATGATTGCTGTACAGTGTATGTATAATGGAGGTATGCTTGCTGTACAGTGTATGTATAATGGATGTATGATTGCTGTACAGTGTATGTATAATGGAGGTATGCTTGCTGTACAGTGTATGTATAATGGAGGCATGCTTGCTGTACAGTGTATGTATAATGAATGTATGATTGCTGTACAGTGTATGTATACTGAATGTATGATTGCTGTACAGTGTATGTATGATGGAGGTATGCTTGCTGTACAGTGTATGTATAATGGATGTATGATTGCTGTACAGACACAGTGTATGTATAATGAATGTATGATTGCTGTACAGTGTATGTATAATGAATGTATGATTGCTGTACAGTGTATGTATAATGGATGTATGATTGCTGTACAGTCACTGTGTATGTATTATGAATGTATGCTTGCTGTACAGTGTATGTATAATGGATGTATGATTGCTGTACAGTGTATGTATAATGGATGTATGATTGCTGTACAGTGTATGAATAATGGATTTATGATTGCTGTACAGTGTATGTATAATGGAGGTATGCTTGCTGTACAGTGTATGTATAATGGAGGTATGATTGTTGTACAGTGTATGTATAATGGATTTATGATTGCTGTACAGTGTATGTATAATGGATGTATGATTGCTGTACAGTGTATGTATAATGGATGTATGATTGCTGTACAGTGTATGTATAATGGATGTATGATTGCTGTACAGTGTATGTATAATGAATGTATGATTGCTGTACAGTGTATGTATAATGGAGGTATGCTTGCTGTACAGTGTATGTATAATGGATGTATGATTGCTGTACAGTGTATGCATTATGGATGTATGATTGCTGTACAGTGTATGTATAATGGATGTATGATTGCTGTACAGTGTATGTATAATAAATGTATGATTGCTGTACAGTGTATGTATAATGGAGGTATGCTTGCTGTACAGTGTATGTATAATGGATGTATGATTGCTGTACAGTGTATGTATAATAGAGGTACGATTGCTGTACAGTGTATGTATAATAGAGGTACGATTGCTGTACAGTGTATGTATAATGAATGTATGATTGCTGTACAGTGTATGTATAATGGATGTATGCTTGCTGTACAGTGTATGTATAATGGAGGTATGCTTGCTGTACAGTGTATGTATAATGGATGTATGATTGCTGTACAGTGTATGTATAATGGAGGTATGCTTGCTGTACAGTGTATGTATAATGGAAGTATGATTGCTGTACAGTGTATGTATACTGAATGTATGATTGCTGTACAGTGTATGTATAATGGAGGTATGCTTGCTGTACAGTGTATGTATAATGGATGTATGATTGCTGTACAGTGTATGTATAATGGAGGTATGATTGCTGTACAGTGTATGTATAATGAATGTGTGATTGCTGTACAGTGTATGTATAATGGAGGTATGATTGCTGTACAGTGTATGTATAATGGATGTATGATTGCTGTACAGTGTATGTATAATGGATGTATGATTGCTGTACAGTGTATGTATAATGGAGGTATGATTGCTGTACAGTGTATGTATAATGAATGTATGATTTCTGTACAGTGTATGTATAATGGAGGTATAATTGCTGTACAGTGTATGTATAATGGAGGTATGCTTGCTGTACAGTGTATGTATAATGGAGGTATGCTTGCTGTACAGTGTATGTATAATGGATGTATGATTGCTGTACAGTGTATGTATACTGAATGTATGATTGCTGTACAGTGTATGTATAATGGAGGTATGCTTGCTGTACAGTGTATGTATAATGTATGTATGATTGCTGTACAGTGTATGTATAATGAATGTATGATTGCTGTACAGTGTATGTATAATGGAGGTATGATTGCTGTACAGTGTATGTATAATGAATGTATGATTGCTGTACAGTGTATGTATAATGGAGGTATGGTTGCTGTACAGTGTATGTATAATGGATGTATGATTGCTGTACAGTGTATGTATAATGGATGTATGATTGCTGTACAGTGTATGTATAATGGAGGTATGATTGCTGTACAGTGTATGTATAATGAATGTATGATTTCTGTACAGTGTATGTATAATGGAGGTATGATTGCTGTACAGTGTATGTATACTGAATGTATGATTGCTGTACAGTCACAGTGTATGTATAATGGATGTATGATTGCTGTACAGTCACAGTGTATTTATAATGGATGTATGATTGCTGTACAGTGTATGTATAATGGAGGTATGATTGCTGTACAGTGTATGTATACTGAATGTATGATTGCTGTACAGTCACAGTGTATGTATAATGGATGTATGATTGCTGTACAGTCACAGTGTATTTATAATGGATGTATGATTGCTGTACAGTGTATGTATAATGGAGGTATGATTGCTGTACAGTGTATGTATAATGGAGGTATGATTGCTGTACAGTGTATGTATAATGGAGGTATGATTGCTGTACAGTGTATGTATAATGGAGCCTCCAATCTAAAAAAAAAGCCTCCAATCCCCAAAAAAGTTTTAATAAAGTTTTTCATTTTGTTTGTATTGATATTTATATGAGTGTAGGTCTGTTTATGTATGTGTGCATGCAAGCAAGAGGGGCTGAAACGTCGCACTGTTTGACATGTGGAATAAATAGTTATTTTTTGGATATTTGGAGTGCCGCACCATTTTTGAAGTTATCAATTGGCTGTGATCGAGCCTGAGGAGCTGGCACCCGCCTACTGTGGTAAAGTAGTGCTGCATTTTTTTCGACATTTATATATATATATATATATATCTATATAAACACACACACGCGTGTGCGGCATGAGTTTGTGCTTTAGGGTGCACACTCCTCTACACCCCTCTGTCACCCATGTACACTCCTCTACACCCCTCTGTCACCCATGTACACTCCTCTACACCCCTCTGTCACCCATGTACACTCCTCTATACCCCTCTGTCACCCATGTACACCCATCTGTCACCCATGTACACTCCTCTACACCCCTCTGTCACCCATGTACACCCATCTGTCACTCATGTACACTCCTCTAAACCCCTCTGTACACTCCTCTACAGGCTGAAGGTTTATATAAAAAAGATGGCTCCGGGGGGGCGGGGGCTCGGGCCCCTTACTGGTGAACTAGCTGTACCCCCTGATAGCCATGAGAGCTGCTAGTGACCTACTGCTGCTAGGGGGGGCCAATCATGATGTAGGGGGGGCCGTGGCCCCCTCTGCCCCCCCCCCCCTAGAGACGCCACTGAGAAGACCTGCTGTTACTACTTTGTAAGAGAGGGCACTTTGGTTTTCTTTTATTGCAATTTAAGTTGTTAGTTAATGAAAAATAATAAATATTGTTTTATATATAACTACAGTTAAGGGGAATGTGTTATCAGTTATTCTGCCTAAACATCGGGCAGCATAAAACTGGTGCAGACATCACGATCCCAGGACACCAGGAAAAACACTGAGACACTCGGTCATTCAGAGTCATCTTAGATTGAAAATCCTGCTGAAACCCCGGAAATGAGTCCCTGGGGCTGGTCCCAGCGGGGCGGGTGACGCATCTCTCCCTATGCCAATGGTCTCCAAACTGTGGACCTCCAGCTGTTGCTTAACTAAAACTCCCAGCAAAACTACAACTCCCAGCATGCCCAGACCATTTTTGGAACAACTAGCAGTCCACAGTTTGTAGCCCTAGTCCCTATACAGTTACATTCCTGGCTTCTGCACTACTACTGGAATTGTGTTCCTGGTATCTGGCACTTCCGGGTCAGGTGACGTCATATAACTAGCCATCCAATCAGAGGCTGAGGCTGGACATTGCTTCGGCCCATAACTGAATGAGCAGCTGTGTAACGTCACCTAACCCAGAAGCGCTGGACACTGGGAACTGAATTTCGTGATTCTGGCGGTAGCGCAAGAGCAAGGAAGAGAGGGTTTTTTTATACTGTCTTCCCCAAGCGTTAATACCACATTTCTGCCACAACATAGCTTTCTTATGGAGGCCTGGCAAATCAAATGTCAGGCTTCCCTGTCCCTTCCCTGCTGCCGGCGGCTGCCACAATGACACAATGCTGTGGGGCTGGTATGATCATTTTTTCAGGGTTGGTTTTTAGCCCCAGTTCTGCCCTGGGTGGAGAGAGATATATCTAGCTAAGGCTGCATTCACACCACAATTGTTACAAACCGGATCTGGCTGGGAGATGTGAAAACCAGGCGCTCCCGTATCTCAGCCGGACCCGGACCACATCTCGTTTGAAGGAGCCGACCGGAGTCAGATAATGACTCCAGTCGGCTCAGTTTTGCCCCGTATCCAGATTTGTGACCGTACTTAAAACTGTAGTATACCACGGTTTTAAGTCTGGTCACAAAACCGGATATGGGGCAAAAATAAGCCGACCGGAGTCACTATTTGACTCCGGTCGGCTCATTCAAATGAGATGAGATGGGGGCCGGGTCCGGCTGAGATACGGGAGTGCCTGGTTTTCACATATCCCTATCGGATCCGGTCCCGTATGTAACAATCGTGGGGTGAATACAGCCTAATGTGGAATGGAGGTAGAAGTGGGAAGAAGCCTGCCTACCTACCTAATATATTAAGGCTGAACATTTACTTAGCTAAGAAGGGGAGAGGGAAGGGGGGCACCTTTGTAGTGTTGGTATCTATCTGTATATGATCACTGTATGGAGTTAACCTTGGTCTTTGCCTAGTGGATTTTTTTCAGTAGCAGTGCGGGGATATTAGTCATTCTGCGGTGATACTGGTCATGATGTGGCGATATTACTTGTCCCTTGTATAGTGATATTGATAATTTCAATGTCAATTCACAGGATTTGGTCAGTAACAGTATGACGGTAATATGTATGGGCATAATATTCCTCCTTGTATACTGGTAATATTGGTTTCAGTATACAGGATTTGGCTAGTAACAGTATGATGGTAATATGTATGGGGATAATATTCCTCCTTGTATACTGGTATTATTGGTAATATTACTCTCAACATACAGGATTTGGTCAGTAACAGTATCATGGTAATATGTATGGTGATAATTTTTCTCCTTGTATACTGGCATTATTGTTAATATTGCTATCAATATACCGGATTTTCACATATAGCCTTTTTAAAACATTGCTGCCATTTTTCATTATAAGCAGGGCCGGTGTTATGGCGGGGCAAACCAGGCAATTGCCTAGGGCCCCCATCCCCCAGGGGTCCTGCCGTCTGCTCAGTAGGGGGGGGGGCAACTGTTTTAAAGTGGCCGCAGCGTTGGCTTCTTGTTAAAGATTAGCAGGGGGGCAACTTTAAAACAGTGATCAGCTCCGGGCCCCGTGCCCGCAGGGGGGCCCCGTCACATTCGGGACATCCCTGTGTCCCGAAAAATCTTTTCAGGCCACAAGGATGCCCCGTTTACTTCATAGCGGCCCCGCGTTAACTTTAAAAACGCTGGGGCCGTTGGGAGGAAGCGCACGCAGTGACGGCACTGACGTCACGTGCGTGCGCCCATAGCAACAGTACAGCAGAGCGCAGCTGTGAGGAGGACGTGCGGGTATGGTAAGTGACCTGCGGTCATCTTCAGTGTTCCGACCGCTGCTCCCGGGATGGCCCATAGGCCATAGCAGTAGATCGTGACCGGGATGGCCCATAGGCCATAGCAGTAGATCGTGATCCAGGAGCGGTGGTCGGAATACTCAAGTGGGGCAGTAAACAGGCATACAGCCTCCAGCCATACATTGTATATGGCTGAAGGCTGTATGTCTGTAGGGGAACATTAGTTGCACTATAATTCCACCACATTTGGTGCAGTATAGTTCCCCCACATTAAGTGCAGTCACTTAATGTGGGGATCTATACTGCACCAAATGTGGTGGAATTATAGTGCACCTAATGTGGGGGAACTATACTGAACCTAATGTGGGGAATTATACTGCACCTAATGTGGGGGAACTATACTGCACCTAATGTGGGGAATTATACTGCACCTAATGTGAGGGAACTATACTGCACCTAATGTGGGGGAACTATACTGCACCTAATGTGGGGGAACTACTGTATACTGCACCTAATGTGGGGAAACTACTGTACTTCACCTAATGTGGGGAACTACTGTATACTGCACCTAATGTGGGGAACTACTGTATACTGCACCTAATGTGGGAGGACTACTGTATACTGCACCTAATGTGGGGAAACTACTGTACTTCACCTAATGTGGGGAACTACTGTATACTGCACCTAATGTGGGGGGGGACTACTGTATACTGCACCTAATGTGGGGGGGGACTACTGTATACTGCACCTAATGTGGGGGGACTACTGTATACTGCACCTAATGTGGGGAACTACTGTATACTCCACCTAATGTGGGGGGACTATTGTATACTGCACCTAATGTGGGAAACTACTGTATACTGCACCTAATGTGGAGGGACTACTGTATACTGCACCTAATGTGGAGGGACTATACTGCACCTAATGTGGGGAACTATACTGCCGACCTAATGTGGGGGAACTATACTGCCGACCTAATGTGGGGGAACTATACTGCCGACCTAATGTGGGGAATTATACTGCACCTAATGTGGGGGAACTATACTGCACCTAATGTGGGGGAACTATACTGCACCTAATGTGGGGGAACTATACTGCACCTAATGTGGGGAATTATACTGCACCTAATGTGAGGGAACTATACTGCACCTAATGTGGGGGAACTATACTGCACCTAATGTGGGGGAACTACTGTATACTGCACCTAATGTGGGGAAACTACTGTACTTCACCTAATGTGGGGAACTACTGTATACTGCACCTAATGTGGGGAACTACTGTATACTGCACCTAATGTGGGAGGACTACTGTATACTGCACCTAATGTGGGGAAACTACTGTACTTCACCTAATGTGGGGAACTACTGTATACTGCACCTAATGTGGGGGGGGACTACTGTATACTGCACCTAATGTGGGGGGGGACTACTGTATACTGCACCTAATGTGGGGGGACTACTGTATACTGCACCTAATGTGGGGAACTACTGTATACTCCACCTAATGTGGGGGGACTATTGTATACTGCACCTAATGTGGGAAACTACTGTATACTGCACCTAATGTGGAGGGACTACTGTATACTGCACCTAATGTGGAGGGACTATACTGCACCTAATGTGGGGAACTATACTGCCGACCTAATGTGGGGGAACTATACTGCCGACCTAATGTGGGGGAACTATACTGCCGACCTAATGTGGGGAATTATACTGCACCTAATGTGGGGGAACTATACTGCACCTAATGTGGGGGAACTACACTGCACCTAATGTGGGGGAACTACACTGCACCTAATGTGGGGGAACTACACTGCACCTAATGTGGGGGAACTACACTGCACCTAATGTGGGGGAACTACACTGCACCTAATGTGGGGGAACTACACTGCACCTAATGTGGGGGAACTACACTGCACCTAATGTGGGGGAACTACACTGCACCTAATGTGGGGGAACTACACTGCACCTAATGTGGGGGAACTACACTGCACCTAATGTGGGGGAACTACACTGCACCTAATGTGGGGGAACTACACTGCACCTAATGTGGGGGAACTACACTGCACCTAATGTGGGGGAACTACACTGCACCTAATGTGGGGGAACTACACTGCACCTAATGTGGGGGAACTACACTGCACCTAATGTGGGGGAACTACACTGCACCTAATGTGGGGGAACTACACTGCACCTAATGTGGGGGAACTACACTGCACCTAATGTGGGGGAACTACACTGCACCTAATGTGGGGGAACTACACTGCACCTAATGTGGGGGAACTACACTGCACCTAATGTGGGGGAACTACACTGCACCTAATGTGGGGGAACTACACTGCACCTAATGTGGGGGAACTACACTGCACCTAATGTGGGGGAACTACACTGCACCTAATGTGGGGGAACTACACTGCACCTAATGTGGGGGAACTACACTGCACCTAATGTGGGGGAACTACACTGCACCTAATGTGGGGGAACTACACTGCACCTAATGTGGGGGAACTACACTGCACCTAATGTGGGGGAACTACACTGCACCTAATGTGGGGGAACTACACTGCACCTAATGTGGGGGAACTACACTGCACCTAATGTGGGGGAACTACACTGCACCTAATGTGGGGGAACTACACTGCACCTAATGTGGGGGAACTACACTGCACCTAATGTGGGGGAACTACACTGCACCTAATGTGGGGGAACTACACTGCACCTAATGTGGGGGAACTACACTGCACCTAATGTGGGGGAACTACACTGCACCTAATGTGGGGGAACTACACTGCACCTAATGTGGGGGAACTACACTGCACCTAATGTGGGGGAACTACACTGCACCTAATGTGGGGGAACTACACTGCACCTAATGTGGGGGAACTACACTGCACCTAATGTGGGGGAACTATACTGCACCTTATGTGGGGGAACTATACTGTACCTAATGTGGGGAACTATACTGCACCTAATGTGAGGGAACTACTGTATACTGCACCTAATGTGGGGGAACTACTGTATACTGCACCTAATGTGGTGAACTACTGTATACTGCACCTAATGGGGGGAATTATACTGCACCTAATGCGGGGGAATTACTGTATACTGCACCTAATGTGGGGGAACTACTGTATACTGCACCTAATGTGGGGGAACTACTGTATACTGCACCTAATGTGGGGAATTATACTGCACCTAATGTGGGGGAACTACTGTATACTGCACCTAATGTGGGGGAACTTCTGTATACTGCACCTAATGTGGGGAACTACTGTATACTGCACCTAATGTGGGGGGACTACTGTATACTGCACCTAATGTGGGGGGACTACTGTATACTGCACCTAATGTGGGGGGATTACTGTATACTGCACCTAATGTGGGGGGATTACTGTATACTGCACCTAATGTGGGGGGACTACTGTATACTGCACCTAATGTGGGGAACTACTGTATACTGCACCTAATGTGGGGAACTACTGAATACTGCACCTAATTTGGGGGGACTACTGTATACTGCACCTAATGTGGGGGGACTACTGTATACTGCACCTAATGTGGGGGGATTACTGTATACTGCACCTAATGTGGGGGGATTACTGTATACTGCACCTAATGTGGGGGGACTACTGTATACTGCACCTAATGTGGGGAACTACTGTATACTGCACCTAATGTGGGGAACTACTGTATACTGCACCTAATGTGGGGAACTACTGTATACTGCACCTAATGTGGAGGGACTATACTGCACCTAATGTGGGGAACTATTCTGCACCTAATGTGGGGAACTATACTGCCAACCTAATGTGGGGGAACTATACTGCCAACCTAATGTGGGGGAACTATAGTGCACCTAATGTGGAGAACTATACTGCACCTAATGTCGAGAACTATACTGCACCTAATGTGGAGAGCTATACTGCACCTAATGTGGGGGAACTATACTGCACCTAATGTGGGGGAACTACACTGCACCTAATGTGGGGGAACTACACTGCACCTAATGTGGGGGAACTACACTGCACCTAATGTGGGGGAACTATACTGCACCTAATGTGGGGAACTATACTGCACCTAATGTGGGGGAACTATACTGCACCTAATGTGGGGAACTATACTGCACCTAATGTGGGGGAACTACACTGCACCTAATGTGGGGGAACTACTGTATACTGCACCTAATGTGGGAGAACTACTGTATACTGCACCTAATGTGGGGAACTACTGTATACTGCACCTAATGGGGGGAATTATACTGCACCTAATGCGGGGGAACTACTGTATACTGCAACTAATGTGGGGGAACTACTGTATACTGCACCTAATGTGGGGGAACTACTGTATACTGCACCTAATGTGGGGAATTATACTGCACCTCATGTGGGGGAACTACTGTATACTGCACCTAATGTGGGGAATTATACTGCACCTAATGTGGGGAACTATACTGCCAACCTAATGTGGGGGAACTATACTGCCAACCTAATGTGGGGGAACTATACTGCCAACCTAATGTGGGGGAACTATACTGCCAACCTAATGTGGGGGAACTATACTGCACCTAATGTGGAGAACTATACTGCACCTAATGTGGAGAACTATACTGCACCTAATGTGGAGAGCTATACTGCACCTAATGTGGAGAGCTATACTGCACCTAATGTGGAGAGCTATACTGCTCCTAATGTGGGGGACTATACTGCACCAATGTGTGGGACTATACTGCACCTAATGTGGGGAACTATACTGCACCTAATGTGGGGGACTATCAGGGCCGTTTGAAGGAATTTGGGGGCCCCAAGCAAAATGGACATGGAGGCCCCCCCCTCCATAGTAACGCCGACCCTTGAATTCTGGGAGCGCAACGTGAGCGAACGTCAATACGACGCACATTAGGTGCAGCAGTGTTCCCCCTACATTAGGTAGGCAGTCTTCCCCCCACATTAGGTAGGCAGTCTTCCCCCCACATTAGGTGCAGCAGTGTTCCCTACCCATACCCGCTGTCCAGACCCCCCCCCCCCTCCCGGGCCATTTTTTTGGTGGGGGTTTGACTGCTGAGACCCCCACCGATCACCTCGGTTAAAATGGTTCTCCAGCTGTTGGAAAGCTAAAACTCCCATCATTCTGGAGAGCCTCTGGCAATGGGAGTTGTAGTTTTGTAACAGCTGAAGAGCCACAGATTGGACACAGTTTTACCCATCATCACTGCAGAACTTACAAGTGACTACAGCTCTGATGGGACAGTCAGGAGAATACACAATGATAGTGACCTGAGTGACGTCTTCTGACTTGAGTGATATCTTCTCTGTTATCTTTTCTTCTTCATCTGGTCCAGAGACCAGGTCTTCCTCCAGCTCCATCTTCTCTGCAGAGTCTGACATCCAGGCATCATTGGCTCCTCACTGTCAGCAGATCCTCATCCTCTGCATGAAGACAGTAATCATTATAACCTTGCCAGAAAGTGTACTCTAAATAATATACTGCCCCACACTGTACCCTGAAGATAATGCTGCCTCACACTGTACCTTGAATATAATGCTTCCACACACTGTACCCTGAATATAATGCTGCCTCACACTGTACCCTGACTATAATGCTGCCACACACTGTACCCTGACTATAATTCTGCCACACACTGTACCCTGAATATAATGCTGCCACACACTGTACCCTGAATATAATGCTGCTCCACACTGTATCCACTGAATATAATGCTTCCACACACTGTACCCTGAAAATAATACTGCCACACACTGTACCCTGAAAATAATACTGCCACACACTGTACCCTGAAAATAATACTGCCACACACTGTACCCTGAATATAATGCTTCCACACACTGTACCCCTGAATATAATACTGCCACACACTGTACCCCTGAATATAATGCTGCCACACCCTGTACCCTGAATATAATGCTGCTCCACACTGCATCCACTGAATACAATACTGCCACACATGCATACACATCATATATACATATACCTCTCCTCATTATTACTATAACTCCCCCCCCCCCACCTCTCCTCATCACTATTATAACCGGGGGGGGGGGGATGAGGAGAGGTGCAGGGGGGGGGGCACCTCTCATGACCCCCATAACACCCCCCTGCATCTCTCATGACCCCCATAACACCCCTCCTGCATCTCTCATGACCCCCCATAACACCCCCCTGCATCTCTCATGACCCCCATAACACCCCCCTGCATCTCTCATGACCCCCATAACACCCCACTGCATCTCTCATGATCCCCATAACACTCCCCTGCATCTCTCATGACCCCCATAACACCCCCTGCATCTCTCATGACCCCCATAACACCCCCCTGCATCTCTCATGACCCCCATAACACCCCCTGCATCTCTCATGACCCCCATAACACCCCCACTGCATCTCTCATGATCCCCATAACACCCCCTGCATCTCTCATGACCCCCATAACACCCCCTGCATCTCTCATGACCCCCATAACACCCCCTGCATCTCTCATGACCCCCATAACACCCCCCTGCATCTCTCATGACCCCCATAACACCCCCCTGCATCTCTCATGAACCCCATAACACCCCTCCTGCATCTCTCATGACCCCCATAACACCCCTCCTGCATCTCTCATGACCCCCATAACACCCCTCCTGCATCTCTCATGACCCCCATAACACCCCCTGCATCTCTCACGATCCCCATAACACCCCTCCTGCATCTCTCATGACCCCCATAACACCCCTCCTGCATCTCTCATGACCCCCATAACACCCCTCCTGCATCTCTCATGACCCCCATAACACCCCCTGCATCTCTCATGACCCCCATAACACCCCCTGCATCTCTCATGACCCCCATAACACCCCCCTGCATCTCTCATGACCCCCATAACACCCCTCCTGCATCTCTCATGATCCCCATAACACCCCTCCTGCATCTCTCATGACCCCCATAACACCCCTCCTGCATCTCTCATGACCCCCATAACACCCCCTGCATCTCTCATGACCCCCATAACACCCCCCCTTCATCTCTCACGATCCCCATAACACTCCCTATATCTATCATGACCCCCATAACACCACCCCTGCATCTCTCATGACCCCCATAACACCCCACTGCATCTCTCATGACCCCATAACACCCCTCCTGCATCTCTCATGACCCCCATAACACCCCCCCTGCATCTCTCATGATCCCCATAACACCCCCCTGCATCTCTCATGACCCCCATAACACCCCTCCTGCATCTCTCATGACCCCCATAACACCCCTCCTGCATCTCTCATGACCCCCATAACACCCCTCCTGCATCTCTCATGATCCCCATAACACCCCACTGCATCTCTCATGACCCCCATAACACCCCTCCTGCATCTCTCATGATCCCCATAACACCCCTCCTGCATCTCTCATGACCCCCATAACACCCCCTGCATCTCTCATGATCCCCATAACACTCCCTATATCTATCATGACCCCCATAACACCCCTCCTGCATCTCTCATGACCCCCATAACACCCCTCCTGCATCTCTCATGACCCCCATAACACCCCCTGCATCTCTCATGACCCCCATAACACCCCCTGCATCTCTCATGACCCCCATAACACCCCCTGCATCTCTCATGACCCCCATAACACCCCTCCTGCATCTCTCATGATCCCCATAACACCCCTCCTGCATCTCTCATGATCCCCATAACACCCCCTGCATCTCTCATGATCCCCATAACACTCCCTATATCTATCATGACCCCCATAACACCCCTCCTGCATCTCTCATGACCCCCATAACACCCCCTGCATCTCTCATGACCCCCATAACACCCCCTGCATCTCTCATGACCCCCATAACACCCCCTGCATCTCTCATGACCCCCATAACACCCCCCTGCATCTCTCATGATCCCCATAACACCTCCTGCATCTCTCATGACCCCCATAACACCCCTCCTGCATCTCTCATGATCCCCATAACACCCCCCTGCATCTCTCATGATCCCCATAACACCCCTCCTGCATCTCTCATGACCCCCATAACACCCCTCCTGCATCTCTCATGATCCCCATAACACCCCCCTGCATCTCTCATGATCCCCATAACACCCCTACTGCATCTCTCATGACCCCCATAACACCCCTCCTGCATCTCTCATGACCCCCATGACCCCCCCCCCCCACACACACACACACACAAACACCTCTCATCACCATTGCAGTCCCCTGACAACCATACAATCCCCCGGGCCCCCCGCGCCAGTTTACTTACCCTGCCGGGGATCGTTGCAGAGGCGGGAGTCTGCTGCTGCTCCTGTCACTGCACGGAGGATGCTGGAGGTTCCCGCGGGGACGCAAGCAGGGACAGGTCAGGTGATTGGCGTAAACGTGCGTGCCTGCGCGGGGCACGTGACGTCTCTACTCCAATCATCCCCTGACCTGTCCGGTGCCGGCCCTGCTTTGTTTCTTAAGGGGCCCGCGCCCATCAAAAATGTAATTTTGGTGAAATGTGCGGGCCCCCCGAAGTGTCCCGTCGCTACAGGACGGGCAAGCACCGGCTCTGCTCGGGGCCCCCCAGCCAGCTCGGGGCCCCAAGCAATTGCTTGGTTTGCCGATCCGGTAGCGACGGGCCTGGGGACTATACTGCACCAATGTGTGGGACTATACTGCACCTAATGTGGGGGAACTATACTGCACCTAATGTGGGGGACTATACTGCACCTAATGTGGGGAACTATACTGCACCTAATGTGGGGGAACTATACTGCACCTAATGTGGGGGAACTATACTGCACCTAATGTGGGGGAACTATACTGCACCTAATGTGGGGGAACTATACTGCACCTTATGTGGGGGAACTATACTGCACCTAATGTGGGGGAACTATACTGCACCTAATGTGGGGAGAACTATACTGCACCTAATGTGGGGAGAACTATACTGCACCTAATGTGGAGGGAACTATACTGCACCTAATGTGGGGAACTATACTGCACCTAATGTGGGGAGAACTATACTGCACCTAATGTGGGGGAACTATACTGCACCTAATGTGGGGGAACTATACTGCACCTAATGTGGGGAGAACTATACTGCACCTAATGTGGGGAGAACTATACTGCACCTAATGTGGGGAGAACTATACTGCACCTAATGTGGAGGGAACTATACTGCACCTAATGTGGAGGGAACTATACTGCACCTAATGTGGGGAACTATACTGCACCTAATGTGGGGGAACTATACTGCACCTAATGTGGGGGAACTATACTGCACCTAATGTGGAGGGAACTATACTGCACCTAATGTGGGGGAACTATACTGCACCTAATGTGGAGGGAACTATACTGCACCTAATGTGGGGAACTATACTGCACCAATGTGGGGAGAACTATACTGCACCTAATGTGGGGGATCTATACTGCACCTAATGTGGGGAACTATACTGCACCTAATGTGGGGGACTATACTGCACCTAATGTGGGGAGAACTATACTGCACCTAATGTGGAGGGAACTATACTGCACCTAATGTGGGGAACTATACTGCACCAATGTGTGGGACTATACTGCACCTAAAGTGGGGAACTATACTGCACCAATGTGGGGAGAACTATACTGCACCTAATGTGGGGGATCTATACTGCACCTAATGTGGGGGAACTATACTGCACCTAATGTGGGGAGAACTATACTGCACCTAATGTGGAGGGAACTATACTGCACCTAATGTGGGGAGAACTATACTGCACCTAATGTGGGGAACTATACTGCACCTAATGTGGGGAACTATACTGCACCTAATGTGGGGGAACTATACTGCACCTAATGTGGGGAGAACTATACTGCACCTAATGTGGGGAGAACTATACTGCACCAATGTGTGGGACTACACTGCACCTAATGTGGGGGAACTATACTGCACCTAATGTGGGGAGAACTATACTGCACCTAATGTGGGGAGAACTATACTGCACCTAATGTGGGGAGAACTATACTGCACCTAATGTGGAGGGAACTATACTGCACCTAATATGGGGAGAACTATACTGCACCTAATGTGGGGGAACTATACTGCACCTAATGTGAGGAACTATACTGCACCTAATGTGGGGGAACTATACTGCACCTAATGAGGGGGGGATTATATACTGCACCTAATGTGGGGGAACTATACTGCCAACCTAATGTGGGGAGCTATACTGCACCTAATGTGGAGGGAACTGTACTGCACCTAATGTGGAGAGCTATACTGTACCTAATGTGGGGAACTATACTGCACCTAATGTGGGGGCACTATACTGCACCTAATGAGGGGGGGGGGACTATATACCTCACCTAATGTGGGGGAACTATACTGTCAACCTAATGTGGGGAGCTATACTGTACCTAATGAGGGGGGGGGAGGACTATATATTGCACCTAATGTGGGGGAACTATACTGCCAACCTAATGTGGGGATCTATACTGCACCTAATGTGGAGGGAACTGTACTGCACCTAATGTGGAGAGCTATACTGCAACTAATGTGGAGAACTATACTGCACCTAATGTGGAGAACTATACTGCACCTAATGTGGGGAGAACTATACTGCACCTAATGTGGGGAGAACTATACTGCACCTAATGTGGGGAGAACTATACTGCACCTAATGTGGGGGACTATACTGCACCTAATGTGGGGAGAACTATACTGCACCTAATGTGGGGGAACTATACTGTACCTAATATGGGGAGAACTATACTGCACCTGAAGTGGGGGAACTATACAGCCAACCTAATGTGGTGGAACTATACTGCACCTAATGTGGGGGACTGTACTGCACCCAATGTGGGGGACTATACTGCACCTAATGTGGGGAGAACTATACTGCACCTAATGTGAAGAGCTATACTGCACCTAATGTGGGGGAACTACTGCACCTAATGTGGGGGAACTATACTGCACCTAATGAGGGGGGACTATATACTGCACCTAATGTGGGGGAACTATACTGCCAACCTAATGTGGGGAGAACTATACTGCACCTAATGTGGGGAGAACTATACTGCACCTAATGTGGGGGAACTATACTGTACCTAATATGGGGAGAACTATACTGCACCTGAAGTGGGGGAACTATACAGCCAACCTAATGTGGGGGAACTATACTGCACCTAATGTGGGGGACTGTACTGCACCCAATGTGGGGGACTATACTGCACCTAATGTGGGGAGAACTATACTGCAACTAATGTGAAGAGCTATACTGCACCTAATGTGGGGGAACTATACTGCACCTAATGTGGGGAACTATACTGCACCTAATGTGGGGAACTACACTGCACCTAATGTGGGGGAACTATACTGCACCTAATGAGGGGGGACTATATACTGCACCTAATGTGGGGGAACTATACTGCCAACCTAATGTGGGGAGCTATACTGCACCTAATGTGGAGGGAACTGTACTGCACCTAATGTGGAGAGCTATACTGTACCTAATGTGGTGAACTATACTGCATCTAATGTGCGGGAACTATACTGCACCTAATGAGGGGGGGGGGATTATATACTGCACCTAATGTGGGGGAACTATAATGCCAGCCTAATGTGGAGAGCTATACTGCACCTAATGTGCAGGGAACTGTACTGCACCTAATGTGGAGAGCTATACTGCACCTAATGTGGAGAGCTATACTGCACCTAGTGTGGGGAGAACTATACTGCACCTAATGTGGGGAGAACTATACTGCACCTAATGTGGGGAGAACTATACTGCACCTAATGTGGGGAGAACTATACTGCACCTAATGTGGGGAGAACTATACTGCACCTAATGTGGGGGAACTATACTGTATCTAATGTGGGGAGAACTATACTGCACGTGAAGTGGGGGAACTATACTGCACCTAATGTGGGGAGAACTATACTGCACCTAATGTGGGGAACTATACTGCACTTAATGTGGGGAACTATACTGCACCTAATGTGGAGAGCTATACTGCACCTAATGTGGGGAGAACTATACTGCACCTAATGTGGGGGAACTATACTGCACCTAATGTGGGGAGAACTATACTGCACCTAATGTGGGGAGAACTATACTGCACCTAATGTGGGGAGAACTATACTGCACCTAATGTGGCGGACTATACTGCACCTAATGTGGGGGAACTATACTGTACCTAATGTGGTTAGAACTATACTGCACCTAAAGTGGGGGAACTATACAGCACCTGAAGTGGGGGAACTATACTGCACCTTATGTGGGGGACTATACTGCACCTAATGTGGGGGACTATACTGCACCTAATGTGGGGGACTATACTGCACCTAATGTGGGGGACTATACTGCACCTAATGTGGGGGAACTATACTGCACCTAATGTGGGGAGAACTATACTGCACCTGAAGTGGGGGAACTATACTGCACCTAATGTGGGGAGAACTATACTGCACCTAATGAGGGGGACTATACTGCACCTAATGTGGGGGAACTATACTGCACCTAATGTGGGGGAACTATACTGCACACCTAATGTGGGGGAGCTATACTCTTTACCTAATGTGGGGGGAACTATACAAAAATATAAAATTGTACTATTTTGATCCCTATAACTCTTATTTTTCTGTATATGGGGATGTGAGGGTAATTTTTTGCGCTGTGATTTGTAGTTTTTATCGGTACCATTTTTGTTTTGATGGGACTTTTCAATAGCTTTTTAGATATTTTTTTTATAGTATTTGAAGTGACCAAAATTGTTCAAATCTAGTTAGTGCACTACTATGACTTTTGGGGCCCCACTTTTGATTTTGCCTAAGGCCATGCTAAGCCTAAAACCGGCCCTGATTATAAGGGAGTGTTGTGCCATTTTACTTTTTGAATTTGTGGTGGACTATGATCAGGTCTTGGTCGCTGACACCACTTTATTGAAAAATTTGGCAAAGTACTGGTGTATTCCTTCTGTGATATATATATATATATGTATAGCCACGCAAAGTGATACGCCTGTGCTCGGTGGCTGTTTGCCGGCACAATGACACAATGCTGAGGGGCTGGTATACAGTAATTTCCAGGGCTGGATTTCATCCCCAGTCCGGCCCTGTCCCAAGGATAGGGGATAAGTTTCAGATTGCGGGGGTCCGACCGCTGGGGGGCCCCGTGATCTCCTGTACGGGGCCCTGGCTCGCTGGCCAGATAGCGCAGGTTGACCGCCAGATGAAGGGGCAGCCGACACGCCCCCTCAAAAAAAGCGCTATAGCAGAGCCAGAAATTGCCAAAGGCAGCGCTGCATCAGTCCCCCAAAAAATGTGAGTTCCTGGATTTAAATATCTATATTCAGGATGGCTGTTCGCATACTGCCAACTATTTTAAGGAGGTGAATGCAAACAGATACCTCGACTTTAACAGTTGCCATCTTAAATAATGGAAGAAGAACATTCCATTCGGTCAAATGAAAAGAATCCGAAGGAATTGTTCTTCCACACAAAAATACCTACAACAACTAGAGAACCTGGAGGATCGTTTTAAACAAAAAGGGTATCCCAAACCCCTTATACAAGGAGCACGCCAGAGAGTGGACGAATTAGAACAAAGTGCTTGCTTGAAAAATAATAAACAGGGTAATGCAGAGGGGGGTTATAATGATGAATTTGATTCTGTTTTTCTAACTAGGTATTACACTTCACACACCAATATTTTTTTATAATTTTTTTTTATTTTTTTTTTGTATAGGTAATATCACCAGCTCATATTATTGTGTCATGATTACTGGCACCATATGTAGTCCCCCAGTTATTCTTCTTTAGATGTTTTCCGTGTCCTGTGCAGTATCTCTCCCAGAAGTCCACTTGATGGCCCCCGTGGTGGTCTACACCCCGAAGTCATCAATTTTTACTCTAAGAGAGAGTGTGCAGCTGTTTCTGGAGACGGTCAACAATAACCTCTGCATGGTGGAATAATAGGTCACGATGTTTATCAGGATCAGTAGAAGCATCACCCACTCGATGATTATGATGGGGATTTCACGGATCTCGTCCCAGTCTTCATCATTATGGAATAATTCCTTTAATGTTTCATATCCAAAATAGAAAACTACACAGACAAAAGTCAGGCCACAGCAGGTGCATCTACTATGGTGGATGACTTTTTTTGCTCCTGGTAATTTATACATCTGGATGGACTGCCCAAGGTAGTATAAGGCTTCACATGTAATGGAAATTATCGTGCTGACAAAGTGTATCCTGGGATATTCTTCGGGGGACAATACATGCATAACAGCTGTGGAAAAACAGGAGGCCCACACAATGGCCAGCAGGATCCTCTGGATCAGGACCTGATGACCCCTGAACTCTTCAGTATGCATAACCATATACTTATAAATAAGAAAGGTTAGTACCAAAGTGCCAATGGACGTCCCTATAAATCCAATTCTGAATAATATGCTTTCGGGAAAGACATTTCCCACGTCACTGTGAAGGAAAAGAAACCAATGTTATTATGGATATTTCCTCACTCCCAACCCATGAAATAAGAATCATGTGCTTGTTTATCTTACCTGATGCTCATCAGTGGCGAGGCTGCATGGCCGAGGACGACCGTCATGATGTAGCTGGTGGCAAGCCAGGCCGCACACCAAAACGCCAACAGGAGGGGGACGAACCCCAGTCCTTTTAGCTCCATTTCAGACAAGTAGAAAAAGAAGACGCTAATCTCACTATTCTCACTAATCGCACTGGAACAGACTGAAGGCTCGGGCGGCTGTCAGTGGGATGTCAGGCCTCCAGCTGTCTATGACATCACATGTGACATGTCAGAATGACTGCTTGTTTCTTTGAGCTGCCATGATTTAGTATCTGCTATAGACAGAACCTGATGTTTTTACTATGGACCTTACAGACCTCAGAACCCAAGTAATTAGTGCAGGGGCTCCATTTTGATCATCTCATATTTCACATTATTTGAGTTCCAGGGCTCAGATACATTTGCACCCTCTATAGCAGTGGTCTTCAAGCTGTGAACCCCCAACCGCTGCAGAACCACAACTCCCAGCATGCCCAGACAGCAACTTTGCATAAGGAAATAGTCTAATTAAACTTTTCTTATATATAGAATCCCTGAAATCTCCAATCTCTCCTTTTATTGCTTTATGATCTGTGTTACTTATTTGTAAAAAACAATGTTTGTGATTGTCTTCCCCCCACACACTTATGGGCTATCTCTTCAAACGACTTTATTTGACCTAAAGCGTATAATTGATTTACATAAATAAGCCCCTTTTCATCCAAAAGAGTGAATCTTTAATTTTAAGGAACTCTTTAAGTGCTTTATTCGACCATAATGAAGTAAAGTCAAAACTCCATGTGATTTAAAAAATAAATTTAAGTTCCCCCCATACTTAATTATCTAGATATGCATGGGTGTAGTGAGTATCCCAGCTTCCAAAATCTCAAAAATATCCTTCATTTTTCAGAGGCTTTTTCAAAAATGAAAGAAGCGATCTGATTGGTTGCTATGGGCAACTCAGCAGCTTTCCCCATAGACCACAATGGGCCTACTGGTTTCAATGGGCAAAAAATCAGAGTTAATGCACTAGACACAGTTCTCTATACCATTAACCCCTTCCCGACCTATGACATACCTGTACGTCATGGGTGGCAAGGTGTTCCCGACCCATGACATACAGGTACGTCATGAACATTTTTGCCGCTACTCGCGGCATCCCGCAGCGCCCGGTAAGATGGTGGCTATCACTGATAGCCAGCCATCTTACCATGCGACCACGGGGGGTTTCATCCCCCACCCCCCCCCCAAGCGATCGCTGCTATCAGCTGGTCAAATCTGACTAGCTAATAGCAGCGTTTCGCTATCAGAATATTTAGCAGCGCGGTGTGTAAGTCCCGATCACGGGGATCGGGACACACACCGCTCTGCTAAGTGTCCCTTACCCATCCCCCGGCATCACTTACCCGACCATGCGGTGTCCCGAGTGGTCCCGTTGCGAGCGACGTCCTCCAGGCGGTCCCGGCGGCGCTGCGTCCCGGAGGTGAGTTTCCGGCAGCAGTGCGGCATCTTCATTGGCAGCAGTGAGATCGCCGTAAAGCGATCTCACTGCTGCCTCTGGGAGTTTCAAAACGGCAACTCCCAGCATGCCCAGACAGCCTTTGGCTTTCTGGGCATGCTGGGAGTTGTAGTTTTGTAACATCTGGAGGTCCACAGTTTGGAGACCACTGTATAATGGTCTCCAATCTGTGCTGTTCCAGATGTTGCAAAACTACAACTCCCAGCATGCTCAGTCTGTTCAGGCATGCTGGGAGTTGTAGTTCTCTAACATCTGGAAGAGCATAGATTGGAGACCATTATACAGTGGTCTCCAAACTGTGGACCTCCAGATATTGCAAAACTACAACTCCCAGCATGCCCAGACTGCCCAAGCATGCTGGAAGTTGTAGTTCGGCAACATCTGATCCTTCAGATATTGCCGAACTACAACTTCCAGCATGCTTGGGCAGTCTGGGCATGCTGGGAGTTGTAGTTTTGCAACAACTGGAGGCACACTAGTTGGGAAACATTGTCCGTTTGCTACCTCAGTGCCTCCAGCTGTTTCAATTGTTGCAAAACTATAACTCCCAGCATGCACTGACAGACCATGCATGCTGGGAGTTGTAGTTTTGCAACAGCTGGAGGCACACTGGTTTGGAAACGCTAAGTTTGGTTGCAAAACACTTGAAAGTTTATTACTTAACTTAGTGTTTCCAAACCAGTGTGCCTCCAGCTGTTGCAAAACTACAACTCCCAGCATGCACGGACAGCCAAAGGGCATGCTCGGAGTTTGCAACAGCTGGATGTTTGCCCCCTCCCCCCAATGTGAATGTACAGGGTACACTCACATGGGCGGAGGTTTACAGTGAGTGCTGCAAGTTTGAGATGGCGCAAAATTTGCGCTGCAGCTCAAACTCCCAGCGGCAAACTTGCTGTGAACCTCTGCCCATGTGACTGTACCCTAAAAACACTACACTACACTAACACTAACCTAAAATAAAAAGTAAAAAACACTACATATACACATTATCCCTACACAGCCCCCCTCCCCCAAAAAAATGAAAAACGTCTGGTACGCTACTGTTTCCAAAACGGAGCCTCCAGCTGTTGCAAAATAATAACTCCCAGTATTGCCGGACAGCCATTGACTGTCCAGGCATGCTGGGAGTTTTGCAACAGCTGGAGGCACCCTGTTTGGGAATCATTGGCATAGAATACCCCTATGTCCACCCCTATGCAAATCCCTAATTCAGGCCTCAAATGCGCATGGCGCTCTCTCACTTTGGAGCCCTGTTGTATTTCAGGGCAACAGTTTTGGGACACATATGGGGTATTGCCGTACTCGGGAGAAATTGCCTTACAAATTTTGGGGGGCTTTTTCTTCTTTAACCCCTTATGAAAAGGTGAAGTTGGGGTCTACACCAGCATGTTAGTGTAAAAAAATAATTTTTTTACTCTGACATGCTGGTGTTGCCCTATACTTTTCATTTTCACAAGAGGTAAAAGGGGAAAAAAGATCCTCTAAATTTGTAATGCAATTTCTCCCGAGTATGGAGATACCCCATATGTGGGCGCAAAGTGCTCTGGGGGCGCACAACAAGGCTCAGAAGGGAGAGTGCACCATGTACATTTGAGGCGATTTGCACAGGGGTGGCTGATTGTTACAGCAGTTCTCGGAATCAGAATGATAAGTAAAAGCATTCCAGAGTTATTAATGTTTAAAGTGACAGTGGTCAGATTTTCAAAAAATGCCCAGGACCTGAAGGTGAAAATGGGCTGGGTCATGAAGGGGTTAAAGGGGTACTCCGGTGAAAACCTTTTTTTTCTTTTAAATCAACTGGCTCCGGAAAGTTAAACAGATTTGTAAATTACTTCTATTAAAAAATCGTAATCTTTCCTGTACTTATTAGCTGCTGAATACTACAGAGGAAATTATTTTCTTTTTGGAATGCTCTCTGATGACATCACGAGCACAGTGCTCTCTGCTGACGTTATTATAATAATAATAATAATAATAAGTCTTTATTTATTGTTGTCCTTAGTGGGATTTGAACCCTCTCCAGCTCCACTATATCTTTCTTGTACACTGGTGCTCAGTACTGTACACAGTACTCTATGTGAGGACTGACTAGTGATTTGTACAGCGGTAGCATTATTTCCTTGTCGTCGGCATCTATGCCCCTATTGATGTACCCCATGATTTTATTAGCCTTGGCAGCAGCTGCCCGACACTGGTCACTACAGCTAAGTTTACTGTTACCTAAGGCTCCTAAGTCCTTTTCCATGTCAGTCGTCCTAAGTGTTCTTCCATTTAATACATAATCCCAGCTCGGATTTTTGCATTACCTTACATTTATCAGTGTTGAACCTCATCTGCCACTTCCCAGCCCAAACCTCCAACCTATCCAGATCCATTTGTAACAGTGCACTGTCCTCTATAGTGTTTACCACTTTACAGAGTTTGGTGTCATCTGCAAAGATTGCTACTTTACTATTCAACCCCTCTGCAAGGTCATTCATGAATATATTAAATAGGACAGGACCCAAGACGGACCCCTGTGGTACCCCACTAGTAACAGTCACCCAATCAGAATAAGTACCATTAATAAACACCCTCTGTTTCCTATCATTGAGCCAGTTACTTACCCACTTGCGCACATTCTCCCCCAGTCCAAACCTCATTTTATGCACCAACCTTTTATGTGGAACCGTATCAAATGCTTTGGAAAAATCCAGATATACGACATCCAGCGATTGCCCCTGGTCCAGTCTTGTGCTCACCTCCTCATAAAAGCTGATCAGGTTAGTTTGACAGGATCAATCCCTCATAAATCCATGCTGATACAGGGTCATACATTTATTTTTATCAAGATATTCCAAAATAGCATCTCTTAGGAAACCCTCAAACAATTTACCGAGGTTAAACTAACAGGTCTATAATTCCCGGGGTCACCTTTTGACCCCTTCTTAAATATTGGCACCACATTTGCCATGCGCCAGTCCTGGGGAACAGTCCCTGTCACTATAGAGTCCCTGAATATTAAAAATTGGGGTCTGTCTATTACATTACTTTTTTTTTATATTTTTTTTATTTTAATATTAAACAATTACAAAAATACATTGTACAAATCCGATAAAACAACATCACCAATCGGAAGAAAAGCAAAAGCCATAGAAGCCAAATCCATACTTGTTTACATCCAAGAGTATGTCTAATCAAATTTGCCCATCTTACCAATAGCTCCCAGCAGTATAAACTCTATCGTACGAGGTACCTTCACAGGGATTTTACTTTCTACCTCTTTTATTACAGATTCCCAGAAAACAGATATCTTCTCACACGACCAAAAACTATGTAAATAGTCCGCCTCTTCCAAACCACATTTAACACACTGTGAAGTGATTCTCACCCCTATCCTATGTAAATGAAGCGCGGAATAGTGGGTCTTGTGTAATATCTTCAATTGTGTAATTTTATGTTCCATATTACGAGAAACCTTGCTTATATTTTGGGCCATAATGTCCCAATCTTCCTCAGACACAGTACCCACTATTCCGGACCATTTGTCTTTAATTCTGTTGATCCCCCTTACTCCAATAATCTTATTTAATTTCTTATACAAAATTGATATTCCTTTTTTTTTTTAAAGTGCTCTATATGAGTTAGTGCTTCTATGAAATTGTGTTTCTGTGCTACATATATCTCCTTATCTATCGTGTTATGGACTGCATGACTAACTTGCCAATAGTACAGCCAATCGTTATCACTAATATCATACCCCCTTTTTATGTGCTCAAATGAAAAGAGTTGTCCTTTATCAAATAATTGTTCCAGTCGTTTTATACCCTTACTATCCCAAAAAGTTGACTCACACTTCACCAATTCTTTAAATGTATTGTTACCCCATAGGGGTGTGAACCCAAAACTATTTCCTACATGTAATTCTCCCTTTAATCTTTCCCATACTTTCCTATATTTATACAATAACATCGTGTTATTTGACCCACTCTCCTCATAATCATCTAATTCCAACACCTCATATATGTTCACTTTCTCCTTATCTACTACAATCTTCTCCAGATATCTAAAATTTCTCCAATTCACGATTCGTACCAACTGCGCGGCCATGTAATAAACAAAGAAATTGGGCATATCCAATCCCCCCCTATCTCCAGGGGCCATAAAATATCTGTACTTCAGACGAACCCTTTTTCTTCCCCATAACAATCTACCCAGTATCACTTCTATCTTCCGGAACCAGCATTTGCCGATCCACACTGGCGAGGCAGCAAGAAAAAAAAGGATCTGTGGGAGGACCACCATTTTTATTATCGCCATCCTTTCTGACATAGAGAAGGGCATTTTAATCCATACTTCTACTCTCTTCGCTAAACTATTCAAAAGGGGCAGTATATTGTTAATCACAAACCTATCATTCGTGGCTGCTATTTTTACTCCCAGATAATGGAAACATTCATTTTTTTTGAACACGGATAGTCTTCCCACCGTCTCCCCCATATCTTCATCCAGGGGGAGCATAGTAGATTTACTCCAATTTATGTCCAACCCAGATAGAGGGGCAAATGCCTCGAACATCTTAATGATACGATGTATTTTTTCTTGTGGGTTAGTTACAAAAAGGAGGATATCATCTGCAAATAACAAGATCTTACTCTTCTCTCCATTTACTCCAAATCCCTCATAAACATCATTATCTCTTATCCAAGCCGCTAAGGGTTCAATATAAATTAAAAATAAAAAGGGTGAGAGGGGGCAGCCCTGCCTTGTTCCTCTACTTAGTTTGAATGGGTAGGAGGGGGTTCCATCTACCACCACACTCGCCTCGGGGTTAGTGTATAGTAGCTGAATATAACTCAAAAACCTCGGGCCCACCCTAACCCTCTTCAAAACTTCCCAGAGGTATCTCCACTCCACCCTGTCAAAAGCTTTAGTAGCATCCAATGACAGAATGGAGCGGGGGCCACGGGATCCACTCTGGATTGCTTCATACACCTGGTGGATATTGTCATGAACTTTTCTTCCTGACCTAAACCCTCCCTGGTCACCGCCCACCACTACCTCCACTACTTTATCCAATCTCCTTGCCAGTGCTTTCGCTATTATCTTTATATCTGTATTAAGCAAGGAGATATGAGCCCAAATCCAAGGGATCCTTATCTTTTTTCCTAATGAGTCTAATATTAGCCTCACACATAGATTTAGGGAGAACCCCCCCCCCCCCTCCAGGATTCATTAATGATACCCAGCAGTTTTGGAAGCAGCAGGGTTGAGTATATTCTATATATCTGGAAAGGAATGCCGTCAGACCCAGGGGATGTATTCCCTTGGATTGATGCCAATGCCTCCTCCAATTCCTGGAGGGAGATTGGGTCATCCAGGGAGTCCCTGACATCCTCTGTCAAACTCGGAATATTAATTCCCCTCAAGAATTCCGCTACCTCCGCCCTATTAATATCGCTGCCCATATAGAGATTGGAGAAAAAAAGAGCCATCCATTTGGGCTATTTCTTCTCTATCTGTGGTTATGCTGCCATCCTCCCTCCTCAGAGCCATAATACCACATTCGTCGCCTTGATTTTTAAATAATCTTGACAGTGTCTTATTTGGTTTCCCTTTCTCAAAGAAATTAAATTGCCCACTGAAGAATAGTTTATTTTGTGCCTTTTTAAGTAGATATTCTTTATATTCCTCTTGAGCTGCCTTCAGTTCTAACAGCTGTTCCCCCCACTATCCTCTTCTATCCCTGCTTCTAATGTTGCCACTTTACTATTCAGTACTGATTCTTCCTGTGAGAATTCCTTTTTTTTTTTTATTGATTCGCCCTATATATAGGCCCCTCAAGTATGCCTTCATAGTATCCCATACCACCTGAGGGTTTGCGGACTTATGATTAATCTCCCAGAATGCCTCTATTTCCTGTCTAAACCAGTCCTGGTCGCCCACTAATTCAATCCAGTGGGGGTTGAGCCGAAAGCCCAACCTTTTCCCACCCATTACCTTACCTCCAATTTCCACCACCACTGGGCAATGGTCCGATAGGGTTTTAGCTTTATACTGCACCCTGCTGGTCCAGGTCATTGCATTCTTATCACACAGGCATAAGTCAATTCGGGAAGCGGTGTTATATGAGGTACTAAAACATGAGTACTGTCTTACTCCTGGGTTTAGTTACCGCCACCCATCAACCCAATTCATCTCTCCACAGTATCTCGCCAATGCTGTTTCGTTCCCCCCTACATTCCTACCTAATTTGTATCTGTCCATACTAGGGTCTATTACATTGTTCAAATCTCCAACTATCCATAATGCCGAATGTGTCTTACTTACGCTATAGCTCACGAGGTCCCTCAGAACATCCACTCTAAAAGATGGAGGAATATAAACAAAAGCCAAGATGACTGCCCTATCTTCCCATATTCCATAAAGAAATACATATGGACCATACTTATCTACCTTTGCATTCTTAGTCTCGAATGGTACCCTCCTGTGAACATATACTGATACTCCCATGGAGTAGGAAGAGAGTCTGGAGTGGTATTCTTCTTTGGCCCACTTCCTTGGAAGTATCTGCTCATCTCTTGACCTATGGGTCTCAACTAAACATATGATCGCAGGAAGGCACCTCCGAATATAATCGAAGACTGCACACTTTTTAATTCTATCCGACATACCTCGTATGTTCCAGGCTAATAATTTAAGCATAGATATATTTGCCTAAGAGAAAAAAGAAAAGAGAGAAGAAGAAGAGAGAGAAAAAAAAAAAAACCCTCTTTTGATCATCCCGTGCCATCCCTCCCTCCTTTCCCTTATCCTTCCCCACCCGCAGCCCCCCCTCTCCCCATAATGCACCGTACTTCTACTATGCACTCCTATCCTAATGACACCCCAGAGAACCCCCCAACCCCTCCCCCCGAGACGTAACATTATTACTCAACTAATACTTCCAACCCCTAATGCCACAGTAGTGCCTTATATTAGATGCCTTATTTATCCATCCAATCTGAGACTTCTTGTGGGGTTCCAAATATTGTTACCTTTCCCTTATGCTCAACCCGGAGTCTCGTTGGAAACAGCAGAGAGAAGGGCACCCCTGCGTTCTTTAGCCGCCTTTTTATCTCCCGAAAGGATGCCCTTTTCCTCTGGGTCTCCCAAGAGAAATCCGGATATAGAAAAATATTCTGTCCATTATACTGTAGGTCCCTCATCTCTCTTGCCTTCCTAAGGATAGTATCCCTGTCCTGGGAGGTATATAACTTAATTAGGATTGTCCTAGAGGGACCCCCCGGAGGGGGAATACGCCTTGGCACCGATGAGCTCGTTCAATCCCAAACATTGGGGTAAGATGCCCTTCCCCTATCCCCTCCTTCAACCACCTACTAAGAAACTGTATGGCAGAGTTCCCCCCCCCCCCCCTCCACCCCCTCAGGAAACCCCACCATCCCCTCAGGAAACCCCACCATCCTTATATTGCAACGTCTGGATCTATCCTCAAGGTCAGTGAGCTTATCTTTAACAGATGTCCTCTCCTTTTTCAAGTCATTAACCTCCTCCTCCAAAACCTTAATCCTATTTTCTGTTTTAGGGGCTTCTTCCTCTAGTCTGGAAATCCTATCTCTCATTTTAGTCATATCGTGTCTTATCAGAGATACCTCGGTAGATACCACACCTAATTGTTTATTTATCTCCTCAATTGCACAATTAGTTTTTTCACCCCTCCCAAGATCTCCTCCAACATCTGTGTTCCCATAGGGGGCACAGACTGCCCTTCCTCAGTTTCTTCCACCTCCAAGACCGAGTACCTAGAGCCTGTTTTACTAGGGGAGAGATCCTTCTGGGTTCTAGTTTTTATACCCACAGCTGGAGACTTCCATATTTTATCCAATTTACCCATAGCCCCCTTATCTTTTTGTGGCGAGCTACCCCCTGATCTTCTGGGGTTCACCTTAGGGGCCATTTCACCCACTATTTCTCTTCACTTTATATTTGTGGGTTGTATGTATCACTACGGGGATATCACGGACCAACTTAGCAACTTTATACACCATAGGCCCCTCCCACTCGAGAATTTAAATCCCGTTATTTACAGCATACAAAAGTAAGAATTCACAGTCCCATATGGCTCTGGGGAGCGCTTAAAACCTAGGGTATCACACCCTGATCCAGAAATATCCACCACCAAATATAGCATACTAATATGCAACTACGGAATCATTAGCGTATTCACGCTCCCCCTGGTAGACAGTGCAATCACCCCCCAGAGTCACTGATCTTATTGGGTCCAAGGAGGGGTCCAAATTCATGAGAGAGGAATTCTGCTAAGACCAAGTTGTTCAATTTAGTCCATGAGTCCCGGTTTCTCCAAATCGCTAGGAGGAGTGACCAGGCAGAGAGTCAGGCATCCAATATTGTCCATTCCACATGGGGCCAGTGCAAGAGGCTGCTGCTGTTCAGAATATTGCCGGGGTATTAATCAATGGTTTCACCGGCTTCTGCACTGTTAGATATTCATCACATGTAAAGTCTGATCGTTTTACTCAGCTCCACTCTCCATCCACAAGAAAGGGTCTGGGCCAGTCTATTCAAATCCCAGCAAGGAGTAGCGGAGTTCCACACATGCCCCTCAACACCTCCGCGTCTGTCTATTACATTACTTAATTCCTTTAGAACATGGGGGTGAATGCCATCTGGACCTGGTGATTTGTCTATTTTGATTTTTTGTAGGTGGCACTGTACTTCTTCCTGGGTTAGACAGGTGACCTGTACTGGGGAGTTTACCTTATCACACTGTATTTCACCTGGCATTTCATTTTCCTCAGTGAATACAGTGGAGAAGAATTTTAGTATATTTGCTTTTTCCTGATCCCCGTTTATAATTTCTTCCTCATCATTTTTTAAAGGGCCAACACTTTCATTTTTGACCCTATTGCTATTTATATAATTAAAGAACATTTTGGGGTTAGTTATACTCTCTTTGGCAATGAGTCTTTCTGTCTCTATTTTTGCGGCTTTTATCTGTTTTTTACATATTTCACATTTTTCTCTATAGCTTTTTAATGCTTCTTCACTGCTGTCCTGTTTTAGTAACTGAAATGCTTTATTTTAGTCATTTATTGCCCCCTTAACATTTTTATTCATCCATATTGGTTTTCTTTTATTTCTGACCCTTTTATTCCTATAAAGTATATACATTTTACAGTGAAAATTTAAGATATTTTTTAAAGTCTCCCATTTAGTGTCAGTATTGTTCTTTTTGAGGACAATATCCCATTTTATATTGTTATGGGCTTCTCTGAGTTGATCGAACTTTGCTTTTCGAAAGTTCATTGTTTTTGTGGCCCCTCGAGAGATTCCCTTATTGAAGAACAAGTTATAATGTATTACATTATGATCACTATTTCCTCGGTGTCCATCTACTTGCACATTAATTACTCTGCCAGTTTCAGTACGTTAGAAAATATTAAGTCTAGTAGGGCGCCCCCTCTGGTCAGGCCCTGCACCATTTGGGACAGATAATGGTCTTTAGCTATAGTCAGAAATCTGTTTCCTTTAAAGTCGAAGTCTGCCCAGTTCTCCATGAACCCAAACCCCTCCTTCCTACACCAGCTTCTGAGCCACTTGTTTACCTCCCTTATCTCCCGCAGCCTCTCTGGTACGGCTCGTGGTACAGGTAATATTTCAGAAAATACTACCTTGGAGGTCCTTGCCTTAAGCTTGCAGCCTAAGTCCCTGAAATCATTTTTAAGGACACTCCATCTACCTCTTACTTTGTCATTGGTGCCAATATGTACCATGACTGCTGGGTCTTCTCCAGCCCCACCCAGCAACCTGTCAACCCGATCCGCGAAAGTGCCGAACTCGAGCGCCAGGAAGACAACACACTGTTCGGCTATCCCGGTCTTTGTGACAGATCACCCTGTCTGTCCCCCTAATAATTGAGTCCCCCACTACCAGTACCTGTCTGGCCTGCCCTGCTCTCCTCCCTCCCTCCTTACTGGAGCAGACACCCCCCTGGCGGTCAGAGGCAGAGTCCTGCTGCAGTACCGCTAGCTCTGAAATGACATCCCCCTCATCTGCCAACTGGGCAAACTTGTTGGGGTGTGCCAGTTCAGGACTAGCCTCCCTGACACTTTTCCCTCTACCCCGTTTTCTAACTGTAACCCAGCTAACTGCCTGACTGTCCTGCCCCTCCGTCCCACTATCCATCCCCACCTCGACCCCAGAGAGTACCTGCTCAGTGAGCAGGAGACTACTCTGCGGGTTGTCAATGCATCTCAGTGTTGCCAGTTGCTCCTCTAGATCCAGGATCTGGGCTTCTAAATGAGCAACTCGCACACATCTCGCACAACAATATGCACCCTCAAACTGTTGTTCAAGGATTGCATAGATTGCGCAAGATGCACACTGGACTGCCTTTTCCAACATGGAGGTCATACTAGATTTGGGGATTGCAAAAATTAACAGAAAAGAAAAAAAAATCAAATATTTCAATTTAAACTTCCTGAATTTAAAGTCCCTTAATTTTAAGTCCCCTCACTTTTATACTCACTCACTTGTATGCTTCACACTCTTGTATACAGAAAAACAGTCGCTAGCTCAACATAGTGTATTTGCTTTATATTTATCACAACCACAACCACCTCTCTTCCACTGCCTGGAAGTGAAACTTTTTTTTTTTTTTTTTCATTTACACATCCAAATTTAACGAAAAGTCGTAAAAGACCTGTGGGGTGTTAAGGCTCACTGGACCCCTTGGTACGTGGCTTGAGGGGTGTAGTTTCCAAAATGGTATGCCATGTGGGGGTTTTCTGCTCTTCTGGCACCATAGGGGCTTCCAAAATGTGACATGCCCCCCAAAAACCATTTCAGCAAAAATTCACTCTCCAAAATCCCATTGTTGCTCCTTCCCTTCTGAGCCCTCTACTGCACCAGCCGAACACTTTACATACACATATGAGGTATTTCCTTACTCTAGAGAAATTGGGTTACAAATTTTGGGGGGCTTTTTCTCCTATTACCCCTTGTAAAAATTCAAAAACTGGGTCTACAAGAACATGCGAGTGTAAAAAATGGAGATTTTGAATTTCCTCCTTCACTTTGCTGCTATTCCTGTGAAACACCTAAAGGGTTAACACACTTACCCAAATGTCATTTTGGATACTTTGAGGGGTGCAGTTTTTATAATGTGGTCATTTGTGGGGTATTTCTAATATGAAGGCCCTTCAAATCCACTTCAAAACTGAACTGGTCCCTGAAAAATTCCAATTTAGAAAATGTTGTGAAAAATTGGAAAAGTGCTGCTGAACTTTGAAGCCCTCTGATATCTTCTAAAACTTAAAACCTGTCAACTTTATGATGAAAATATAAAGTAGACATATTGTATCTGTGAATCAATATATTATTTATTTGGAATGTCTGTTTTTGTTACAAGCAGAGAGCTTCAAAGTTAGAAAAATGCTAAATTTTCAATTTTTTCATCAAATTTGGGAATTTTTCACCAAGAAATGATGCAAGCCTCGACAAAAATTTACCACTAACATGAAGTAGAATATGTCACGAAAAAACAATGTCAGAATCAGAATGAAAAGTAAAAGTATCCCAGAGTTATTAATGCTTAAAATGACAATGGTCAGATGTGCAAAAATGGCTGGGTCCTTAAGGTGAAAATGGGCTGGTTCCTTAAGGGGTTAAACCCGACTGGCATTTGACAGATCTTTGGAACAGTGGGCTGTGCAAATGAAAAATTTTCATTTTTCTTTTGGCAGACCACTGCTCAAAAAAATCTATCAGACACCTGTGAGATGTAAATGCTCACTGCACTTCTTATTAGGGGTGTAGTTTCCAAAATGGGGTCACATGTGTGTGTGTGTGTGTGTGTGTGGGGTGGGGGGGGGTTCACTGTTCTGGCACCATGGAGGCCTAAACGCACATGGCCTTCAATTTCAGCCAGATTCTCTCTCCAAAAGCCCAATGGTGCTCCTTCTCTTCTGAGCCCTGTAGTTCACCCGCAGAGCACTTTACATCCACATGTGGGGTATTTTCTGACTCAGAAGAGATGGGGTTACAAATTTTGCTGGGCTTTTTTTCCTATTACCCCTTGTGAAAATGATAAAATTGGGGTAACAATAGCATTTTAGGGAAAAAAATATACATTTTTTTATTTTCACCTCCAACTTTAACAAAAATGTGTCAAACACCTGTGGGATGTTAAGGCTCACTATACCCCTTGTTACTTTACGTGAGGGGTGTAGTTTTCTAAATGGGGGTCACATATGGGTGTTTTTTATGTTTATGTCAGAACTGCTGTAACTACCAGCCACCCCTGTGCAAATCACCAATTTAGGCCTCAAATGTATATGGTACACTCTGTTTACACTAACATGCTGGTGTAGACCCAAAATTTACCTTTTCTTAAGGGGTAAAAGAAGAGAAAAAAAATTTGTAACCAAAAACTGTTGCCTTGAAATATGAGAGGGCTCCAAAGTGAAAGAGCACCATGTGCATTTGAGGCCTAAATTAGGGATTTGCATCCACCACCAAATTACCCTACAGCAGTGCTTTCCAAATAGGGTGTCTCCAGCTGTTGCACTACTTCCTGTTCAGGGTGTGGTTGTGTGATCGTCAGCTCCAGGAGAACCAGAGAACCAGAGAGCAGCAGGATTTTCACCAGCCCTCCCCCCCCCCCCCCCCCCCAGGTTTGTGGCAGCCTTCGGGGAAGGGTTTCCCTGCATGAACCCCAACGTCCCCATCTCCCTTACCAGGCCGGCGGGAGGTGGAGGTGACATTGCAACGGCCAACTCCCAGGATGGGGTACGGAGATCCTCCAGGATCCGCAGAAATGCAGAACCAACTCCACCGTCCATATCTGGAAGCCGCAAGGCTGCAAGGAAGGCTACAAGCAAGGCTGCAGGTAAAGACCTGCATGAAGGTGAGGAGTTGAGGAGAAACATGGGGAGGCAAGGTACCTCTGAACCCCAGCAATGGGGGGCATTGGGTCCCAGGGAGTCTTTGGCCACTTTTGGGTCCCGAATCCAAGCAAAAATGGCGGAGTATGAGTGTCTTGGCAAAATGCTTCGTGGGCTAAGAGAGGACTTAAAATTTGCCCGTTACCAGGCTGATTACACCTCAAAAAATCGAAGGCCAGTGTATTCGGCTAAAGTGCGCACCCTGAAAAAAGAGGTTGAGGAGGTAGAAAGGGTGAGGATGGAGATCATGGAAGGGGCTGGTATCTTCAGAGAAAAACTCTGCAATGAAAGTCGGTTCAGAGGCCAGCAGAACCCAGAAAGAGAGGAGGAGGTCAGTCACAGCGAAAGCAGTGCAGAGGAGGATGGTGTGGAGGTGGATGGTGGAGGAGAAAGAGAGAACAGTGCTGAGGAGGACAGTGTGGAGGAAGATGGTGGTGGAGAAAGAGAGGACAGTGCTGAGGAAGGTGCTAAAGAGAAGCAAGATGGTGGTGCAGAGGAGAGTGAAATGGAGGAGGACACAACCCAGAGTTCATACATAAATCCTGCTCAGGTAGCCCTGCCTGTAACGTCAGATGACAGCAGTGACGACAGCGGCAGCAGCAATGGGTTAATTGGTGGTGGATTGCTGAAGGCGATTGTGCTCCAAGAGTCACCTACCCATTTTGAGAACTTCTCATTTGGAAATGACTTGGGCCCAGATACTGAGGTGAAGGGCAAGAGGAAGAGGAGAAATAAAAGGAAAAAAGGAGAGGTCACCAGACTTGTTTATTCTTCTCTCCAGCAGTCTGGGCCATCTGAAAAGGTGGTTCAGGCTGGTGGGCCCCCCAGTCTGCCCGACCCCGCTTTTGCTGTAAAGCGGGGCCAGAATGGGGGGTACATGGTGGATAAGGTTTCTAAGATGGCTGCAGACGCCAAGGAGCCGCCTGTCCAGTCGGTAGGGAAGGGCAGGACAGGCTTAAGGTGGGCGACTCCGATGCTGCAGGACCACCCCAGGTGGGCAGGGGGCGTGTCCTAGTGCCGGAGCTTGGTGATGTTGCTGTCTGCTCGGGGGGCGGTCCCCCGAGCGATCTGGGCGTAGCAGGGCACTCCTCTGTGAGGGGGGGGAGTGTCCATGCGTCTGGATTGGTAGAAAAGCCCGGGCGGTCGGGTAAGGTGGCTCCTGAAGGTTGCACTGACGCTGTGGGGAATCCCTCCACGTCGGCTGCTGTAGGAGGGGTGGGGGTGCGTCCGGAGGGACAGATCCCACCCAGTGTGAAGCAGTTCTCACTGGGAACATCATCGGCGTTGAAGGAAGTGTCATCACTGGAACTGGAAGTAACATCGCCAGAACCGAAAAAGCGGTCATCGGGGGCGGGACCAGCAGCACAAACCCCCGTGGCATACGCAAATAACCCGGCCAGCTCAGGAAAGTTTAGCCAGGATAATAGTGTGAAAGGGAAGAGTGCAAAAGAGAGTGAAAATTTTGGTGATGGTATGTTGCATGAAAATGTTAGCAGTGTGCAAGAGTGGGGCATTAGAGGTGTACTAGAGAGGGGTGCTAGCGGTGTGCAAGAGAGGGGTGCTAGCGGTGTGCAAGAGAGGGGTGCTAGCGGTGTGCAAGAGAGGGGTGCTAGCGGTGTGCAAGAGAGGGGTGCTAGCGGTGTGCGAGAGAGGGGTGCTAGCGGTGTGCAAGAAAGGGATGCTAGCGGTGTGCGAGAGAGGGGTGCTAGAGGTGTACAAGAGAGGGATGCTATCGGTGTGCAAGAGAAGAGTGCTGGAGGCAGGCAAAGGGATGTCACTGGATCAGTAAAGAGTACTGAGGAAGTAGGGGCTGGTTCGGCTGCCCCCCTGGTGGCGACTGCTAGAAGCTATGCCAGCGTCGCTGCCGGGGAATCAAGAGGGTCTCCGTCTCCATCTGGTTCTGGGGGTCACTTGCAGCGGCGCCTCCTGGAGGCTCTGCGTAAGGGTGATAGGTCAATTGAGGTAGAAGGGAGGGGTTCGGTTGACCTGTCTTTTTGGATAGAGAGGCATGGTCTGGGTGCCTTCCAAGAACAGAATGGGGAGGTGATGTGGTCCCTCCCGACTCCCGGGCAGGATAGTAACCGTAGGAATGTGGCCCGTCTGATTTGGAGGGGTAAAGATGCGTGTGTTACGCCGAGCGCTCCGGGTCCCCGCTCCTCCCCGGAGCGCTCGCTACACTCTCGTCACTGCAGCGCTCCGGTCAGATCCACTGACCCGGGGCGCTGCGATACCGCCTCCAGCCGGGATGCGATTCGCGATGCGGGTGGCGCCCGCTCACGATGCGCACCCCGGCTCCCGTACCTGACTCGCTCTCCGTCGGTCCTGTCCCGGCGCGCGCGGCCCCGCTCCCTAGGGCGCGCGCGCGCCGGGTCTTTGCGATTTAAAGGGCCACTTCGCCGCTGATTGGCGCAGTGGTTCTAATTAGTGTGTTCACCTGTGCACTCCTTATTTATACCTCACTTCCCCTGCACTCCCTCGCCGGATCTTGTTGCCATTGTGCCAGTGAAAGCGTTTCCTTGTGTGTTCCTAGCCTGTGTTCCAGACCTCCTGCCGTTGCCCCTGACTACGATCCTTGCTGCCTGCCCCGACCTTCTGCTACGTCCGACCTTGCTTCTGTCTACTCCCTTGTACCGCGCCTATCTTCAGCAGTCAGAGAGGTTGAGCCGTTGCTAGTGGATACGACCTGGTCACTACCGCCGCAGCAAGACCATCCCGCTTTGCGGCGGGCTCTGGTGAAAACCAGTAGTGACTTAGAACCGATCCACTAGCACGGTCCACGCCAATCCCTCTCTGGCACAGAGGATCCACTACCTGCCAGCCGGCATCGTGACAGTAGATCCGGCCATGGATCCCGCTGAAGTTCCTCTGCCAGTTGTCGCCGACCTCACCACGGTGGTCGCCCAGCAGTCACAACAGATAGCGCAACAAGGCCAACAGCTGTCTCAACTGACCGTGATGCTACAGCAGCTACTACCACAGCTTCAGCAATCATCTCCTCCGCCAGCTCCTGCACCTCCTCCGCAGCGAGTGGCCGCTTCTGGTCTACGACTATCCTTGCCGGATAAATTTGATGGGGACTCTAAATTCTGCCGTGGCTTTCTTTCCCAATGTTCCCTGCACTTGGAGATGATGTCGGACCAGTTTCCTACTGAAAGGTCTAAGGTGGCTTTCGTAGTCAGCCTTCTGTCTGGAAAAGCTCTGTCATGGGCCACACCGCTCTGGGACCGCAATGACCCCGTCACTGCCTCTATACACTCCTTCTTCTCGGAAATTCGAAGTGTCTTTGAGGAACCTGCCCGAGCCTCTTCTGCTGAGACTGCCCTGTTGAACCTGGTCCAGGGTAATTCTTCCGTTGGCGAGTACGCCGTACAATTCCGTACTCTTGCTTCAGAATTATCCTGGAATAATGAGGCCCTCTGCGCGACCTTTAAAAAAGGCCTATCCAGCAACATTAAAGATGTTCTGGCCGCACGAGAAATCCCTGCTAACCTACATGAACTCATTCATCTAGCCACTCGCATTGACATGCGTTTTTCCGAAAGGCGTCAGGAGCTCCGCCAGGATATGGACTTTGTTCGCACGAGGCGTTTTTTCTCCCCGGCTCCTCTCTCCTCTGGTCCCCTGCAATCCATTCCTGTGCCTCCCGCCGTGGAGGCTATGCAGGTCGACCGGTCTCGCCTGACACCTCAAGAGAGGACACGACGCCACATGGAGAATCTCTGCCTGTACTGTGCCAGTACCGAACACTTCCTGAAGGATTGTCCTATCCGTCCTCCCCGCCTGGAAAGACGTACGCTGACTCCGCACAAAGGTGAGACAGTCCTTGATGTCTACTCTGCTTCTCCACGTCTTACTGTGCCTGTGCGGATATCTGCCTCTGCCTTCTCCTTCTCTACTATGGCCTTCTTGGATTCCGGATCTGCAGGAAATTTTATTTTGGCCTCTCTCGTCAACAGGTTCAACATCCCGGTGACCAGTGTCGCCAGACCCCTCTACATCAATTGTGTAAACAATGAAAGATTGGACTGTACCATACGTTTCCGCACGGAGCCCCTTCTAATGTGCATCGGACCTCATCACGAGAAGATTGAATTTTTGGTCCTCCCCAATTGCACTTCCGAAATTCTCCTTGGACTACCCTGGCTTCAACTCCATTCCCCAACCCTGGATTGGTCCACTGGGGAGATCAAGAGTTGGGGGCCCTCTTGTTTCAAGGACTGCCTAAAACCGGTTCCCAGTACCCCTTGCCGTGACTCTGTGGTTCCCCCTGTAACCGGTCTCCCTAAGGCCTATATGGACTTTGCGGATGTTTTTTGCAAAAAACAAGCTGAGACTCTACCTCCTCACAGGCCTTATGATTGTCCTATTGACCTCCTCCCGGGCACTACTCCACCCCGGGGCAGAATTTATCCTCTGTCCGCCCCAGAGACTCTTGCTATGTCTGAGTACATCCAGGAAAATTTAAAAAAGGGCTTTATCCGTAAATCCTCCTCTCCTGCCGGAGCCGGATTTTTCTTTGTGTCCAAAAAAGATGGCTCTCTACGTCCTTGCATTGACTACCGCGGTCTTAATAAAATCACGGTAAAGAACCGCTACCCCCTACCCCTCATCTCTGAACTCTTTGATCGCCTCCAAGGTGCCCACATCTTTACCAAACTGGACTTAAGAGGTGCTTATAATCTCATCCGCATCAGAGAGGGGGATGAATGGAAAACGGCATTTAACACTAGAGATGGACACTTTGAGTATCTGGTCATGCCCTTTGGCCTGTGCAACGCCCCTGCCGTCTTCCAAGACTTTGTTAATGAAATTTTTCGTGATCTCTTATACTCCTGTGTTGTTGTATATCTGGACGATATCCTGATTTTTTCTGCCAATCTAGAAGAACACCGCCAGCATGTCCGTATGGTTCTTCAGAGACTTCGTGACAATCAACTTTATGCCAAGATAGAGAAATGTCTGTTTGAATGCCAATCTCTTCCTTTCCTAGGATACTTGGTCTCTGGCCAGGGACTACAAATGGATCCAGACAAACTCTCTGCCGTCTTAGATTGGCCACGCCCCTCCGGACTCCGTGCTATCCAACGTTTTTTGGGGTTCGCCAATTATTACAGGCAATTTATTCCACATTTTTCTACCGGTGTGGCTCCTATCGTGGCTTTAACCAAAAAAAATGCCAATCCCAAGTCTTGGCCTCCTCAAGCGGAAGACGCCTTTAAACGGCTCAAGTCTGCCTTTTCTTCGGCTCCCGTGCTCTCCAGACCTGACCCATCTAAACCCTTCCTATTGGAGGTTGATGCCTCCTCTGTAGGAGCTGGAGCGGTCCTTCTACAAAAAAATTCTTCCGGGCATGCTGTTACTTGTGGTTTTTTTTCTAGGACCTTCTCTCCGGCGGAGAGGAACTACTCCATCGGGGATCGAGAGCTTCTAGCCATTAAATTAGCACTTGAGGAATGGAGGCATCTGCTGGAGGGATCAAGATTTCCAGTTATTATTTACACCGATCACAAGAACCTCTCCTATCTCCAGTCTGCCCAACGGCTGAATCCTCGCCAGGCCAGGTGGTCTCTGTTCTTTGCCCGATTTAATTTTGAAATTCACTTTCGGCCTGCCGATAAGAACATTAGGGCCGATGCTCTCTCTCGTTCCTCGGATGCTTCGGAAGTTGAACTCTCTCCGCAACACATCATTCCTCCTGACTGCCTGATTTCCACTTCTCCAGCCTCCATCAGGCAAACTCCTCCAGGAAAGACCTTCGTCTCTCCACACCAACGCCTCGGAATCCTCAAATGGGGTCACTCCTCCCATCTCGCAGGTCATGCAGGCATCAAGAAATCTGTGCAACTCATCTCTCGCTTCTATTGGTGGCCGACTCTGGAGACGGATGTCGTGGACTTTGTGCGAGCCTGCACTGTCTGTGCCCGGGATAAGATTCCTCGCCAGAAGCCCGCTGGTTTTCTTCATCCTCTGCCTGTCCCCGAACAGCCTTGGTCTCTGATTGGTATGGATTTTATTACAGACTTACCCCCATCCCGTGGCAACACTGTTGTTTGGGTGGTCGTTGATCGATTCTCCAAAATGGCACATTTCATCCCTCTTCCTGGTCTTCCTTCAGCGCCTCAGTTGGCTAAACAATTTTTTGTACACATTTTTCGTCTTCACGGGTTGCCCACGCAGATCGTCTCGGATAGAGGCGCCCAATTCGTGTCAAAATTCTGGAGGGCTCTCTGTAAACAACTCAAGATTAAATTAAACTTTTCTTCTGCATATCATCCTCAATCCAATGGACAAGTAGAAAGAATTAACCAGGTCTTGGGTGATTATTTACGACATTTTGTTTCCTCCCGCCAGGATGATTGGGCAGATCTTCTACCATGGGCCGAATTCTCGTATAACTTCAGAGTCTCTGAATCTTCCTCCAAATCCCCATTTTTCGTGGTGTACGGCCGTCACCCTCTTCCTCCCCTCCCTACCCCCTTGCCCTCTGGTCTGCCCGCTGTGGATGAAATTTCTCGTGATCTTTCCACCATATGGAGAGAGACCCAAAATTCTCTCTTACAGGCTTCATCACGCATGAAGAAGTTTGCTGATAAGAAGAGCTCCTCCCATTTTTTCTCCTGGAGACAAGGTATGGCTCTCCGCTAAATATGTCCGCTTCCGTGTCCCTAGCTACAAGTTGGGACCACGCTATCTTGGTCCTTTCAAAATTTTGTGCCAGATTAATCCTGTCTCTTACAAACTTCTTCTTCCTCCTTCTCTTCGTATCCCTAATGCCTTTCACGTTTCTCTTCTTAAACCACTTATCATCAACCGTTTCTCTCCCAAACTTGTTTCCCCCACTCCTGTTTCCGGCTCCTCGGACATCTTCTCCGTCAAAGAGATTCTGGCATCCAAGAAGGTCAGAGGGAAAACTTTTTTTTTTTAGTTGATTGGGAGGGTTGTGGTCCAGAAGAGAGATCCTGGGAACCTGAGGACAATATTCTAGACAAAAGTCTGGTCCTCAGGTTCTCAGGCTCTAAGAAGAGGGGGAGACCCAAGGGGGGGGGTACTGTTACGCCGAGCGCTCCGGGTCCCCGCTCATCACCGGAGCGCTCGCTACACTCTCGTCACTGCAGCGCTCCGGTCAGATCCACTGACCCGGGGCGCTGCGATACCGCCTCCAGCCGGGATGCGATTCGCGATGCGGGTGGCGCCCGCTCGCGATGCGCACCCCGGCTCCCGTACCTGACTCGCTCTCCGTCGGTCCTGTCCCGGCGCGCGCGGCCCCGCTCCCTAGGGCGCGCGCGCGCCGGGTCTTTGCGATTTAAAGGGCCACTTCGCCGCTGATTGGCGCAGTGGTTCTAATTAGTGTGTTCACCTGTGCACTCCTTATTTATACCTCACTTCCCCTGCACTCCCTCGCCGGATCTTGTTGCCATTGTGCCAGTGAAAGCGTTTCCTTGTGTGTTCCTAGCCTGTGTTCCAGACCTCCTGCCGTTGCCCCTGACTACGATCCTTGCTGCCTGCCCCGACCTTCTGCTACGTCCGACCTTGCTTCTGTCTACTCCCATGTACCGCGCCTATCTTCAGCAGTCAGAGAGGTTGAGCCGTTGCTAGTGGATACGACCTGGTCACTACCGCCGCAGCAAGACCATCCCGCTTTGCGGCGGGCTCTGGTGAAAACCAGTAGTGACTTAGAACCGATCCACTAGCACGGTCCACGCCAATCCCTCTCTGGCACAGAGGATCCACTACCTGCCAGCCGGCATCGTGACAGCGTGCCCGCCCCGGGCAAGGGTGGTTGAGCTCCTCCTTCAGATGGAGTTCAGGGCGAGTGACATCTTTGCCCTGATTCACCCCTATGGTTCTTCTGAGTTCGACATCAGCTTTGTTCGGCCAGAGGGTCTTGAACTTTTCTGGTCGAATTACGACATGGTGAAGAACGAGCCCGGCTGGCGGGATTTCGCTGTAAAAGCGATATCCCGGCAGAACCAAACCAAGAGAGTGACCGTTTTGACCCGTAACGAGTCGCTCTCTTGCTACGACATCATGACCTGGCTCGGTCGTTATGGGGATGTGACGGACATGCCCAAGAAAAATCTTGATGAGCACGGGATCTGGTCTGGGGCCTGGACGTTTTCCGTCAAACTTAGGCGTTCAGGGAGCACAGTTGCCCACATCCCATCGGCAGCCTTACTCGGACGTGACAGAATCCAAGTCTTCTACCAGGGGCAGCCTAAAGTCTGCCACAGGTGTGGTAGTCCTACCCATTTTAGCGCAGCCTGCACTGTGCAAGTTTGCGCTTTTTGTGGTGGGGCTGGTCATTTGGCTGCATCCTGTGGGCAGATCCGGTGTCATCTGTGTGTTGTCCTAGGACACCCTTTCAAGCGTTGCCCCAGCGCCTTTTCCCGTTTGGTGGCCGCTCCAGCTGGGGAGAGCTTTAGGGTTGCCCCGGCTGGGGAGGGTACGGGCATGGGTGAAGGAGCAAAAGGGTTAATGAAGAGCAAGAAGGGGCCTGCCAAACTAAGGCGAGAGGAAAACCGCAGAAGGAGCAGGGAGCTGGAGAGTTCTCAGGTGGCGGGGGTAGCTCCTGGCCCTGCTCCTGTCACTAGCCCAGATGTTGCTGAGACCCTGGGGGATGGTGTGTTGGATGAGGAGATTAGGAGGATTCGCGAAGAGGAAGGCAAAGAGGCTGATCTTTTCTGATTCCTCCCACTATAAAAGTGTGGATGAGGAGGGGAGGGAAAGGCCGAAAAAAGACAAGGGCAAAAAAGTTGTAAAGGGGAAGTCTCAGTCCTCTATTTCAGGTGCTAAAGGCCAGGTCCTAAAAGGAAGCTTACCTGCCCCCCTTCTGATTGACCTATCGAACAGGTACCTTGTCCTTGATACCATCTCCTCCCCCTCATTGGAGGGGGGTGGCGAGGATGGGGTGCCTGAGGGATTGGAGCCTCCAGGGGGAACTGGGTCCTGTCCTGTTGAGGCATCTTCCTCGGAGGGCAGGGCTAACTCAAGGCCAGATGGAGATGGGAGCCAGATGGATCAGTCTGAGTCAAAAAAGAGATCTAAAGAAAGTAAGAATGCTCCTTCTTCTTCAGGGGATGAGGCGGTGAAGAAGAAGGGCAAGAAAAAATAATGGGTAAGGCCGTCTAACTCAATTACCCAGGATGGCAGCACTCACCCCATTGACGCTGGCATCTATTAATTGTGCCAGTATAAAGTCTGATACGGCTAGATTCGCAGCCTTTGATTTTCTCGGCCGTGTTGAAGCCGACATTTTCTTTTTACAGGAGACCAGGTTGTCAGATCTAGCCTCTCTGGTGAAAGCCAGAAGAGAGTGGAGGCGCGGCCCCTCCCACTGGTCTCTTGTGGCTGAGCCGTATAGTGGGGTGGCGGTCCTTTTTACCGCTCCGGTCGAATGCAGACGGGTCATTGAGTTAGAAATGGGGAGGTGCCTGATCTTAGATGTCTTCATGAAGGGACAAGAGCTCCGGCTCATTAACATCTACACCCCACAAACAAAGTGGGGCCGTAAGGATCTCTTTATGAGGATTAAGCCCTTTCTTTTTACTAGCCGGCAAGTGATCTTTGGAGGGGACTTCAATAATGTCACGAGGTCCCAAGATAGGAGAGGTTCCAATGATCGGCTGGCTTATGACTGTGTGGCCCTTAGTAATATAGTCAGGGAAGCTCGCCTAGAGGATGCCCACATCCGGAGCCCCTCAGGCCACGCGGGTTTCACCTTTCATCGAGGTAGCAGCAGGTCTAGGATAGACAGGTTTTATTTAAAGGAGGAAGCCGTCTCTTCCGCAGTGTCCGTGGTTGAGGTGGAGTTCTCCGACCACTGTATGATTTTGTTTTCCCTGAATGTTTCAGAGACCCCCCGGATGGGAAAAGGTTATTGGAAGCTGAATTTGTCCCTCCTGGAGGAAACAGAGATAAGACAGTCCTTTGAGGATTTTCTTCAAAGTCAGGTACCTTTACTGGACTTTTGTAGTAGTAAGTCTGAGTGGTGGGAGATATTCAAGAAGCAGGTTGCGGGGTTCTTCCGCCAGCTCTCGAGCCTCAGGTCCCTAAACAGGTATCGCCTGTATCAGGGACTGAGGAGGAAACTCGAGCTTCTCGTCTCGACTGGAGGTAGCCGAGAGGATATCTCCAGAGTGAAGTCCTTGCTGATGAGGTGTCAGTACGATAGGCAAGCATCTTTGGTTTTTGAGAGGGATTACGGGAAGTACCGCTCGCCCGACCCTTACAGGAACTGCAAGATGTAAGTGAGTAGTAAAGTAGTCTCAGGACTGATTGATAGTACGGGATCTCTGAATCGGTCCAGATCAGGGATCCTGGAGGTCGTCAGATCCTTCTACTCGCACCTACAGACAGGAAGCTTCTGGCCAAGATACTGTTTAATCGGCTGGTGAAGTTTGCACCCCGGCTCATTTCGGGGGCTCAGCACTGCTCTGTTCCAGGCCGAAGCACCTTAAGTGCTGTCCTCAGTGTCAGGGAGGCAGTGGAGCGGAGTAGTGCGGGTCTCTGGAAGGGGTACTTACTTTTCCTTGGATCAGGCCAAAGCATTTGATCGAGTGAACCATGACTACCTCTGGTCCGTCCTCCTGAGATATGGCTTACCGTGTACTTTTGTTAATTGGCTTAAGATCTTGTATGCAGGGGCAGAGAGTTTCCCGCTGGTGAACGGGTGGTCTGGCCGCTCTTTGAGGTGGGGTCTGGAGTCCGTCAGGGTTGTCCTTTGAGCCCGCTCTTATATGTATTTGCGATCGATCCCTTCCTTAGGAGGGTGAGTTGCGGACCATTGGCGGGAGTCAGGATGATTCTGGCGGAGCCGGGTGTCGCCCAGAGAGTGGTGGCGTACGCTGATGATGTCACCATTTTCCTCTCCTCGAGAGAGGAGGCCGATGTGGTGATGTCGGAAGTGGACCGCTACTCGGAGGCATCCGGGTCTAAGATCAACCAGGATAAGTGTGAGAGTCTCTGGCTGGGAGGGGGAGACCCCACGTTTGATCTCCCGGACACCCTTCCAGGGCCCCAAGACTCAGCAAAAGTTTTGGGCATCACATTCGGCCAGGATGATTATCCCACCAAAAACTGGGATGGTAAGCTCCAGGATGCCACTCAGAGGGTGGACCAGTGGAAGGGTTGGTCTATGACCCTCAGGGAAAGGGTACACCTGATCAAATCGTACCTGCTCCCCTTGTTTATCTATCTGGGCAGCGTATGTATTTTACCAGAGGCTTACTACACTAGGGTCTACAGCCTGTTTTTCCAACTGTTATGGGGGAACAGGTTGAACCTAGTCAAGAGGGAGGTTACGTACCGCACGAGGAGACTAGGGGGTTTATCTATGGTAAACCCTGTGGTGTTCTTAACGAACACCTTCTTGAAAGCCAACATTGCAAACCTCTGGTCAGAGAGGGCTCCTCCGTGGGTACTCTCCTGCAGGGAATGGTTTCGGCCTTTCTTCCAGGAATGGGAGACAGGAGGGCAAGTGAAGGACCTCCGTACACCACATGGATATCTTCCGGCTTACGCTACCCCGACTCTGAAGGCGATACGTCGGTGGGGTCTGGGAGTGTGGGAGATCAGGACCCAGTCAAGGCAGTTCCTTGACAAACGGGTTCTGTTGACCCACTTCCAGAAGCCTCTGGCGCTCAGGGACTGCCCAGGTCGGGATCTGACGGTGGGATTGCATCTTTTAAATATGAAAAGGATCCCCCAGAAGTTTTGGGACTTGGCCTGGCGCTGCTTTCAGGGGAAGCTATATGTGAGGGACAACCTGAAGTACAGGAACTCTGATGACCGGGGATGTCCCCGAGAAGAGTACGGGGACACGCTGGAAAGCATGGACCACTTCCTGCTTCATTGTCCCTTTAATATAGGGGTTTACAACAGGGTGGGTGCTTCCATCGGCTGGAGTCAACTTGCCGGCCTTTCCTATCCGGAGTGGGCTTATGGGGCATTCAGGAACCTGGGTGGCCGTGATCGGGGCACTTTATTCTTAGTTAGCTTAGTGGTTAGGTACTACACGTGGAATGCACGGTGCTTAGTATCGACCCAACAGAAAGTCCTCTCCGAGGTGGAGGTATGTAGGAACATCACTGGTGACCTCGGGAAGATCAGGTCTTTGGAGTATGGCAGTCTTGGTACCAGTAGGGCTTCTCTCCTGTGGAGAGGGTTTTCTTTTGATGTACCTTAATTTTGGTTAGGGACAGTATATAGATGTTAGGGTGAGTATAGGGTCAGTTTTATGAAGGGATAGCGATAGGGTTAGAAGTAAGGTTCATAGGGTAAGCATTTTGAAACTTAGTTTTATCAGGATTGCCATCCTTCTTCCTGGTGGTGGGCTATGCATGTCACTCTAGCTTTTTGTTTTGTTTTCTGTAATTTGAATGTAAAGGGCTTGCAGGCAACCAATCTTGGGCCTGGTGGGGGTTTGAAGTACTGTATTACTTTGTTTTTCATATTATTTCTGTGGTTGTAGTGAATTAGTACATTGTTGAGTTAGTTAATAATAGTGGGGGGGGGGATTAATTTTAAGTTGGGTGGGGGTTGTTGGGGGGAGGGGGTGATGCTTTGGGTCTGACTTGGGTCAGTTTATGGACAATGACTGTTTCAGTAAAAAAAAAATAAAAAAACACTGTGATACACGAACTCTGACCATGTCCAGTGGGAGTGGTGTGGGTGATGGGAGAGTTCATAGTGTAGGTTATTTTTCTTTAGGTTTTATTCTTGTTTACATGTATTTCATAAGTATAAATAGTTTTATGTATTTTTGTATAGTGTTATACCTCATTGTTGGGTAAAGGCAGTCGGACCAGCTTTTAGTTGATATTATTGTGTTTATTTTTTCCCCCTTATGGTAATGTATCCATGCATGTGTGTGTTACTATAGTTTAAAGAGAAGGGAAAGGAGAAAGGGGAAAAAATAAATAAATAAATGAAATTTCCAAGTTGGAATTATTTTTAGTTATGGCAATAAGCCCTCTTTTTATTATAATTTTTTTTATTTTTTTTTACTTTATTTTATTTTTTTCGTTGTTATGATCTAATATGTATTGTGAGTATTGGTTGTTGTCTGTGTGTAAAATTAATGGTATTTCCAAGATGGAATTATTTTATTTATTTCCTTATTATTTTTATGGCAGTTAGCCCTATTTATTTTTGTTTAATGCATTTTGTGTATGGTATGTGGGGATAAGTTTCCTATTCGGATGTTTTCAGTTAAAACTTAATTAAGGAAAGCTATATTTATGTTTTGTTGGTAATTAATGTGTGTGTGTATGTGTGTTTGGAAGGATAATAGGTAAGAATTAGTAGTATCAGGCATTATTTGGTAGTTGAGTTAAGCTGGGCTGGTTGGTTAGGTAGGTCCTTTTATTCTGTAACAAAGAGTTTATATTTGTTACTTTTTCATCCTTATGTTTCAGCTGATTAAGCATTGTATTTGTGTTTTGTAAAAGTTTTATATTTTTCTAATAAAAAGAGTTCCAGCTGTAGCAAAACTCCCAGCATGCCAGGACAGTCAATGGCTATGCCGATGTGCTGGCCCCTGTATTCTCTGTGCAGTGATGACAACAGGGTGCCGCAACCGAGATCACGGGGGTCCTTTGGAGAGGGGATAAGATGTCTTGGTGCGTAGTACCCCTTTAAGAGGGAAAAACATGATATATATTTAACCCCAAACCAAATGTACCTTATTTTTATTTTCTACCTAATGTACATAAAGACCGAAAAAAAAAACACCTGGTCGTCCGATAGTTGCCAGATGTTTATCTGAATATATAGACCATCAGTTACAGAAATGTGCGGTGTCTTTACCAGCATACCTCAGAGATAAATGGGCGTTTATTAACCCTATTGAAAGATATCATACGGGAAGAGGACTATATGTGGGCAACGCTAGATATTGCTTCATTATATAGTAACATCCCACATGACAGAGGAGTGGAAGCTGTGTGATCTTTTTTAGTGGAAGATCCCTTGATGCCCATACATCAGAGGAACTTCATTTTGGAGGCCATTAAAGGAGTAGTGCAGTGTTGAAAAACATCCCCTATCCCAAGGATAGGGGATACATTTCAGATTGTGGGGTGTCCGACTGCTGGGGGGCCCCGTGATCTCCTGTACGGGGCCCTGGCTCGCTGGCCAGATAGCGCGTGTTGACTAGTGTTGAGCAGCATAGGCCATATTCGAATTCGCGATATTTTGCGTATATATGGACAAATATTCGTCATATATTCGCTAAATTCGCATATTCGTAATATTCGCGTAATATTTTTGCATATGCGAAAATTTGCATAAATGAAAATGTGCATAAGCAAATTTTCCCATATGCGAAAATTCATACGCCAGTCTCACACAGTAGTATTAGAGCCTTCTTTACACCACACAAGCTGGAAGCAGAGAGGGATGATCACTGTGATGTGTATTGTGAAAAAAAAAAAAACAATATTCGTAATTTCGAATATATAGTGCTATATTGGCGAATATTCGCGAATTCGCGCATTGCGAATATTTGCGAGCAACACTAGTGTTGACCACCAGACGAAGGGGCAGCCGACACGCCCCCTCAAAAAAAGCGCTATGGCAGAGCCAGAGATATCCAAAGGCAGCGCTGCATCAGTCCCCCCAAAAAATGTGAGTTCCTGGATTTAAATATCTATATTCAGGATGGCTGTTCGCATACTGCCAACTATTTTAAGGAGGTGGATGCAAACAGATACCTCGACTTTAACAGTTGCCATCTTAAATAATGGAAGAAGAACATTCCATTAGGTCAAATGAAAAGAATCCGAAGGAATTGTTCTTCCACACAAAAATACCTACAACAACTAGAGAACCTGGAGGATCGTTTTAAACAAAAAGGGTATCCCAAACCCCTTATACAAGGAGCACGCCAGAGAGTGGACGAATTAGAACAAAGTGCTTGCTTGAAAAATAATAAACAGGGTAATGCAGAGGGGGGTTATAATGATGAATTTGATTCTGTTTTTCTAACTAGGTATTACACTTCACACACCAATATTTTTTTATTATTTTTTTTATTTTTTTTTGTATAGGTAATATCACCAGCTCATATTATTGTGTCATGATTACTGGCACCATATGTAGTCCCCCAGTTATTCTTCTTTAGATGTTTTCCGTGTCCTGTGCAGTATCTCTCCCAGAAGTCCACTTGATGGCCCCCGTGGTGGTCTACACCCCGAAGTCATCAATTTTTACTCTAAGAGAGAGTGTGCAGCTGTTTCTGGAGACGGTCAACAATAACCTCTGCATGGTGGAATAATAGGTCACGATGTTTATCAGGATCAGTAGAAGCATCACCCACTCGATGATTATGATGGGGATTTCACGGATCTCGTCCCAGTCTTCATCATTATGGAATAATTCCTTTAATGTTTCATATCCAAAATAGAAAACTACACAGACAAAAGTCAGGCCACAGCAGGTGCATCTACTATGGTGGATGACTTTTTTTGCTCCTGGTAATTTATACATCTGGATGGACTGCCCAAGGTAGTATAAGGCTTCACATGTAATGGAAATTATCGTGCTGACAAAGTGTATCCTGGGATATTCTTCGGGGGACAATACATGCATAACAGCTGTGGAAAAACAGGAGGCCCACACAATGGCCAGCAGGATCCTCTGGATCAGGACCTGATGACCCCTGAACTCTTCAGTATGCATAACCATATACTTATAAATAAGAAAGGTTAGTACCAAAGTGCCAATGGACGTCCCTATGAATCCAATTCTGAATAATATGCTTTCGGGAAAGACATTTCCCACGTCACTGTGAAGGAAAATAAACCAATGTTATTATGGATATTTCCTCACTCCCAACCCATGAAATAAGAATCATTTGCTTGTTTATCTTACCTGATGCTCATCAGTGGCGAAGCTGCATGGCCGAGGACGACCGTCATGATGTAGCTGGTGGCAAGCCAGGCCGCACACCAAAACGCCAACAGGAGGGGGACGAACCCCAGTCCTTTTAGCTCCATTTCAGACAAGTAGAAAAAGAAGACGCTAATCTCACTATTCTCACTAATCGCACAGGAACAGACTGAAGGCTCGGGCGGCTGTCAGTGGGATGTCAGGCCTCCAGCTGTCTATGACATCACATGTGACATGTCAGAATGACTGCTTGTTTCTTTGAGCTGCCATGATTTAGTATCTGCTATAGACAGAACCTGATGTTTTTACTATGGACCTTACAGACCTCAGAACCCAAGTAATTAGTGCAGGGGCTCCATTTTGATCATCTCATATTTCACATTATTTGAGTTCCAGGGCTCAGATACATTTGCACCCTCTATAGCAGTGGTCTTCAAGCTGTGAACCCCCAACCGCTGCAGAACCACAACTCCCAGCATGCCCAGACAGCAACTTTGCATAAGGAAATAGTCTAATTAAACTTTTCTTATATATAGAATCCCTGAAATCTCCAATCTCTCCTTTTATTGGTTTATGATCTGTGTTACTTATTTGTAAAAAACAATGTTTCTGATTGTCTTCCCCCCACACACTTATGGGCTATCTCTTCAAACGACTTTATTTGACCTAAAGCGTATAATTGATTTACATAAATAAGCCCCTTTTCATCCAAAAGAGTGAATCTTTAATTTTAAGGAACTCTTTAAGTGCTTTATTCGACCATAATGAAGTAAAGTCAAAACTCCATGTGATTTAAAAAATAAATTTAAGTTCCCCCCATACTTAATTATCTAGATATGCATGGGTGTAGTGAGTATCCCAGCTTCCAAAATCTCAAAAATATCCTTCATTTTTCAGAGGCTTTTTCAAAAATGAAAGAAGCGATCTGATTGGTTGCTATGGGCAACTCAGAAACTTTTCCTCTGGGCAGGTTTTGATAAATCTCCCTCTATGGGGGAGATTCATCAAGACCAGTGTAGAGGAAGAGTTGTGCAGTTGCCCATAGCAACCAGATTGCTTCTTTCATTTTTCACAATGCCTTTGCAAAATGAAAGAAGCGATCTGATTGGTTGCTATGGGCAACTCAGCATATTTTCCTGGAAAAGTTTCTGAGTTGCCCATAGCAACCAATCAGATTACTTCCTTCATTTTTCAGAGACTTTTTCAAAAATGAAAGAAGCGATCTGATTGGTTGCTATGGGCAACTCAGCAGCTTTCCCCATAGACCACAATGGGCCTACTGGTTTCAATGGGCAAAAAATCAGAGTTAATGCACTAGACACAGTTCTCTATACCATTAACCCCTTCCCGACCTATGACATACCTGTACGTCATGGGTGGCAAGGTGTTCCCGACCCATGACATACAGGTACGTCATGAACATTTTTGCCGCTACTCGCGGCATCCCGCAGCGCCCGGTAAGATGGTGGCTATCACTGATAGCCAGCCATCTTACCATGCGACCACGGGGGGTTTCATCCCCCCCCCCAGCGATCGCTGCTATCAGCTGGTCAACTCTGACTAGCTAATAGCAGCGTTTCGCTATCAGAATATTTAGCAGCGCGGTGTGTAAGTCCCGATCACGGGGATCGGGACACACACCGCTCTGCTAAGTGTCCCTTACCCATCCCCCGGCATCACTTACCCGACCATGCGGTGTCCCGAGTGGTCCCGTTGCGAGCGACGTCCTCCAGGCGGTCCCGGCGGCGCTGCGTCCCGGAGGTGAGTTTCCGGCAGCAGTGCGGCATCTTCATTGGCAGCAGTGAGATCGCCGTAAAGCGATCTCACTGCTGCCTCTGGGAGTTTCAAAACGGCAACTCCCAGCATGCCCAGACAGCCTTTGGCTTTCTGGGCATGCTGGGAGTTGTAGTTTTGTAACATCTGGAGGTCCACAGTTTGGAGACCACTGTATAATGGTCTCCAATCTGTGCTGTTCCAGATGTTGCAAAACTACAACTCCCAGCATGCTCAGTCTGTTCAGGCATGCTGGGAGTTGTAGTTCTCTAACATCTGGAAGAGCATAGATTGGAGACCATTATACAGTGGTCTCCAAACTGTGGACCTCCAGATATTGCAAAACTACAACTCCCAGCATGCCCAGACTGCCCAAGCATGCTGGAAGTTGTAGTTCGGCAACATCTGATCCTTCAGATATTGCCGAACTACAACTTCCAGCATGCTTGGGCAGTCTGGGCATGCTGGGAGTTGTAGTTTTGCAACAACTGGAGGCACACTAGTTGGGAAACATTGTCCGTTTGCTACCTCAGTGCCTCCAGCTGTTTCAATTGTTGCAAAACTATAACTCCCAGCATGCACTGACAGACCATGCATGCTGGGAGTTGTAGTTTTTCAACAGCTGGAGGCACACTGGTTTGGAAACGCTAAGTTTGGTTGCAAAACACTTGAAAGTTTATTACTTAACTTAGTGTTTCCAAACCAGTGTGCCTCCAGCTGTTGCAAAACTACAACTCCCAGCATGCACGGACAGCCAAAGGGCATGCTCGGAGTTTGCAACAGCTGGATGTTTGCCCCCTCCCCCCAATGTGAATGTACAGGGTACACTCACATGGGCGGAGGTTTACAGTGAGTGCTGCAAGTTTGAGATGGCGCAAAATTTGCGCTGCAGCTCAAACTCCCAGCGGCAAACTTGCTGTGAACCTCTGCCCATGTGACTGTACCCTAAAAACACTACACTACACTAACACTAACCTAAAATAAAAAGTAAAAAACACTACATATACACATTATCCCTACACAGCCCCCCTCCCCCAAAAAAATGAAAAACGTCTGGTACGCTACTGTTTCCAAAACGGAGCCTCCAGCTGTTGCAAAATAATAACTCCCAGTATTGCCGGACAGCCATTGACTGTCCAGGCATGCTGGGAGTTTTGCAACAGCTGGAGGCACCCTGTTTGGGAATCATTGGCATAGAATACCCCTATGTCCACCCCTATGCAAATCCCTAATTCAGGCCTCAAATGCGCATGGCGCTCTCTCACTTTGGAGCCCTGTTGTATTTCAGGGCAACAGTTTTGGGACACATATGGGGTATTGCCGTACTCGGGAGAAATTGCCTTACAAATTTTGGGGGGCTTTTTCTTCTTTAACCCCTTATGAAAAGGTGAAGTTGGGGTCTACACCAGCATGTTAGTGTAAAAAAATAATTTTTTTACTCTGACATGCTGGTGTTGCCCTATACTTTTCATTTTCACAAGAGGTAAAAGGGGAAAAAAGATCCTCTAAATTTGTAATGCAATTTCTCCCGAGTATGGAGATACCCCATATGTGGGCGCAAAGTGCTCTGGGGGCGCACAACAAGGCTCAGAAGGGAGAGTGCACCATGTACATTTGAGGCGATTTGCACAGGGGTGGCTGATTGTTACAGCAGTTCTCGGAATCAGAATGATAAGTAAAAGCATTCCAGAGTTATTAATGTTTAAAGTGACAGTGGTCAGATTTTCAAAAAATGCCCAGGACCTGAAGGTGAAAATGGGCTGGGTCATGAAGGGGTTAAAGGGGTACTCCGGTGAAAACCTTTTTTTTCTTTTAAATCAACTGGCTCCGGAAAGTTAAACAGATTTGTAAATTACTTCTATTAAAAAATCGTAATCTTTCCTGTACTTATTAGCTGCTGAATACTACAGAGGAAATTATTTTCTTTTTGGAATGCTCTCTGATGACATCACGAGCACAGTGCTCTCTGCTGACGTTATTATAATAATAATAATAATAATAATGTCTTTATTTATTGTTGTCCTTAGTGGGATTTGAACCCTCTCCAGCTCCACTATATCTTTCTTGTACACTGGTGCTCAGTACTGTACACAGTACTCTATGTGAGGACTGACTAGTGATTTGTACAGCGGTAGCATTATTTCCTTGTCGTCGGCATCTATGCCCCTATTGATGTACCCCATGATTTTATTAGCCTTGGCAGCAGCTGCCCGACACTGGTCACTACAGCTAAGTTTACTGTTACCTAAGGCTCCTAAGTCCTTTTCCATGTCAGTCGTCCTAAGTGTTCTTCCATTTAATACATAATCCCAGCTCGGATTTTTGCATTACCTTACATTTATCAGTGTTGAACCTCATCTGCCACTTCCCAGCCCAAACCTCCAACCTATCCAGATCCATTTGTAACAGTGCACTGTCCTCTATAGTGTTTACCACTTTACAGAGTTTGGTGTCATCTGCAAAGATTGCTACTTTACTATTCAACCCCTCTGCAAGGTCATTCATGAATATATTAAATAGGACAGGACCCAAGACGGACCCCTGTGGTACCCCACTAGTAACAGTCACCCAATCAGAATAAGTACCATTAATAAACACCCTCTGTTTCCTATCATTGAGCCAGTTACTTACCCACTTGCGCACATTCTCACCCAGCCCAAACCTTCTCATTTTATGCACCAACCTTTTATGTGGAACCGTATCAAATGCTTTGGAAAAATCCAGATATACGACATCCAGCGATTGCCCCTGGTCCAGTCTTGTGCTCACCTCCTCATAAAAGCTGATCAGGTTAGTTTGACAGGATCAATCCCTCATAAATCCATGCTGATACAGGGTCATTAATTTATTTTTATCAAGATATTCCAAAATAGCATCTCTTAGGAAACCCTCAAACAATTTACCGAGGTTAAACTAACAGGTCTATAATTCCCGGGGTCACCTTTTGACCCCTTCTTAAATATTGGCACCACATTTGCCATGCGCCAGTCCTGGGGAACAGTCCCTGTCACTATAGAGTCCCTGAATATTAAAAATTGGGGTCTGTCTATTACATTACTTTTTTTTAATATTTTTTTTATTTTAATATTAAACAATTACAAAAATACATTGTACAAATCCGATAAAACAACATCACCAATCGGAAGAAAAGCAAAAGCCATAGAAGCCAAATCCATACTTGTTTACATCCAAGAGTATGTCTAATCAATTTTGCCCATCTTACCAATAGCTCCCAGCAGTATAAACTCTATCGTACGAGGTACCTTCACAGGGATTTTACTTTCTACCTCTTTTATTACAGATTCCCAGAAAACAGATATCTTCTCACACGACCAAAAACTATGTAAATAGTCCGCCTCTTCCAAACCACATTTAACACACTGTGAAGTGATTCTCACCCCTATCCTATGTAAATGAAGCGCGGAATAGTGGGTCTTGTGTAATATCTTAAATTGTGTAATTTTATGTTCCATATTACGAGAAACCTTGCTTATATTTTGGGCCATAATGTCCCAATCTTCCTCAGACACAGTACCCACTATTCCGGACCATTTGTCTTTAATTCTGTCGATCCCCCTTACTCCAATAATCTTATTTAATTTCTTATACAAAATTGATATTCCTTTTTTTTTTTAAAGTGCTCTATTTGAGTTAGTGCTTCTATGAAATTGTGTTTCTGTGCTACATATATCTCCTTATCTATCGTGTTATGGACTGCATGACTAACTTGCCAATAGTACAGCCAATCGTTATCACTAATATCATACCCCCTTTTTATGTGCTCAAATGAAAAGAGTTGTCCTTTATCAAATAATTGTTCCAGTCGTTTTATACCCTTACTATCCCAAAAAGTTGACTCACACTTCACCAATTCTTTAAATTTATTGTTACCCCATAGGGGTGTGAACCCAAAACTATTTCCTACATGTAATTCTCCCTTTAATCTTTCCCATACTTTCCTATATTTATACAATAACATCGTGTTATTTGACCCACTCTCCTCATAATCATCTCATTCCAACACCTCATATATGTTCACTTTCTCCTTATCTACTACAATCTTCTCCAGATATCTAAAATTTCTCCAATTCACGATTCGTACCAACTGCGCGGCCATGTAATAAACAAAGAAATTGGGCATATCCAATCCCCCCCTATCTCCAGGGGCCATAAAACATCTGTACTTCAGACGAACCCTTTTTCTTCCCCATAACAATCTACCCAGTATCACTTCTATCTTCCGGAACCAGCATTTGCCGATCCACACTGGCGAGGTAGCAAGAAAAAAAAGGATCTGTGGGAGGACCACCATTTTTATTATCGCCATCCTTTCTGACATAGAGAAGGGCATTTTAATCCATACTTCTACTCTCTTCGCTAAACTATTCAAAAGGGGCAGTATATTGTTAATCACAAACCTATCATTCGTGGCTGCTATTTTTACTCCCAGATAATGGAGACATTCATTTTTTTTTAACACGGATAGTCTTCCCACCGTCTCCCCCATATCTTCATCCAGGGGGAGCATAGTAGATTTACTCCAATTTATGTCCAACCCAGATAGAGGGGCAAATGCCTCGAACATCTTAATGATACGATGTATTTTTTCTTGTGGGTTAGTTACAAAAAGGAGGATATCATCTACAAATAACAAGATCTTACTCTTCTCTCCATTTACTCCAAATCCCTCATAAACATCATTATCTCTTATCCAAGCCGCTAAGGGTTCAATATAAATTAAAAATAAAAAGGGTGAGAGGGGGCAGCCCTGCCTTGTTCCTCTACTTAGTTTGAATGGGTAGGAGGGGGTTCCATCTACCACCACACTCGCCTCGGGGTTAGTGTATAGTAGCTGAATATAACTCAAAAACCTCGGGCCCACCCTAACCCTTTTCAAAACTTCCCAGAGGTATTCCCACTCCACCCTGTCAAAAGCTTTAGTAGCATCCAATGACAGAATGGAGCGGGGGCCACGGGATCCACTCTGGATTGCTTCATACACCTGGTGGATATTGTCATGAACCGTTCTTCCTGACCTAAACCCTCCCTGGTCACCGCCCACCACTACCTTCACTACTTTATCCAATCTCCTTGCCAGTGCTTTCGCTATTATCTTTATATCTGTATTAAGCAAGGAGATATGAGCCCAAATCCAAGGGATCCTTATCTTTTTTCCTAATGAGTCTAATATTAGCCTCACACATAGATTTAGGGAGAACCCCCCCCCCTCCAGGATTCATTAATGATACCCAGCAGTTTTGGAAGCAGCAGGATTGAGTATATTCTATATATCTAGAAAGGAATGCCGTCAGACCCAGGGGATGTATTCCCTTGGATTGATGCCAATGCCTCCTCCAATTCCTGGAGGGAGATTGGGTCATCCAGGGAGTCCCTGACATCCTCTGTCAAACTCGGAATATTAATTCCCCTCAAGAATTCCGCTACCTCCGCCCTATTAATATAGCTGCCCATATAGAGATTGGAGAAAAAAGAGCCAACCATTTGGGCTATTTCTTCTCTATCTGTGGTTATGCTGTCATCCTCCCTCCTCAGAGCCATAATACCACGTTCGTCGCCTTGATTTTTAAGTAATCTTGACAGTGTCTTATTTGGTTTCCCTTTCTCAAAGAAATTAAATTGCCCACTGAAGAATAGTTTATTTTGTGCCTTTTTAAGTAGATATTCTTTATATTCCTCTTGAGCTGCCTTCAGTTCTAACAGCTGTTCCCCCCACTATCCTCTTCTATCCCTGCTTCTAATGTTGCCACTTTACTATTCAGTACTGATTCTTCCTGTGAGAATTCCTTTTTTTTTTTTATTGATTCGCCCTATATATAGACCCCTCAAGTATGCCTTCATAGTATCCCATACCACCTGAGGGTTTGCGGACTTATGATTAATCTCCCAGAATGCCTCTATTTCCTGTCTAAACCAGTCCTGGTCGCCCACTAATTCAATCCAGTGGGGGTTGAGCCGAAAGCCCAACCTTTTCCCACCCATTACCTTACCTCCAATTTCCACCACCACTGGGCAATGGTCCGATAGGGTTTTAGCTTTATACTGCACCCTGCTGGTCCAGGTCATTGCATTCTTATCACACAGGCATAAGTCAATTCGGGAAGCGGTGTTATATGAGGTACTAAAACATGAGTACTGTCTTACTCCTGGGTTTAGTTTCCGCCACCCATCAACCCAATTCATCTCTCCACAGTATCTCGCCAATGCTGTTTCGTTCCCCCCTACATTCCTACCTAATTTGTATCTGTCCATACTAGGGTCTATTACATTGTTCAAATCTCCAACTATCCATAATGCCGAATGTGTCTTACTTTCGCTATAGCTCACGAGGTCCCTCAGAACATCCACTCTAAAAGATGGAGGAATATAAACAAAAGCCAAGATGACTGCCCTATCTTCCCATATTCCATAAAGAAATACATATCGACCATACTTATCTACCTTTGCATTCTTAGTCTCGAATGGTACCCTCCTGTGAACATATACTGATACTCCCATGGAGTAGGAAGAGAGTCTGGAGTGGTATTCTTCTTTGGCCCACTTCCTTGGAAGTATCTGCTCATCTCTTGACCTATGGGTCTCAACTAAACATATGATCGCAGGAAGGCACCTCCGAATATAATCGAAGACTGCACACTTTTTAATTCTATCCGACATACCTCGTATGTTCCAGGCTAATAATTTAAGCATAGATATATTTGCCTAAGAGAAAAAAGAAAAGAGAGAAGAAGAAGAGAGAGAGAAAAAAAAAAAAAAAAACACTCTTTTGATCATCCCGTGCCATCCCTCCCTCCTTTCCCTTATCCTTCCCCCCCCCGCACCCCCCCTCTCCCCATAATGCACCGTACTTCTACTATGCACTCCTATCCTAGTGACACCCCAGAGAACCCCCCAACCCCTCCCCCCTCCCCCCCGAGACGTAACATTATTACTCAACTAATACTTCCAACCCCTAATGCCACAGTAGTGCCTTATATTAGATGCCTTATTTATCCATCCAATCTGAGACTTCTTGTGGGGTTCCAAATATTGTTACCTTTCCCTTATGCTCAACCCGGAGTCTCGTTGGAAACAGCAGAGAGAAGGGCACCCCTGCGTTCTTTAGCCGCCTTTTTATCTCCCGAAAGGATGCCCTTTTCCTCTGGGTCTCCCAAGAGAAATCCGGATATAGAAAAATATTCTGTCCATTATACTGTAGGTCCCTCATCTCTCTTGCCCTCCTAAGGATAGTATCCCTGTCCTGGGAGGTATATAACTTAATTAGGATTGTCCTAGGGGGACCCCCCGGAGGGGGAATACGCCTTGGCACTGATGAGCTCGTTCAATCCCAAACATTGGAGTAAGATGCCCTTCCCCTATCCCCTCCTTCAACCACCTACTAAGAAACTGTATGGCAGAGTCCCCCCCCCCTCCACCCCCTCAGGAAACCCCACCATCCCATCAGGAAACCCCACCATCCTTATATTACAACGTCTGGATCTATCCTCAAGGTCAGTGAGCTTATCTTTAACAGATGTCCTCTCCTTTTTCAAGTCATTAACCTCCTCCTCCAAAACCGTAATCCTATTTTCTGTTTTAGGGGCTTCTTCCTCCAGTCTGGAAATCCTATCTCTCATTTTAGTCATATCGTGTCTTATCAGAGATACCTCGGTAGATACCACACCTAATTGTTTATTTATCTCCTCAATTGCACAATTAGATTTTTTCACCCCTCCCAAGATCTCCTCCAACATCTGTGTTCCCACAGGGGGCACAGACTGCCCTTCCTCAGTTTCTTCCACCGCCAAGACCGAGTACCTAGAGCCTGTTTTACTAGGGGAGAGATCCTTCTGGGTTCTAGTTTTTATACCCACAGCTGGAGACTTCCATATTTTATCCAATTTACCCATAGCCCCCTTATCTTTTTGTGGCGAGCTACCCCCTGATCTTCTGGGGTTCACCTTAGGGGCCATTTCACCCACTATTTCTCTTCACTTTATATTTGTGGGGTGTATGTATCACTACGGGGATATCACGGACCAACTTAGCAACTTTATACACCATAGGCCCCTCCCACTCGAGAATTTAAATCCCGTTATTTACAGCATACAAAAGTAAGAATTCACAGTCCCATATGGCTCTGGGGAGCGCTTAAAACCTAGGGTATCACACCCTGATCCAGAAATATCCACCACCAAATATAGCATACTAATATGCAACTACGGAATCATTAGCGTATTCACGCTCCCCCTGGTAGACAGTGCAATCACCCCCCAGAGTCACTGATCTTATTGGGTCCAGGGAGGGGTCCAATTTCATGAGAGAGGAATTCTGCTAAGACCAAGTTGTTCAATTTAGTCCATGAGTCCCGGTTTCTCCAAATCGCTAGGAGGAGTGACCAGGCAGAGAGTCAGGCATCCAATATTGTCCATTCCACATGGGGCCAGTGCAAGAGGCTGCTTCTGTTCAGAATATTGCCGGGGTATTAATCAATGGTTTCACCGGCTTCTGCACTGTTAGATATTCATCACATGTAAAGTCTGATCGTTTTACTCAGCTCCACTCTCCATCCACAAGAAAGGGTCTGGGCCAGTCTATTCAAATCCCAGCAAGGAGTAGCGGAGTTCCACACATGCCCCTCAACACCTCCGCGTCTGTCTATTACATTACTTAATTCCTTTAGAACATGGGGGTGAATGCCATCTGGACCTGGTGATTTGTCTATTTTGATTTTTTGTAGGTGGCACTGTACTTCTTCCTGGGTTAGACAGGTGACCTGTACTGGGGAGCTTACCTTATCACACTGTATTTCACCTGGCATTTCATTTTCCTCAGTGAATACAGTGGAGAAGAATTTTAGTATATTTGCTTTTTCCTGATCCCCGTTTATAATTTCTTCCTCATCATTTTTTAAAGGGCCAACACTTTCATTTTTGACCTTTTTGCTATTTATATAATTAAAGAACATTTTGGTGTTAGTCATACTCTCTTTGGCAATGAGTCTTTCTGTCTCTATTTTTGCAGCTTTTATCTGTTTTTTACATATTTCACATTTTTCTCTATAGCTTTTTAATGCTTCTTCACTGCTGTCCTGTTTTAGTAACTGAAATGCTTTATTTTAGTCATTTATTGCCCCCTTAACATTTTTATTCATCCATATTGGTTTTCTTTTATTTCTGACCCTTTTATTCCTATAAAGTATATACATCTTACAGTGAAAATTTAAGATATTTTTAAAAGTCTCCCATTTAGTGTCAGTATTGTTATTTTTGAGGACATTATCCCATTTTATATTGTTATGGGCTTCTCTGAGTTGATCGAACTTTGCTTTTCGAAAGTTCATTGTTTTTGTGGCCCCTCGAGAGATTCCCTTATTGAAGAACAAGTTATAATGTATTACATTATGATCACTATTTCCTCGGTGTCCATCTACTTGCACATTAATTACTCTGCCAGTTTCAGTACGTTGGTAAATATTAAGTCTAGTAGGGCGCCCCCTCTGGTCAGGCCCTGCACCATTTGGGACAGATAATGGTCTTTAGCTATAGTCAGAAATCTGTTTCCTTTAAAGTCGAAGTCTGCCCAGTTCTCCATGAACCCAAACCCCTCCTTCCTACACCAGCTTCTGAGCCACTTGTTTACCTCCCTTATCTCCCGCAGCCTCTCTGGTACGGCTCGTGGTACAGGTAATATTTCAGAAAATACTACCTTGGAGGTCCTTGCCTTAAGCTTGCAGCCTAAGTCCCTGAAATCATTTTTAAGGACACTCCATCTACCTCTTACTTTGTCATTGGTGCCAATATGTACCATGACTGCTGGGTCTTCTCCAGCCCCACCCAGCAACCTGTCAACCCGATCCGCGATGTGCCGAACTCGAGCGCCAGGAAGACAACACACTGTTCGGCTATCCCGGTCTTTGTGACAGATCACCCTGTCTGTCCCCCTAATAATTGAGTCCCCCACTACCAGTACCTGTCTGGCCTGCCCTGCTCTCCTCCCTCCCTCCTTACTGGAGCAGACACCCCCCTGGCGGTCAGAGGCAGAGTCCTGCTGCAGTACCGCTAGCTCTGAAATGACATCCCCCTCATCTGCCAACTGGGCAAACTTGTTGGGGTGTGCCAGTTCAGGACTAGCCTCCCTGACACTTTTCCCTCTACCCCGTTTTCTAACTGTAACCCAGCTAACTGCCTGACTGTCCTGCCCCTCCGTCCCACTATCCATCCCCACCTCGACCCCAGAGAGTACCTGCTCAGTGAGCAGGAGACTACTCTGCGGGTTGTCAATGCATCTCAGTGTTGCCAGTTGCTCCTCTAGATCCAGGATCTGGGCTTCTAAATGAGCAACTCGCACACATCTCGCACAACAATATGCACCCTCAAACTGTTGTTCAAGGATTGCATACATTGCGCAAGATGCACACTGGACTGCCTTTTCCAACATGGAGGTCATACTAGATTTGGGGATTGCAAAAATTAACAGAAAAGAAAAAAAAATCAAATATTTCAATTTAAACTTCCTGAATTTAAAGTCCCTTAATTTTAAGTCCCCTCACTTTTATACTCACTCACTTGTATGCTTCACACTCTTGTATACAGACAAACAATCGCTAGCTCAACATAGTGTATTTGCTTTATATTTATCACAACCACAACCACCTCTCTTCCACTGCCTGGAAGTGAAACTTTTTTTTTTTTTTTTTTCATTTACACATCCAAATTTAACGAAAAGTCGTAAAAGACCTGTGGGGTGTTAAGGCTCACTGGACCCCTTGGTACGTGGCTTGAGGGGTGTAGTTTCCAAAATGGTATGCCATGTGGGGGTTTTCTGCTCTTCTGGCACCATAGGGGCTTCCAAAATGTGACATGCCCCCCAAAAACCATTTCAGCAAAAATTCACTCTCCAAAATCCCATTGTTGCTCCTTCCCTTCTGAGCCCTCTACTGCACCAGCCGAACACTTTACATACACATATGAGGTATTTCCTTACTCTAGAGAAATTGGGTTACAAATTTTGGGGGGCTTTTTCTCCTATTACCCCTTGTAAAAATTCAAAAACTGGGTCTACAAGAACATGCGAGTGTAAAAAATGGAGATTTTGAATTTCCTCCTTCACTTTGCTGCTATTCCTGTGAAACACCTAAAGGGTTAACACACTTACCCAAATGTCATTTTGGATACTTTGAGGGGTGCAGTTTTTATAATGTGGTCATTTGTGGGGTATTTCTAATATGAAGGCCCTTCAAATCCACTTCAAAACTGAACTGGTCCCTGAAAAATTCCAATTTAGAAAATGTTGTGAAAAATTGGAAAAGTGCTGCTGAACTTTGAAGCCCTCTGATATCTTCTAAAAGTTAAAACCTGTCAACTTTATGATGAAAATATAAAGTAGACATATTGTATCTGTGAATCAATATATTATTTATTTGGAATGTCTGTTTTTGTTACAAGCAGAGAGCTTCAAAGTTAGAAAAATGCTAAATTTTCAATTTTTTCATCAAATTTTGGAATTTTTCACCAAGAAATGATGCAAGCCTCGACAAAAATTTACCACTAACATGAAGTAGAATATGTCACGAAAAAACAATGTCAGAATCAGAATGAAAAGTAAAAGTATCCCAGAGTTATTAATGCTTAAAATGACAATGGTCAGATGTGCAAAAATGGCTGGGTCCTTAAGGTGAAAATGGGCTGGTTCCTTAAGGGGTTAAACCCCACTGGCATTTGACAGATCTTTGGAACAGTGGGCTGTGCAAATGAAAAATTTTCATTTTTCTTTTGGCAGACCACTGCTCAAAAAAATCTATCAGACACCTGTGAGATGTAAATGCTCACTGCACTTCTTATTAGGGGTGTAGTTTCCAAAATGGGGTCACATGTGTGTGTGTGTGTGTGGGGGGGGGGGTTCACTGTTCTGGCACCATGGAGGCCTAAACGCACATGGCCTTCAATTTCAGCCAGATTCTCTCTCCAAAAGCCCAATGGTGCTCCTTCTCTTCTGAGCCCTGTAGTTCACCCGCAGAGCACTTTACATCCACATGTGGGGTATTTTCTGACTCAGAAGAGATGGGGTTACAAATTTTGCTGGGCTTTTTTTCCTATTACCCCTTGTGAAAATGATAAAATTGGGGTAACAATAGCATTTTAGGGAAAAAAATATACATTTTTTTATTTTCACCTCCAACTTTAACAAAAATTTGTCAAACACCTGTGGGATGTTAAGGCTCACTATACCCCTTGTTACTTTACGTGAGGGGTGTAGTTTTCTAAATGGGGGTCACATATGGGTGTTTTTTATGTTTATGTCAGAACTGCTGTAACTACCAGCCACCCCTGTGCAAATCACCAATTTAGGCCTCAAATGTATATGGTACACTCTGTTTACACTAACATGCTGGTGTAGACCCAAAATTTACCTTTTCTTAAGGGGTAAAAGAAGAGAAAAAAAATTTGTAACCAAAAACTGTTGCCTTGAAATATGAGAGGGCTCCAAAGTGAAAGAGCACCATGTGCATTTGAGGCCTAAATTAGGGATTTGCATCCACCACCAAATTACCCTACAGCAGTGCTTTCCAAATAGGGTGTCTCCAGCTGTTGCACTACTTCCTGTTCAGGGTGTGGTTGTGTGATCGTCAGCTCCAGGAGAACCAGAGAACCAGAGAGCAGCAGGATTTTCACCAGCCCTCCCCCCCCCCCCCCCCAGGTTTGTGGCAGCCTTCGGGGAAGGGTTTCCCTGCATGAACCCCAACGTCCCCATCTCCCTTACCAGGCCGGCGGGAGGTGGAGGTGACATTGCAACGGCCAACTCCCAGGATGGGGTACGGAGATCCTCCAGGATCCGCAGAAATGCAGAACCAACTCCACCGTCCATATCTGGAAGCCGCAAGGCTGCAAGGAAGGCTACAAGCAAGGCTGCAGGTAAAGACCTGCATGAAGGTGAGGAGTTGAGGAGAAACATGGGGAGGCAAGGTACCTCTGAACCCCAGCAATGGGGGGCATTGGGTCCCAGGGAGTCTTTGGCCACTTTTGGGTCCCGAATCCAAGCAAAAATGGCGGAGTATGAGTGTCTTGGCAAAATGCTTCGTGGGCTAAGAGAGGACTTAAAATTTGCCCGTTACCAGGCTGATTACACCTCAAAAAATCGAAGGCCAGTGTATTCGGCTAAAGTGCGCACCCTGAAAAAAGAGGTTGAGGAGGTAGAAAGGGTGAGGATGGAGATCATGGAAGGGGCTGGTATCTTCAGAGAAAAACTCTGCAATGAAAGTCGGTTCAGAGGCCAGCAGAACCCAGAAAGAGAGGAGGAGGTCAGTCACAGCGAAAGCAGTGCAGAGGAGGATGGTGTGGAGGTGGATGGTGGAGGAGAAAGAGAGAACAGTGCTGAGGAGGACAGTGTGGAGGAAGATGGTGGTGGAGAAAGAGAGGACAGTGCTGAGGAAGGTGCTAAAGAGAAGCAAGATGGTGGTGCAGAGGAGAGTGAAATGGAGGAGGACACAACCCAGAGTTCATACATAAATCCTGCTCAGGTAGCCCTGCCTGTAACGTCAGATGACAGCAGTGACGACAGCGGCAGCAGCAATGGGTTAATTGGTGGTGGATTGCTGAAGGCGATTGTGCTCCAAGAGTCACCTACCCATTTTGAGAACTTATCATTTGGAAATGACTTAGGCCCAGATACTGAGGTGAAGGGCAAGAGGAAGAGGAGAAATAAAAGGAAAAAAGGAGAGGTCACCAGACTTGTTTATTCTTCTCTCCAGCAGTCTGGGCCATCTGAAAAGGTGGTTCAGGCTGGTGGGCCCCCCAGTCTGCCCGACCCCGCTTTTGCTGTAAAGCGGGGCCAGAATGGGGGGTACATGGTGGATAAGGTTTCTAAGATGGCTGCAGACGCCAAGGAGCCGCCTGTCCAGTCGGTAGGGAAGGGCAGGACAGGCTTAAGGTGGGCGACTCCGATGCTGCAGGACCACCCCAGGTGGGCAGGGGGCGTGTCCTAGTGCCGGAGCTTGGTGATGTTGCTGTCTGCTCGGGGGGCGGTCCCCCGAGCGATCTGGGCGTAGCAGGGCACTCCTCTGTGAGGGGGGGGGAGTGTCCATGCGTCTGGATTGGTAGAAAAGCCCGGGCGGTCGGGTAAGGTGGCTCCTGAAGGTTGCACTGACGCTGTGGGGAATCCCTCCACGTCGGCTGCTGTAGGAGGGGTGGGGGTGCGTCCGGAGGGACAGATCCCACCCAGTGTGAAGCAGTTCTCACTGGGAACATCATCGGCGTTGAAGGAAGTGTCATCACTGGAACTGGAAGTAACATCGCCAGAACCGAAAAAGCGGTCATCGGGGGCGGGACCAGCAGCACAAACCCCCGTGGCATACGCAAATAACCCGGCCAGCTCAGGAAAGTTTAGCCAGGATAATAGTGTGAAAGGGAAGAGTGCAAAAGAGAGTGAAAATTTTGGTGATGGTATGTTGCATGAAAATGTTAGCAGTGTGCAAGAGTGGGGCATTAGAGGTGTACTAGAGAGGGGTGCTAGCGGTGTGCAAGAGAGGGGTGCTAGCGGTGTGCAAGAGAGGGGTGCTAGCGGTGTGCAAGAGAGGGGTGCTAGCGGTGTGCAAGAGAGGGGTGCTAGCGGTGTGCGAGAGAGGGGTGCTAGCGGTGTGCAAGAAAGGGATGCTAGCGGTGTGCGAGAGAGGGGTGCTAGAGGTGTACAAGAGAGGGATGCTATCGGTGTGCAAGAGAAGAGTGCTGGAGGCAGGCAAAGGGATGTCACTGGATCAGTAAAGAGTACTGAGGAAGTAGGGGCTGGTTCGGCTGCCCCCCTGGTGGCGACTGCTAGAAGCTATGCCAGCGTCGCTGCCGGGGAATCAAGAGGGTCTCCGTCTCCATCTGGTTCTGGGGGTCACTTGCAGCGGCGCCTCCTGGAGGCTCTGCGTAAGGGTGATAGGTCAATTGAGGTAGAAGGGAGGGGTTCGGTTGACCTGTCTTTTTGGATAGAGAGGCATGGTCTGGGTGCCTTCCAAGAACAGAATGGGGAGGTGATGTGGTCCCTCCCGACTCCCGGGCAGGATAGTAACCGTAGGAATGTGGCCCGTCTGATTTGGAGGGGTAAAGATGCGTGTGTTACGCCGAGCGCTCCGGGTCCCCGCTCCTCCCCGGAGCGCTCGCTACACTCTCGTCACTGCAGCGCTCCGGTCAGATCCACTGACCCGGGGCGCTGCGATACCGCCTCCAGCCGGGATGCGATTCGCGATGCGGGTGGCGCCCGCTCGCGATGCGCACCCCGGCTCCCGTACCTGACTCGCTCTCCGTCGGTCCTGTCCCGGCGCGCGCGCGCGCGCGCCGGGTCTTTGCGATTTAAAGGGCCACTTCGCCGCTGATTGGCGCAGTGGTTCTAATTAGTGTGTTCACCTGTGCACTCCTTATTTATACCTCACTTCCCCTGCACTCCCTCGCCGGATCTTGTTGCCATTGTGCCAGTGAAAGCGTTTCCTTGTGTGTTCCTAGCCTGTGTTCCAGACCTCCTGCCGTTGCCCCTGACTACGATCCTTGCTGCCTGCCCCGACCTTCTGCTACGTCCGACCTTGCTTCTGTCTACTCCCTTGTACCGCGCCTATCTTCAGCAGTCAGAGAGGTTGAGCCGTTGCTAGTGGATACGACCTGGTCACTACCGCCGCAGCAAGACCATCCCGCTTTGCGGCGGGCTCTGGTGAAAACCAGTAGTGACTTAGAACCGATCCACTAGCACGGTCCACGCCAATCCCTCTCTGGCACAGAGGATCCACTACCTGCCAGCCGGCATCGTGACAGTAGATCCGGCCATGGATCCCGCTGAAGTTCCTCTGCCAGTTGTCGCCGACCTCACCACGGTGGTCGCCCAGCAGTCACAACAGATAGCGCAACAAGGCCAACAGCTGTCTCAACTGACCGTGATGCTACAGCAGCTACTACCACAGCTTCAGCAATCATCTCCTCCGCCAGCTCCTGCACCTCCTCCGCAGCGAGTGGCCGCTTCTGGTCTACGACTATCCTTGCCGGATAAATTTGATGGGGACTCTAAATTCTGCCGTGGCTTTCTTTCCCAATGTTCCCTGCACTTGGAGATGATGTCGGACCAGTTTCCTACTGAAAGGTCTAAGGTGGCTTTCGTAGTCAGCCTTCTGTCTGGAAAAGCTCTGTCATGGGCCACACCGCTCTGGGACCGCAATGACCCCGTCACTGCCTCTATACACTCCTTCTTCTCGGAAATTCGAAGTGTCTTTGAGGAACCTGCCCGAGCCTCTTCTGCTGAGACTGCCCTGTTGAACCTGGTCCAGGGTAATTCTTCCGTTGGCGAGTACGCCGTACAATTCCGTACTCTTGCTTCAGAATTATCCTGGAATAATGAGGCCCTCTGCGCGACCTTTAAAAAAGGCCTATCCAGCAACATTAAAGATGTTCTGGCCGCACGAGAAATCCCTGCTAACCTACATGAACTCATTCATCTAGCCACTCGCATTGACATGCGTTTTTCCGAAAGGCGTCAGGAGCTCCGCCAGGATATGGACTTTGTTCGCACGAGGCGTTTTTTCTCCCCGGCTCCTCTCTCCTCTGGTCCCCTGCAATCCGTTCCTGTGCCTCCCGCCGTGGAGGCTATGCAGGTCGACCGGTCTCGCCTGACACCTCAAGAGAGGACACGACGCCGCATGGAGAATCTCTGCCTGTACTGTGCCAGTACCGAACACTTCCTGAAGGATTGTCCTATCCGTCCTCCCCGCCTGGAAAGACGTACGCTGACTCCGCACAAAGGTGAGACAGTCCTTGATGTCTACTCTGCTTCTCCACGTCTTACTGTGCCTGTGCGGATATCTGCCTTCTCCTTCTCTACTATGGCCTTCTTGGATTCCGGATCTGCAGGAAATTTTATTTTGGCCTCTCTCGTCAACAGGTTCAACATCCCGGTGACCAGTGTCGCCAGACCCCTCTACATCAATTGTGTAAACAATGAAAGATTGGACTGTACCATACGTTTCCGCACGGAGCCCCTTCTAATGTGCATCGGACCTCATCACGAGAAGATTGAATTTTTGGTCCTCCCCAATTGCACTTCCGAAATTCTCCTTGGACTACCCTGGCTTCAACTCCATTCCCCAACCCTGGATTGGTCCACTGGGGAGATCAAGAGTTGGGGGCCCTCTTGTTTCAAGGACTGCCTAAAACCGGTTCCCAGTACCCCTTGCCGTGACTCTGTGGTTCCCCCTGTAACCGGTCTCCCTAAGGCCTATATGGACTTTGCGGATGTTTTTTGCAAAAAACAAGCTGAGACTCTACCTCCTCACAGGCCTTATGATTGTCCTATTGACCTCCTCCCGGGCACTACTCCACCCCGGGGCAGAATTTATCCTCTGTCCGCCCCAGAGACTCTTGCTATGTCTGAGTACATCCAGGAAAATTTAAAAAAGGGCTTTATCCGTAAATCCTCCTCTCCTGCCGGAGCCGGATTTTTCTTTGTGTCCAAAAAAGATGGCTCTCTACGTCCTTGCATTGACTACCGCGGTCTTAATAAAATCACGGTAAAGAACCGCTACCCCCTACCCCTCATCTCTGAACTCTTTGATCGCCTCCAAGGTGCCCACATTTTTACCAAACTGGACTTAAGAGGTGCTTATAATCTCATCCGCATCAGAGAGGGGGATGAATGGAAAACGGCATTTAACACTAGAGATGGACACTTTGAGTATCTGGTCATGCCCTTTGGCCTGTGCAACGCCCCTGCCGTCTTCCAAGACTTTGTTAATGAAATTTTTCGTGATCTCTTATACTCCTGTGTTGTTGTATATCTGGACGATATCCTGATTTTTTCTGCCAATCTAGAAGAACACCGCCAGCATGTCCGTATGGTTCTTCAGAGACTTCGTGACAATCAACTTTATGCCAAGATAGAGAAATGTCTGTTTGAATGCCAATCTCTTCCTTTCCTAGGATACTTGGTCTCTGGCCAGGGACTACAAATGGATCCAGACAAACTCTCTGCCGTCTTAGATTGGCCACGCCCCTCCGGACTCCGTGCTATCCAACGTTTTTTGGGGTTCGCCAATTATTACAGGCAATTTATTCCACATTTTTCTACCGGTGTGGCTCCTATCGTGGCTTTAACCAAAAAAAATGCCAATCCCAAGTCTTGGCCTCCTCAAGCGGAAGACGCCTTTAAACGGCTCAAGTCTGCCTTTTCTTCGGCTCCCGTGCTCTCCAGACCTGACCCATCTAAACCCTTCCTATTGGAGGTTGATGCCTCCTCTGTAGGAGCTGGAGCGGTCCTTCTACAAAAAAATTCTTCCGGGCATGCTGTTACTTGTGGTTTTTTTTCTAGGACCTTCTCTCCGGCGGAGAGGAACTACTCCATCGGGGATCGAGAGCTTCTAGCCATTAAATTAGCACTTGAGGAATGGAGGCATCTGCTGGAGGGATCAAGATTTCCAGTTATTATTTACACCGATCACAAGAACCTCTCCTATCTCCAGTCTGCCCAACGGCTGAATCCTCGCCAGGCCAGGTGGTCTCTGTTCTTTGCCCGATTTAATTTTGAAATTCACTTTCGGCCTGCCGATAAGAACATTAGGGCCGATGCTCTCTCTCGTTCCTCGGATGCTTCGGAAGTTGAACTCTCTCCGCAACACATCATTCCTCCTGACTGCCTGATTTCCACTTCTCCAGCCTCCATCAGGCAAACTCCTCCAGGAAAGACCTTCGTCTCTCCACGCCAACGCCTCGGAATCCTCAAATGGGGTCACTCCTCCCATCTCGCAGGTCATGCAGGCATCAAGAAATCTGTGCAACTCATCTCTCGCTTCTATTGGTGGCCGACTCTGGAGACGGATGTCGTGGACTTTGTGCGAGCCTGCACTGTCTGTGCCCGGGATAAGACTCCTCGCCAGAAGCCCGCTGGTTTTCTTCATCCTCTGCCTGTCCCCGAACAGCCTTGGTCTCTGATTGGTATGGATTTTATTACAGACTTACCCCCATCCCGTGGCAACACTGTTGTTTGGGTGGTCGTTGATCGATTCTCCAAAATGGCACATTTCATCCCTCTTCCTGGTCTTCCTTCAGCGCCTCAGTTGGCTAAACAATTTTTTGTACACATTTTTCGTCTTTACGGGTTGCCCACGCAGATCGTCTCGGATAGAGGCGCCCAATTCGTGTCAAAATTCTGGAGGGCTCTCTGTAAACAACTCAAGATTAAATTAAACTTTTCTTCTGCATATCATCCTCAATCCAATGGACAAGTAGAAAGAATTAACCAGGTCTTGGGTGATTATTTACGACATTTTGTTTCCTCCCGCCAGGATGATTGGGCAGATCTTCTACCATGGGCCGAATTCTCGTATAACTTCAGAGTCTCTGAATCTTCCTCCAAATCCCCATTTTTCGTGGTGTACGGCCGTCACCCTCTTCCTCCCCTCCCTACCCCCTTGCCCTCTGGTCTGCCCGCTGTGGATGAAATTTCTCGTGATCTTTCCACCATATGGAGAGAGACCCAAAATTCTCTCTTACAGGCTTCATCACGCATGAAGAAGTTTGCTGATAAGAAAAGAAGAGCTCCTCCCATTTTTTCTCCTGGAGACAAGGTATGGCTCTCCGCTAAATATGTCCGCTTCCGTGTCCCTAGCTACAAGTTGGGACCACGCTATCTTGGTCCTTTCAAAATTTTGTGCCAGATTAATCCTGTCTCTTACAAACTTCTTCTTCCTCCTTCTCTTCGTATCCCTAATGCCTTTCACGTTTCTCTTCTTAAACCACTTATCATCAACCGTTTCTCTCCCAAACTTGTTTCCCCCACTCCTGTTTCCGGCTCCTCGGACATCTTCTCCGTCAAAGAGATTCTGGCATCCAAGAAGGTCAGAGGGAAAACTTTTTTTTTAGTTGATTGGGAGGGTTGTGGTCCAGAAGAGAGATCCTGGGAACCTGAGGACAATATTCTAGACAAAAGTCTGGTCCTCAGGTTCTCAGGCTCTAAGAAGAGGGGGAGACCCAAGGGGGGGGGTACTGTTACGCCGAGCGCTCCGGGTCCCCGCTCCTCCCCGGAGCGCTCGCTACACTCTCGTCACTGCAGCGCTCCGGTCAGATCCACTGACCCGGGGCGCTGCGATACCGCCTCCAGCCGGGATGCGATTCGCGATGCGGGTGGCGCCCGCTCGCGATGCGCACCCCGGCTCCCGTACCTGACTCGCTCTCCGTCGGTCCTGTCCCGGCGCGCGCGGCCCCGCTCCCTAGGGCGCGCGCGCGCCGGGTCTTTGCGATTTAAAGGGCCACTTCGCCGCTGATTGGCGCAGTGGTTCTAATTAGTGTGTTCACCTGTGCACTCCTTATTTATACCTCACTTCCCCTGCACTCCCTCGCCGGATCTTGTTGCCATTGTGCCAGTGAAAGCGTTTCCTTGTGTGTTCCTAGCCTGTGTTCCAGACCTCCTGCCGTTGCCCCTGACTACGATCCTTGCTGCCTGCCCCGACCTTCTGCTACGTCCGACCTTGCTTCTGTCTACTCCCTTGTACCGCGCCTATCTTCAGCAGTCAGAGAGGTTGAGCCGTTGCTAGTGGATACGACCTGGTCACTACCGCCGCAGCAAGACCATCCCGCTTTGCGGCGGGCTCTGGTGAAAACCAGTAGTGACTTAGAACCGATCCACTAGCACGGTCCACGCCAATCCCTCTCTGGCACAGAGGATCCACTACCTGCCAGCCGGCATCGTGACAGCGTGCCCGCCCCGGGCAAGGGTGGTTGAGCTCCTCCTTCAGATGGAGTTCAGGGCGAGTGACATCTTTGCCCTGATTCACCCCTATGGTTCTTCTGAGTTCGACATCAGCTTTGTTCGGCCAGAGGGTCTTGAACTTTTCTGGTCGAATTACGAGATGGTGAAGAACGAGCCCGGCTGGCGGGATTTCGCTGTAAAAGCGATATCCCGGCAGAACCAAACCAAGAGAGTGACCGTTTTGACCCGTAACGAGTCGCTGTCTTGCTACGACATCATGACCTGGCTCGGTCGTTATGGGGATGTGACGGACATGCCCAAGAAAAATCTTGATGAGCACGGGATCTGGTCTGGGGCCTGGACGTTTTCCGTCAAACTTAGGCGTTCAGGGAGCACAGTTGCCCACATCCCATCGGCAGCCTTACTCGGACGTGACAGAATCCAAGTCTTCTACCAGGGGCAGCCTAAAGTCTGCCACAGGTGTGGTAGTCCTACCCATTTTAGCGCAGCCTGCACTGTGCAAGTTTGCGCTTTTTGTGGTGGGGCTGGTCATTTGGCTGCATCCTGTGGGCAGATCCGGTGTCATCTGTGTGTTGTCCTAGGACACCCTTTCAAGCGTTGCCCCAGCGCCTTTTCCCGTTTGGTGGCCGCTCCAGCTGGGGAGAGCTTTAGGGTTGCCCCGGCTGGGGAGGGTACGGGCATGGGTGAAGGAGCAAAAGGGTTAATGAAGAGCAAGAAGGGGCCTGCCAAACTAAGGCGAGAGGAAAACCGCAGAAGGAGCAGGGAGCTGGAGAGTTCTCAGGTGGCGGGGGTAGCTCCTGGCCCTGCTCCTGTCACTAGCCCAGATGTTGCTGAGACCCTGGGGGATGGTGTGTTGGATGAGGAGATTAGGAGGATTCGCGAAGAGGAAGGCAAAGAGGCTGATCTTTTCTGATTCCTCCCACTATAAAAGTGTGGATGAGGAGGGGAGGGAAAGGCCGAAAAAAGACAAGGGCAAAAAAGTTGTAAAGGGGAAGTCTCAGTCCTCTATTTCAGGTGCTAAAGGCCAGGTCCTAAAAGGAAGCTTACCTGCCCCCCTTCTGATTGATGGGGACTCTAAATTCTGCCGTGGCTTTCTTTCCCAATGTTCCCTGCACTTGGAGATGATGTCGGACCAGTTTCCTACTGAAAGGTCTAAGGTGGCTTTCGTAGTCAGCCTTCTGTCTGGAAAAGCTCTGTCATGGGCCACACCGCTCTGGGACCGCAATGACCCCGTCACTGCCTCTATACACTCCTTCTTCTCGGAAATTCGAAGTGTCTTTGAGGAACCTGCCCGAGCCTCTTCTGCTGAGACTGCCCTGTTGAACCTGGTCCAGGGTAATTCTTCCGTTGGCGAGTACGCCGTACAATTCCGTACTCTTGCTTCAGAATTATCCTGGAATAATGAGGCCCTCTGCGCGACCTTTAAAAAAGGCCTATCCAGCAACATTAAAGATGTTCTGGCCGCACGAGAAATCCCTGCTAACCTACATGAACTCATTCATCTAGCCACTCGCATTGACATGCGTTTTTCCGAAAGGCGTCAGGAGCTCCGCCAGGATATGGACTTTGTTCGCACGAGGCGTTTTTTCTCCCCGGCTCCTCTCTCCTCTGGTCCCCTGCAATCCGTTCCTGTGCCTCCCGCCGTGGAGGCTATGCAGGTCGACCGGTCTCGCCTGACACCTCAAGAGAGGACACGACGCCGCATGGAGAATCTCTGCCTGTACTGTGCCAGTACCGAACACTTCCTGAAGGATTGTCCTATCCGTCCTCCCCGCCTGGAAAGACGTACGCTGACTCCGCACAAAGGTGAGACAGTCCTTGATGTCTACTCTGCTTCTCCACGTCTTACTGTGCCTGTGCGGATATCTGCCTTCTCCTTCTCTACTATGGCCTTCTTGGATTCCGGATCTGCAGGAAATTTTATTTTGGCCTCTCTCGTCAACAGGTTCAACATCCCGGTGACCAGTGTCGCCAGACCCCTCTACATCAATTGTGTAAACAATGAAAGATTGGACTGTACCATACGTTTCCGCACGGAGCCCCTTCTAATGTGCATCGGACCTCATCACGAGAAGATTGAATTTTTGGTCCTCCCCAATTGCACTTCCGAAATTCTCCTTGGACTACCCTGGCTTCAACTCCATTCCCCAACCCTGGATTGGTCCACTGGGGAGATCAAGAGTTGGGGGCCCTCTTGTTTCAAGGACTGCCTAAAACCGGTTCCCAGTACCCCTTGCCGTGACTCTGTGGTTCCCCCTGTAACCGGTCTCCCTAAGGCCTATATGGACTTTGCGGATGTTTTTTGCAAAAAACAAGCTGAGACTCTACCTCCTCACAGGCCTTATGATTGTCCTATTGACCTCCTCCCGGGCACTACTCCACCCCGGGGCAGAATTTATCCTCTGTCCGCCCCAGAGACTCTTGCTATGTCTGAGTACATCCAGGAAAATTTAAAAAAGGGCTTTATCCGTAAATCCTCCTCTCCTGCCGGAGCCGGATTTTTCTTTGTGTCCAAAAAAGATGGCTCTCTACGTCCTTGCATTGACTACCGCGGTCTTAATAAAATCACGGTAAAGAACCGCTACCCCCTACCCCTCATCTCTGAACTCTTTGATCGCCTCCAAGGTGCCCACATTTTTACCAAACTGGACTTAAGAGGTGCTTATAATCTCATCCGCATCAGAGAGGGGGATGAATGGAAAACGGCATTTAACACTAGAGATGGACACTTTGAGTATCTGATCATGCCCTTTGGCCTGTGCAACGCCCCTGCCGTCTTCCAAGACTTTGTTAATGAAATTTTTCGTGATCTCTTATACTCCTGTGTTGTTGTATATCTGGACGATATCCTGATTTTTTCTGCCAATCTAGAAGAACACCGCCAGCATGTCCGTATGGTTCTTCAGAGACTTCGTGACAATCAACTTTATGCCAAGATAGAGAAATGTCTGTTTGAATGCCAATCTCTTCCTTTCCTAGGATACTTGGTCTCTGGCCAGGGACTACAAATGGATCCAGACAAACTCTCTGCCGTCTTAGATTGGCCACGCCCCTCCGGACTCCGTGCTATCCAACGTTTTTTGGGGTTCGCCAATTATTACAGGCAATTTATTCCACATTTTTCTACCGGTGTGGCTCCTATCGTGGCTTTAACCAAAAAAAATGCCAATCCCAAGTCTTGGCCTCCTCAAGCGGAAGACGCCTTTAAACGGCTCAAGTCTGCCTTTTCTTCGGCTCCCGTGCTCTCCAGACCTGACCCATCTAAACCCTTCCTATTGGAGGTTGATGCCTCCTCTGTAGGAGCTGGAGCGGTCCTTCTACAAAAAAATTCTTCCGGGCATGCTGTTACTTGTGGTTTTTTTTCTAGGACCTTCTCTCCGGCGGAGAGGAACTACTCCATCGGGGATCGAGAGCTTCTAGCCATTAAATTAGCACTTGAGGAATGGAGGCATCTGCTGGAGGGATCAAGATTTCCAGTTATTATTTACACCGATCACAAGAACCTCTCCTATCTCCAGTCTGCCCAACGGCTGAATCCTCGCCAGGCCAGGTGGTCTCTGTTCTTTGCCCGATTTAATTTTGAAATTCACTTTCGGCCTGCCGATAAGAACATTAGGGCCGATGCTCTCTCTCGTTCCTCGGATGCTTCGGAAGTTGAACTCTCTCCGCAACACATCATTCCTCCTGACTGCCTGATTTCCACTTCTCCAGCCTCCATCAGGCAAACTCCTCCAGGAAAGACCTTCGTCTCTCCACGCCAACGCCTCGGAATCCTCAAATGGGGTCACTCCTCCCATCTCGCAGGTCATGCAGGCATCAAGAAATCTGTGCAACTCATCTCTCGCTTCTATTGGTGGCCGACTCTGGAGACGGATGTCGTGGACTTTGTGCGAGCCTGCACTGTCTGTGCCCGGGATAAGACTCCTCGCCAGAAGCCCGCTGGTTTTCTTCATCCTCTGCCTGTCCCCGAACAGCCTTGGTCTCTGATTGGTATGGATTTTATTACAGACTTACCCCCATCCCGTGGCAACACTGTTGTTTGGGTGGTCGTTGATCGATTCTCCAAAATGGCACATTTCATCCCTCTTCCTGGTCTTCCTTCAGCGCCTCAGTTGGCTAAACAATTTTTTGTACACATTTTTCGTCTTTACGGGTTGCCCACGCAGATCGTCTCGGATAGAGGCGCCCAATTCGTGTCAAAATTCTGGAGGGCTCTCTGTAAACAACTCAAGATTAAATTAAACTTTTCTTCTGCATATCATCCTCAATCCAATGGACAAGTAGAAAGAATTAACCAGGTCTTGGGTGATTATTTACGACATTTTGTTTCCTCCCGCCAGGATGATTGGGCAGATCTTCTACCATGGGCCGAATTCTCGTATAACTTCAGAGTCTCTGAATCTTCCTCCAAATCCCCATTTTTCGTGGTGTACGGCCGTCACCCTCTTCCTCCCCTCCCTACCCCCTTGCCCTCTGGTCTGCCCGCTGTGGATGAAATTTCTCGTGATCTTTCCACCATATGGAGAGAGACCCAAAATTCTCTCTTACAGGCTTCATCACGCATGAAGAAGTTTGCTGATAAGAAAAGAAGAGCTCCTCCCATTTTTTCTCCTGGAGACAAGGTATGGCTCTCCGCTAAATATGTCCGCTTCCGTGTCCCTAGCTACAAGTTGGGACCACGCTATCTTGGTCCTTTCAAAATTTTGTGCCAGATTAATCCTGTCTCTTACAAACTTCTTCTTCCTCCTTCTCTTCGTATCCCTAATGCCTTTCACGTTTCTCTTCTTAAACCACTTATCATCAACCGTTTCTCTCCCAAACTTGTTTCCCCCACTCCTGTTTCCGGCTCCTCGGACATCTTCTCCGTCAAAGAGATTCTGGCATCCAAGAAGGTCAGAGGGAAAACTTTTTTTTTAGTTGATTGGGAGGGTTGTGGTCCAGAAGAGAGATCCTGGGAACCTGAGGACAATATTCTAGACAAAAGTCTGGTCCTCAGGTTCTCAGGCTCTAAGAAGAGGGGGAGACCCAAGGGGGGGGGTACTGTTACGCCGAGCGCTCCGGGTCCCCGCTCCTCCCCGGAGCGCTCGCTACACTCTCGTCACTGCAGCGCTCCGGTCAGATCCACTGACCCGGGGCGCTGCGATACCGCCTCCAGCCGGGATGCGATTCGCGATGCGGGTGGCGCCCGCTCGCGATGCGCACCCCGGCTCCCGTACCTGACTCGCTCTCCGTCGGTCCTGTCCCGGCGCGCGCGGCCCCGCTCCCTAGGGCGCGCGCGCGCCGGGTCTTTGCGATTTAAAGGGCCACTTCGCCGCTGATTGGCGCAGTGGTTCTAATTAGTGTGTTCACCTGTGCACTCCTTATTTATACCTCACTTCCCCTGCACTCCCTCGCCGGATCTTGTTGCCATTGTGCCAGTGAAAGCGTTTCCTTGTGTGTTCCTAGCCTGTGTTCCAGACCTCCTGCCGTTGCCCCTGACTACGATCCTTGCTGCCTGCCCCGACCTTCTGCTACGTCCGACCTTGCTTCTGTCTACTCCCTTGTACCGCGCCTATCTTCAGCAGTCAGAGAGGTTGAGCCGTTGCTAGTGGATACGACCTGGTCACTACCGCCGCAGCAAGACCATCCCGCTTTGCGGCGGGCTCTGGTGAAAACCAGTAGTGACTTAGAACCGATCCACTAGCACGGTCCACGCCAATCCCTCTCTGGCACAGAGGATCCACTACCTGCCAGCCGGCATCGTGACAGCGTGCCCGCCCCGGGCAAGGGTGGTTGAGCTCCTCCTTCAGATGGAGTTCAGGGCGAGTGACATCTTTGCCCTGATTCACCCCTATGGTTCTTCTGAGTTCGACATCAGCTTTGTTCGGCCAGAGGGTCTTGAACTTTTCTGGTCGAATTACGAGATGGTGAAGAACGAGCCCGGCTGGCGGGATTTCGCTGTAAAAGCGATATCCCGGCAGAACCAAACCAAGAGAGTGACCGTTTTGACCCGTAACGAGTCGCTGTCTTGCTACGACATCATGACCTGGCTCGGTCGTTATGGGGATGTGACGGACATGCCCAAGAAAAATCTTGATGAGCACGGGATCTGGTCTGGGGCCTGGACGTTTTCCGTCAAACTTAGGCGTTCAGGGAGCACAGTTGCCCACATCCCATCGGCAGCCTTACTCGGACGTGACAGAATCCAAGTCTTCTACCAGGGGCAGCCTAAAGTCTGCCACAGGTGTGGTAGTCCTACCCATTTTAGCGCAGCCTGCACTGTGCAAGTTTGCGCTTTTTGTGGTGGGGCTGGTCATTTGGCTGCATCCTGTGGGCAGATCCGGTGTCATCTGTGTGTTGTCCTAGGACACCCTTTCAAGCGTTGCCCCAGCGCCTTTTCCCGTTTGGTGGCCGCTCCAGCTGGGGAGAGCTTTAGGGTTGCCCCGGCTGGGGAGGGTACGGGCATGGGTGAAGGAGCAAAAGGGTTAATGAAGAGCAAGAAGGGGCCTGCCAAACTAAGGCGAGAGGAAAACCGCAGAAGGAGCAGGGAGCTGGAGAGTTCTCAGGTGGCGGGGGTAGCTCCTGGCCCTGCTCCTGTCACTAGCCCAGATGTTGCTGAGACCCTGGGGGATGGTGTGTTGGATGAGGAGATTAGGAGGATTCGCGAAGAGGAAGGCAAAGAGGCTGATCTTTTCTGATTCCTCCCACTATAAAAGTGTGGATGAGGAGGGGAGGGAAAGGCCGAAAAAAGACAAGGGCAAAAAAGTTGTAAAGGGGAAGTCTCAGTCCTCTATTTCAGGTGCTAAAGGCCAGGTCCTAAAAGGAAGCTTACCTGCCCCCCTTCTGATTGACCTATCGAACAGGTACCTTGTCCTTGATACCATCTCCTCCCCCTCATTGGAGGGGGGTGGCGAGGATGGGGTGCCTGAGGGATTGGAGCCTCCAGGGGGAACTGGGTCCTGTCCTGTTGAGGCATCTTCCTCGGAGGGCAGGGCTAACTCAGGGCCAGATGGAGATGGGAGCCAGATGGATCAGTCTGAGTCAAAAAAGAGATCTAAAGAAAGTAAGAATGCTCCTTCTTCTTCAGGGGATGAGGCGGTGAAGAAGAAGGGCAAGAAAAAATAATGGGTAAGGCCGTCTAACTCAATTACCCAGGATGGCAGCACTCACCCCATTGACGCTGGCATCTATTAATTGTGCCAGTATAAAGTCTGATACGGCTAGATTCGCAGCCTTTGATTTTCTCGGCCGTGTTGAAGCCGACATTTTCTTTTTACAGGAGACCAGGTTGTCAGATCTAGCCTCTCTGGTGAAAGCCAGAAGAGAGTGGAGGCGCGGCCCCTCCCACTGGTCTCTTGTGGCTGAGCCGTATAGTGGGGTGGCGGTCCTTTTTACCGCTCCGGTCGAATGCAGACGGGTCATTGAGTTAGAAATGGGGAGGTGCCTGATCTTAGATGTCTTCATGAAGGGACAAGAGCTCCGGCTCATTAACATCTACACCCCACAAACAAAGTGGGGCCGTAAGGATCTCTTTATGAGGATTAAACCCTTTCTTTTTACTAGCCGGCAAGTGATCTTTGGAGGGGACTTCAATAATGTCACGAGGTCCCAAGATAGGAGAGGTTCCAATGATCGGCTGGCTTATGACTGTGTGGCCCTTAGTAATATAGTCAGTGAAGCTCGCCTAGAGGATGCCCACATCCGGAGCCCCTCAGGCCACGCGGGTTTCACCTTTCATCGAGGTAGCAGCAGGTCTAGGATAGACAGGTTTTATTTAAAGGAGGAAGCCGTCTCTTCCGCAGTGTCCGTGGTTGAGGTGGAGTTCTCCGACCACTGTATGATTTTGTTTTCCCTGAATGTTTCAGAGACCCCCCGGATGGGAAAAGGTTATTGGAAGCTGAATTTGTCCCTCCTGGAGGAAACAGAGATAAGACAGTCCTTTGAGGATTTTCTTCAAAGTCAGGTACCTTTACTGGACTTTTGTAGTAGTAAGTCTGAGTGGTGGGAGATATTCAAGAAGCAGGTTGCGGGGTTCTTCCGCCAGCTCTCGAGCCTCAGGTCCCTAAACAGGTATCGCCTGTATCAGGGACTGAGGAGGAAACTCGAGCTTCTCGTCTCGACTGGAGGTAGCCGAGAGGATATCTCCAGAGTGAAGTCCTTGCTGATGAGGTGTCAGTACGATAGGCAAGCATCTTTGGTTTTTGAGAGGGATTACGGGAAGTACCGCTCACCCGACCCTTACAGGAACTGCAAGATGTCAGTGAGTAGTAAAGTAGTCTCAGGACTGATTGATAGTACGGGATCTCTGAATCGGTCCAGATCAGGGATCCTGGAGGTCGTCAGATCCTTCTACTCGCACCTACAGACAGGAAGCTTCTGGCCAAGATACTGTTTAATCGGCTGGTGAAGTTTGCACCCCGGCTCCTTTCGGGGGCTCAGCACTGCTCTGTTCCAGGCCGAAGCACCTTAAGTGCTGTCCTCAGTGTCAGGGAGGCAGTGGAGCGGAGTAGTGCGGGTCTCTGGAAGGGGTACTTACTTTTCCTTGGATCAGGCCAAAGCATTTGATCGAGTGAACCATGACTACCTCTGGTCCGTCCTCCTGAGATATGGCTTACCGTGTACTTTTGTTAATTGGCTTAAGATCTTGTATGCAGGGGCAGAGAGTTTCCCGCTGGTGAACGGGTGGTCTGGCCGCTCTTTGAGGTGGGGTCTGGAGTCCGTCAGGGTTGTCCTTTGAGCCCGCTCTTATATGTATTTGCGATCGATCCCTTCCTTAGGAGGGTGAGTTGCGGACCATTGGCGGGAGTCAGGATGATTCTGGCGGAGCCGGGTGTCGCCCAGAGAGTGGTGGCGTACGCTGATGATGTCACCATTTTCCTCTCCTCGAGAGAGGAGGCCGATGTGGTGATGTCGGAAGTGGACCGCTACTCGGAGGCATCCGGGTCTAAGATCAACCAGGATAAGTGTGAGAGTCTCTGGCTGGGAGGGGGAGACCCCACGTTTGATCTCCCGGACACCCTTCCAGGGCCCCAAGACTCAGCAAAAGTTTTGGGCATCACATTCGGCCAGGATGATTATCCCACCAAAAACTGGGATGGTAAGCTCCAGGATGCCACTCAGAGGGTGGACCAGTGGAAGGGTTGGTCTATGACCCTCAGGGAAAGGGTACACCTGATCAAATCGTACCTGCTCCCCTTGTTTATCTATCTGGGCAGCGTATGTATTTTACCAGAGGCTTACTACACTAGGGTCTACAGCCTGTTTTTCCAACTGTTATGGGGGAACAGGTTGAACCTAGTCAAGAGGGAGGTTACGTACCGCACGAGGAGACTAGGGGGTTTATCTATGGTAAACCCTGTGGTGTTCTTAACGAACACCTTCTTGAAAGCCAACATTGCAAACCTCTGGTCAGAGAGGGCTCCTCCGTGGGTACTCTCCTGCAGGGAATGGTTTCGGCCTTTCTTCCAGGAATGGGAGACAGGAGGGCAAGTGAAGGACCTCCGTACACCACATGGATATCTTCCGGCTTACGCTACCCCGACTCTGAAGGCGATACGTCGGTGGGGTCTGGGAGTGTGGGAGATCAGGACCCAGTCAAGGCAGTTCCTTGACAAACGGGTTCTGTTGACCCACTTCCAGAAGCCTCTGGCGCTCAGGGACTGCCCAGGTCGGGATCTGACGGTGGGATTGCATCTTTTAAATATGAAAAGGATCCCCCAGAAGTTTTGGGACTTGGCCTGGCGCTGCTTTCAGGGGAAGCTATATGTGAGGGACAACCTGAAGTACAGGAACTCTGATGACCGGGGATGTCCCCGAGAAGAGTACGGGGACACGCTGGAAAGCATGGACCACTTCCTGCTTCATTGTCCCTTTAATATAGGGGTTTACAACAGGGTGGGTGCTTCCATCGGCTGGAGTCAACTTGCCGGCCTTTCCTATCCGGAGTGGGCTTATGGGGCATTCAGGAACCTGGGTGGCCGTGATCGGGGCACTTTATTCTTAGTTAGCTTAGTGGTTAGGTACTACACGTGGAATGCACGGTGCTTAGTATCGACCCAACAGAAAGTCCTCTCCGAGGTGGAGGTATGTAGGAACATCACTGGTGACCTCGGGAAGATCAGGTCTTTGGAGTATGGCAGTCTTGGTACCAGTAGGGCTTCTCTCCTGTTGAGAGGGTTTTCTTTTGATGTACCTTAATTTTGGTTAGGGACAGTATATAGATGTTAGGGTGAGTATAGGGTCAGTTTTATGAAGGGATAGCGATAGGGTTAGAAGTAAGGTTCATAGGGTAAGCATTTTGAAACTTAGTTTTATCAGGATTGCCATCCTTCTTCCTGGTGGTGGGCTATGCATGTCACTCTAGCTTTTTGTTTTGTTTTCTGTAATTTGAATGTAAAGGGCTTGCAGGCAACCAATCTTGGGCCTGGTGGGGGTTTGAAGTACTGTATTACTTTGTTTTTCATATTATTTCTGTGGTTGTAGTGAATTAGTACATTGTTGAGTTAGTTAATAATAGTGGGGGGGGGGATTAATTTTAAGTTGGGTGGGGGTTGTTGGGGGGAGGGGGTGATGCTTTGGGTCTGACTTGGGTCAGTTTATGGACAATGACTGTTTCAGTAAAAAAAAAAAAAAAAAACACTGTGATACACGAACTCTGACCATGTCCAGTGGGAGTGGTGTGGGTGATGGGAGAGTTCATAGTGTAGGTTATTTTTCTTTAGGTTTTATTCTTGTTTACATGTATTTCATAAGTATAAATAGTTTTATGTATTTTTGTATAGTGTTATACCTCATTGTTGGGTAAAGGCAGTCGGACCAGCTTTTAGTTGATATTATTGTGTTTATTTTTTCCCCCTTATGGTAATGTATCCATGCATGTGTGTGTTACTATAGTTTAAAGAGAAGGGAAAGGAGAAAGGGGAAAAAATAAATAAATAAATGAAATTTCCAAGTTGGAATTATTTTTAGTTATGGCAATAAGCCCTCTTTTTATTATAATTTTTTTTATTTTTTTTAACTTTATTTTATTTTTTTATTTTTTTCGTTGTTATGATCTAATATGTATTGTGAGTATTGGTTGTTGTCTGTGTGTAAAATTAATGGTATTTCCAAGATGGAATTATTTTATTTATTTCCTTATTATTTTTATGGCAGTTAGCCCTATTTATTTTTGTTTAATGCATTTTGTGTATGGTATGTGGGGATAAGTTTCCTATTCGGATGTTTTCAGTTAAAACTTAATTAAGGAAAGCTATATTTATGTTTTGTTGGTAATTAATGTGTGTGTGTATGTGTGTGTGTTTGGAAGGATAATAGGTAAGAATTAGTAGTATCAGGCATTATTTGGTAGTTGAGTTAAGCTGGGCTGGTTGGTTAGGTAGGTCCTTTTATTCTGTAACAAAGAGTTTATATTTGTTACTTTTTCATCCTTATGTTTCAGCTGATTAAGCATTGTATTTGTGTTTTGTAAAAGTTTTATATTTTTCTAATAAAAAGAGTTCCAGCTGTAGCAAAACTCCCAGCATGCCAGGACAGTCAATGGCTATGCCGATGTGCTGGCCCCTGTATTCTCTGTGCAGTGATGACAACAGGGTGCCGCAACCGAGATCACGGGGGTCCTTTGGAGAGGGGATAAGATGTCTTGGTGCGTAGTACCCCTTTAAGAGGGAAAAACATGATATATATTTAACCCCAAACCAAATGTACCTTATTTTTATTTTCTACCTAATGTACATAAAGACCGAAAAAAAAAACACCTGGTCGTCCGATAGTTGCCAGATGTTTATCTGAATATATAGACCATCAGTTACAGAAATGTGCGGTGTCTTTACCAGCATACCTCAGAGATAAATGGGCGTTTATTAACCCTATTGAAAGATATCATACGGGAAGAGGACTATATGTGGGCAACGCTAGATATTGCTTCATTATATAGTAACATCCCACATGACAGAGGAGTGGAAGCTGTGTGATCTTTTTTAGTGGAAGATCCCTTGATGCCCATACATCAGAGGAACTTCATTTTGGAGGCCATTAAAGGAGTAGTGCAGTGTTGAAAAACATCCCCTATCCCAAGGATAGGGGATACATTTCAGATTGTGGGGTGTCCGACTGCTGGGGGGCCCCGTGATCTCCTGTACGGGGCCCTGGCTCGCTGGCCAGATAGCGCGTGTTGACTAGTGTTGAGCAGCATAGGCCATATTCGAATTCGCGATATTTCGCGTATATATGGACAAATATTCGTCATATATTCGCTAAATTCGCATATTCGTAATATTCGCGTAATATTTTTGCATATGCGAAAATTTGCATAAATGAAAATGTGCATAAGCAAATTTTCCCATATGCGAAAATTCATACGCCAGTCTCACACAGTAGTATTAGAGCCTTCTTTACACCACACAAGCTGGAAGCAGAGAGGGATGATCACTGTGATGTGTATTGTGAAAAAAAAAAAAACAATATTCGTAATTTCGAATATATAGTGCTATATTGGCGAATATTCGCGAATTCGCGCATTGCGAATATTTGCGAGCAACACTAGTGTTGACCACCAGACGAAGGGGCAGCCGACACGCCCCCTCAAAAAAAGCGCTATGGCAGAGCCAGAGATATCCAAAGGCAGCGCTGCATCAGTCCCCCCAAAAAATGTGAGTTCCTGGATTTAAATATCTATATTCAGGATGGCTGTTCGCATACTGCCAACTATTTTAAGGAGGTGGATGCAAACAGATACCTCGACTTTAACAGTTGCCATCTTAAATAATGGAAGAAGAACATTCCATTAGGTCAAATGAAAAGAATCCGAAGGAATTGTTCTTCCACACAAAAATACCTACAACAACTAGAGAACCTGGAGGATCGTTTTAAACAAAAAGGGTATCCCAAACCCCTTATACAAGGAGCACGCCAGAGAGTGGACGAATTAGAACAAAGTGCTTGCTTGAAAAATAATAAACAGGGTAATGCAGAGGGGGGTTATAATGATGAATTTGATTCTGTTTTTCTAACTAGGTATTACACTTCACACACCAATATTTTTTTATTATTTTTTTTATTTTTTTTTGTATAGGTAATATCACCAGCTCATATTATTGTGTCATGATTACTGGCACCATATGTAGTCCCCCAGTTATTCTTCTTTAGATGTTTTCCGTGTCCTGTGCAGTATCTCTCCCAGAAATCCACTTGATGGCCCCCGTGGTGGTCTACACCCCGAAGTCATCAATTTTTACTCTAAGAGAGAGTGTGCAGCTGTTTCTGGAGACGGTCAACAATAACTTCTGCATGGTGGAATAATAGGTCACGATGTTTATCAGGATCAGTAGAAGCATCACCCACTCGATGATTATGATGGGGATTTCACGGATCTCGTCCCAGTCTTCATCATTATGGAATAATTCCTTTAATGTTTCATATCCAAAATAGAAAACTACACAGACAAAAGTCAGGCCACAGCAGGTGCATCTACTATGGTGGATGACTTTTTTTGCTCCTGGTAATTTATACATCTGGATGGACTGCCCAAGGTAGTATAAGGCTTCACATGTAATGGAAATTATCGTGCTGACAAAGTGTATCCTGGGATATTCTTCGGGGGACAATACATGCATAACAGCTGTGGAAAAACAGGAGGCCCACACAATGGCCAGCAGGATCCTCTGGATCAGGACCTGATGACCCCTGAACTCTTCAGTATGCATAACCATATACTTATAAATAAGAAAGGTTAGTACCAAAGTGCCAATGGACATCCCTATGAATCCAATTCTGAATAATATGCTTTCGGGAAAGACATTTCCCACGTCACTGTGAAGGAAAAGAAACCAATGTTATTATGGATATTTCCTCACTCCCAACCCATGAAATAAGAATCATGTGCTTGTTTATCTTACCTGATGCTCATCAGTGGCGAGGCTGCATGGCCGAGGACGACCGTCATGATGTAGCTGGTGGCAAGCCAGGCCGCACACCAAAACGCCAACAGGAGGGGGACGAACCCCAGTCCTTTTAGCTCCATTTCAGACAAGTAGAAGAAGAAGACGCTAATCTCACTATTCTCACTAATCGCACTGGAACTGACTGAAGGCTCGGGCGGCTGTCAGTGGAATGTCAGGCCTCCAGCTGTCTATGACATCACATGTGACATGTCAGAATGACTGCTTGTTTCTTTGAGCTGCCATGATTTAGTATCTGCTATAGACAGAACCTGATGTTTTTACTATGGACCTTACAGACCTCAGAACCCAAGTAATTAGTGCAGGGGCTCCATTTTGATCATCTCATATTTCACATTATTTGAGTTCCAGGGCTCAGATACATTTGCACCCTCTATAGCAGTGGTCTTCAAGCTGTGAACCCCCAACCGCTGCAGAACCACAACTCCCAGCATGCCGAGACAGCAACTTCGCATAAGGAAATAGTCTAATTAAACTTTTCTTATATATAGAATCCCTGAAATCTCCAATCTCTCCTTTTATTGGTTTATGATCTGTGTTACTTATTTGTTAAAAACAATGTTTCTGATTGTCTTCCCCCCACACACTTATGGGCTATCTCTTCAAACGACTTTATTTGACCTAAAGCGTATAATTGATTTACATAAATAAGCCCCTTTTCATCCAAAAGAGTGAATCTTTAATTTTAAGGAATTCTTTAAGTGCTTTATTCGACCATAATGAAGTAAAGTCAAATCTCCATGTGATTTTAAACATTTTTTAAGTTCCTCCCATACTTAATTATCTAGATATGCATGGGTGTAGTGAGTATCCCAGCTTCCAAAATCTCAAAAATATCCTTATAACGACCCATTAGGGTATGTTCACACTACAGTGTGTGAATGGAATCTCCGCTCGCTGAATTCAGTGAGCGAAGATTCAGACTGGCAGCCGGCGGTGGCGGTAGGACCGGGCGGCACTGAGCCGTCACTATTGACAGCTATGCAGTGCTCGCGGACTTCCGTGCAAAGAATGAACATGTTCTTTCTTTGGGCGGAACAATTTCAGTGGCGCTGAAATTCCGCAGTGTGAACGGCTCTCGCGGAAACCCATTCACATTAATGTTAAGTTCACACCGCGGAATTCGGCTCTCGGAGTTCCGCCCGTGGAATTCGGCTTGCGGAATTCCGCCGGTGGATTTCCGCGGGAATTCCGTAGTGTGAACATACCCTTAGAGAGAAAAAATAGGACTACATTTTCCCTCCTTCTCATAATAGTCTGCAATTTTAGTGCTAAAAAGTACCTAAAAAAAAAAAAAAAGTGCCCAACCCCCATCGTGCTCAGCTAACGTTAAAGAAACATATTTCATTCTCGTGCTTTCCTGCCCCAAAGTAGTGAATTTAATAAAGAAATAAGAGCTTGGAACCATTTTTCTGATATCCATACAGTATAGAAACATAGAATGTGTCGGCAGATAAGAACCAATTGGCCCATCTAGTCTGCCCAATAATCTGAATCCTATCAATAGTCCCTGGCCCTATCTTATATGAAGGATAGCCTTATGCCTATCCCATGCATGTTTAAACTCCTTCACTGTATTTGCAGCGACTAGTGTTGCTCACGAATATTCGCAATTCAAATTTTAATCGCGAATATAGCATATTCGCGAATTTGCGAATATTGCAAATATAGCACTATATATTCATAATTACGAATATTCGCTTTTTTTGCGCATATGTGAAAATTTGTGCGCATATGCGCAAATTTGCGAATATTGAGCCCTCCCTTCATTAATGGTATAGAGAACTGTGACTAGTGCATCAACTCTGTGATTTTTTGCCCAATAAAACCAATAGGCTAATTGTGGTCTATGGGGATCTCACTGCATGTAAGATAAGCAGGACCGTCTCGGCAGTACAGTGGGATGGGAAACCGTCACTGGTTCGAGTCCCAGGGTGGACAGTGTTACAGTGTTGTGGTTAAACTTTACTTTCCTGGAAAAGCTGCTGAGTTGCCCATAGCAACCAATCAAATTGCTTCTTTCATTTTTCAGAGGCCTATTCAAAAATGAAAGAAGCGATCTGATTGGTTGCTAAGTATATAGTAAACATTCATATATGTGGTCAATATATAGTATACATTCATATATATGGGGGTCAGTATATAGTATACATTCATATATATGGGGGTCAGTATATAGTATACATTCATATATATGGGGGTCAGTATATAGTATACATTCATATGTGTGGTCAGTATATAGTATACATTCATATATGGGGGTCAGTATATAGTATACATTCATATATATGGGGGTCAGTATATAGTATACATTCATATATATGGGGGTCAGTATATAGTATACATTCATATGTGTGGTCAGTATATAGTAAACATTCATATATATGGGGGTCAGTATATAGTATACATTCATATATATGGGGGTCAGTATATAGTATACATTCATATATATGGGGTCAGTATAAAGTATACATTCATATATATGGGGGTCAGTATATAGTATACATTCATATATGGGGGTTAGTATATAGTATACATTCATATATATGGGGTCAGTATATAGTATACATTCATATATATGTGGTCAGTATATAGTATACATTCATATATATAGGGGTCAGTATATAATATACATTCATATATGGGGGTCAGTATATAGTATACATTCATATATACGGGGGTCAGTATATAGTATACATTCATATATATGTGGTCAGTATATAATATACATTCATATATATGGGGGTCAGTATATAGTATACATTCATATATATGTGGTCAGTATATAATATACATTCATATATATGGGGGTCAGTATATAGTATACATTCATATATATGGGGTTTCAGTATATAATATACATTCATATATATGGGGGTCAGTATATAGTATACATTCATATATATGGGGGTCAGTATATAATATACATTCATATATGGGGGTCAGTATATAGTATACATTCATATATACGGGGGTCAGTATATAGTATACATTCATATATATGTGGTCAGTATATAGTATACATTCATATATATGGGGGTCAGTATATAGCAGTGATTCCCAACCGCGGTGCCGCGGCACACGTGTGTGCCGTTCAGCACTGCCCGTGGTGCCGCTGGATTTTGCCGTGATTTTTTTTATTTTTTACTATTATTTTTTTTTAAATGTCCCGCCCCGGCCTGACGGCGCAGGGGGGAAGGGAAGTCTGCGTGCGCACTGCGCACACAGCGTCCCCCTCTATCTCCTGCGTTTCCTGTGTTCCCCTCCGTCCCCTGCGTCTGCCGCGTGACCCGTGTTCCCCTCCTTCCCCATCTGTTCCCTGTGTCCCCCGCATCCCCCTCCTTCACTCTCCGTCTCCTGTGTCCCCCTCCGTCCCCCCACCTTGCGGCGCAGTGAGCCGGATATGGTGCCCTGGGGCGGAACGAGCTGCACCAGCGCCGTACTCCCGTGCCTCCTGTGGAACTGCAAGCTGTGCGGGCCGGCTTGCTTAAGGTACCGTACCCTTTCCACCCCTCTGTTCACCTTCTCAACCCTGTCTAAATCCCCCCACCGTCACCCAGGTCCACACTCTACCCCTCCCCCCCGACCCCGTCACTCATGTCCACCCCCCCTGTCAGCCACGTCTGCCTTGTTTACCTCCCTGTCCATCTCTATCACCCATGTCCACCCCCCCCTGTCAGCCATATCTGCCTTGTTTACCTCCCTGTCCATCTCTATCACCCATGTAATCCCTCCCTGTCACCCATGTAATCCCTCCATGTCACCCATGTAATCCCCCCCTGTCATCCATGTCCACCCTCCCTGTCACCCATGTCCACCCTCCAGTCACCCATGTGCACCCCCCCAGTCACCCATGTCCACCCCCCAAGTCACCCATGTCCACCCCCCCAGTCACCCATGTCCACCCCCCGTCACCCATGTCCACCCCCCGTCACCCATGTCCACCCTCCCTGTCACCCATTTCCACCCTCCCTGTCACCCATGTCCACCCTCCCTGTCACCCATGTCCACCCCCCCAGTCACCCATGTCCACCCCCCCAGTCACCCATGTCCACCCCCCCCGTCACCCATGTAATCCCTCCCTGTCACCCATGTAATCCCTCCCTGTCACCCATGTAATCCCTCCCTGTCACCCATGTAATCCCTCCCTGTCACCCATGTCCACCCCCTCAGTCACCCATGTCCACCCCCTCAGTCACCCATGTAATCCCTCCCTGTCACCCATGTAATCCCTCCCTGTCACCCATATAATCCCTCCCCGTCACCCATGTAATCCCTCCCTGTCACCCATGTCCACCCCCCTGTCACCCATGTCCACCCCCCGTCACCCATATCCACCCCCCCTGTCACCCATGTCCACCCCCCCTATCACCCATGTCCACCCCCCCTGTCACCCATGTCCTTCCTCCCTGTCACCCATGTCCACCCTCCCTGTCACCCATGTCCACCCTCCCTGTCACCCATGTCCACCCTCCCTGTCACCCATGTAATCCCTCCCCCGTCACCCATGTAATCCCTCCCCCGTCACCCATGTAATCCCCCCCGTCACCCATGTCCACCCCCTGTCACCCATGTCCACCCCCACTCTGTCACCCATGTCCACCCTCCTGTTCACCCATCTGTCCCTTTGTTACCCCAGTCCACCCTTCTCTGTCACTCCTGTCCCTCTTTTACCCCCTTGTCCACCCCTCTGACCCCCTGTCTCCCCTCCCCATCCTCCTGTCACCCATGTCCACCCCCTGTCCACCCCTCTGTCACCCCTATGCCCCCGTCACCCATGTTCACTCTTCTACACCCATCTATCACCCTTGTACACCTCTCTACACCCCTCTGACACCCATTTACACTTCTCTACAACCCTCTGTCACCCATGTACACCCATCTGTCACCCATGTACACTACTCTGTACCCCTCTGCCACCCATGTACACTCCTCTACACACCTGTCACCCATGTACACCCCTCTGTCACCCATGTCCACCCCCCCTGTCACCCATGTCCACCCCCTCAGTCACCCATGTCCACCCCTCAGTCACCCATGTAATCCCTCCCTGTCACCCATGTAATCCCTCCCTGTCACCCATGTAATCCCTCCCTGTCACCCATGTAATCCCTCCCTGTCACCCATGTCCAACGCCCCTGTCACCCATGTCCACCCTCCCTGTCACCCATGTCCACCCTCCCTGTCACCCATGTCCACCCTCCCTGTCACCCATGTAATCCCTCCCCCGTCACCCATGTAATCCCTCCCCCGTCACCCATGTAATCCCTCCCCCGTCACCCATGTAATCCCTCCCCCGTCACCCATGTAATCCCTCCCCCGTCACCCATGTAATCCCTCCCCCGTCACCCATGTAATCCTCCCCGTCACCCATGTCCACCCCCCGTCACCCATGTCCACCCCCACTCTGTCACCCATGTCCACCCTCCTGTTCACCCATCTGTCCCTTTGTTACCCCAGTCCACCCCTCTGTCACTACTGTCCCTCTATTACCCCCTTGTCCACCCCTCTGACCCCGTCTCCCCTCTCCACCCTCCTGTCACCCATGTCCACCCCCTGTCCACCCCTCTGTCACCCCTATGCCCCCGTCACCCATGTTCACTCTTCTACACCCATCTATCACCCTTGTACACCTCTCTACACCCCTCTGTCACCCATTTACACTTCTCTACAACCCTCTGTCACCCATGTACACCCATCTGTCACCCATGTACACTCCTCTATACCCCTCTGTCACCCATGTACACTCCTCTACACCCCTCTGTCACTCATGTACACTCCTCTACACCCCTCTGTCACCCATGTACACTCATAGGCGTGCGCACAGGGTGTGCCGGGTGTGGAGCAAAAGGGGCAGCTGCACCGGGCCCTGTAATTCCTGGGGGCCCAAAAGCAGCTCTCCCCTTTTGCCCCATAAAGCTGATAAAGGCTGGCGGGCCAGGCGTCAGGGGCCCGGCCAAAATGTTAGTAGGAGTGGGCGGGGGGGCGTGTTTGCGCCGCACGCTACCTTTTTATGTTCGCCGCCGCCGTCACTCATTCCCAGGCAGCCAGTACCGCAATGGCTGTCTGGGAGATGGTCACGTGACGTGACGTGTGGTGCAACGTCACGGGCGGCATCATAGAGAAGAGCGGAGCATAGAGAGTCTCCCGCTCCTCTCAGTCCCCACACGGCCGCTTCCAGGATCAAGGCCGCAGCAAGGGACCCACCGCCGGGGGTATCCTCCCCTCACTTGCATAATCTGATAATCCCCTCCCCCGTACGTATCCTGTACTGATCCTGAGTTATATCCTGTATTATTCTAAAGAGCTGTACTCACTATTCTGCTGGTGAGGTCACTATGTACATATATTACATTACTTATCCTGTACTGATCCTGAGTTATATCCTGTATTATTCTAAAGAGCTGTACTCACTATTCTGCTGGTGAGGTCACTGTGTACATACATTACTTATCCTGTACTGATCCTGAGTTATATCCTGTAAATCTTTTATTAGAAAAATACAAATCATAACAAAACATAAACCAGCACAACTTTGCCATAACGGAAAACAACAACATGAAATAACATAAACCCAAACTTTACATTTAAATAAAAGAACAAAAATCCTGCCTAACCGGCCAGCCCAGCTTTCCTACTAGAACTAGAAATATTATAACTACACCTTTCATAGCCAAACAACACACTCATAAGAAACATAAATATAGCACTATTTCGCTTTAACTCAAAACACCCAAACTCGGGAAAAATCATACATTACAAATAGAAAACACAACAAGCACTCACACTGCACACCATGTTTTTTTTTTTAAATAATAATAATAATTATAATAATAATAACAACACTATACCACACTCACACATGCACACATATATATCCATATATTAACTACATTTAACCAAGAAACCAAAAATAAATAAATAAATAAATTAAATTCAACTCAAAATACCCAAACTCGGGAAAATATCACAGAAAACACAATACACACATGCTTACACACATCTTTACTACATACTACATATATAAACCAAAGAAAATAAATCCACAACGGGATACTAAAGAAACATTACTACAAAAACAAAACTGGTTCGACTGCCATGTCTATCTCTACTATAAATACTATATACTTAAAAAAAAAAAAAATAATAATTTTTTTTATAATAATATAACATTATACATACTATATACATAACTAACTATATACACTACTATGTACAATACTATACACAAACTATATACACCTATAAATAAACAGAAAACACACCTACAAATATAAAAGAACATTCTACACTAAACTGACCCTTCACCCACACCACCCGCCCTCCTGTACATGGGTCAGAGTTTTTTCCATACAGTTCATAGTCCTCAATGTCCAGTCCACAACTGACCCATGCCAGGTCCACCAAAAGAAAAGACCACCACCACCCACAAATATACCCTCCCAACCTAGAACTCCTCCCAACCAACTTAACCATTACCAGCTTTAACATACATAAGCAAACAATACAACCCACTTTAGGCCCAAGTTCGGTGCCTGTAAGCCCTTCATAACCATAGCATCTGAAAACAAAACAAAAAGCTAGGGTGCACATGCATTAGCCCACCACCAGGAAGAAGGAAGGCAATCCTGATACATACAAAATGTATATTCTTTCCCTAACTGCACCCTACCTCTCACCCTACCATTATCCCTAAAGATAAACTGACCCTAGTTGACTCCAGCCGATGGAAGCGCCCACCCGGTTGTAGACCCTTATATTAAAGGGACAATGAAGCAGGAAATGGTCCATGCTTTCCAGCATGTCCCCGCACTCTTCTCGGGGACATCCCCGGTCATCAGATCTCCTGCACTTCAAATTGTCCCTCACATATAGCTTCCCCTGAAAGCAGCGCCAGGCCAAGTCCCAAAACTTCTGGGGGATCCTTTTCATATTTAAGAGATACAACCCCACCCTCAGATCCCGACCTGTGCAGTCCCTGAGCGCCAGAGGCTTCTGGAAGTGGGTCAACAGAACCCGTTTGTCAAGGAACTGCCTTGACTGGGTCCTGATCTCCCACACTCCCAGACCCCACCGACGTATCGCCTTCAGAGTCGGGGTAGCGTAAGCCGGAAGATGCCCATGGGGCGTACGGAGGTCCTTCACTTGCCCTCCTGTCTCCCATTCCTGGAAGAAAGGCCGAAACCATTCCCTGCAGGAGAGTACCCACGGAGGAGCCCTCTCTGACCAGAGGTTTGAAATGTTAGCTTTCAAGAAGGTGTTTGTTAAGAACACCACAGGGTTTACCATAGATAAACCCCCTAGTCTCCTTGTGCGGTACGGAACCTCTCTCTTGACTAGGTTCATCCTGTTCCCCCATAACAGTTGGAAAAACAGGCTGTAGATCCTAGTGTAGTAGGCATCTGGCAAGATACATACACTGCCAAGATAGATAAACAAGGGGAGCAGGATACGATTTGATCAGGTGTACCCTTTCCCTGAGGGTCATAGACCAACCCTTCCACTGATCCACCCTATGAGTGGCATCCTGTAGCTTACCATCCCAGTTTTTGGTGGGATAATCATCCTGGCCGAATGTGATGCCCTGAATTTTTGCTGAGTCTTGGGGCCCTGGGAGGGTGTCCGGGAGATCAAAAGTGGGATCTCCCCCTCCCAGCCAGAGACTTTCACACTTATCCCGGTTGATCTTAGACCCGGATGCCTCCGAGTAGCGTTCCACCTCCGACATCACCACATCGACCTCCTCTCTCGAGGACACGAAAATGGTGACATCATCAGCGTACGCCACCACTCTCTGGGCGACATCCAGTTCCGCCAGACTCATCCCGACTCCCGCCAACGGCCCACAATCTACCCTCCGGACGTAGGGATCAATTGCGAACACGTATAAAAGCGGGCTCAAAGGACAACCCTGACGGACTCCGGACCCCACCTCAAAAGAGCGGCCAGACCACCCGTTCACCAGCGGGAAACTCTCTGCCCCTGCATATAAGGTCTTAAGCCAATTAATAAAAGCACACGGTAAGCCATATCTCAGGAGGACGGACCAGAGGTACTCGTGGTTCACCCGATCAAATGCTTTGGCCTGATCCAGGGACAGCAAGTACCCCTTCCAGAGACCTGCACTACTCCGCTCCACTGCCTCCCGGACACCGAGAACAGCACTTAAGGTGCTTTGGCCTGGAACAGAGCAGTGCTGGGCCCCCGAAAGGAGCCGGGGTGCAAACTTCACCAGCCGATTAAACAGTATCTCTGCCAGAAGCTTCCTGTCCGTATTGAGAAGAGCTATGGGCCTCCAATTCTCAATATGGCTGGGATCTTTACCCTTTGAGAGAAGAATCAGGGCTGACCTCCTCATTGACTTCGGCAGAGTGCCCGAGGAGAGACACTCATTGAATACCTCAGTCAAGAGGGGAGCTAAAGACTCCTTAAAGGTCTTGTACCACTCGGATGTTAAGCCATCCGGACCTGGTGACTTTTTGGGGGCAAGCCCCTCAATCGCCAGTCTCACTTCCTCTTCCCTGATTTTTTTTGCCAAAACATCAAGAGAGGGGTCTACCCCTGGCTCAGGAATGGTTTCAGCCAGGAAAGCCGACATCCCGTCTCGATCTAGATCCTTCCTTCCCAAGAGATGCGAGTAGAAGGATCTGACGACCTCCAAGATCCCTGATCTGGACCGATTCAGAGATCCTGTACTATCAATCAGTCCTGAAATGACTTTACTACTCACTGACATCTTACAGTTTCTGTAAGGGTCGGGCGAGCGGTACTTCCCGAAATCCCTCTCAAAAACCAAAGATGCGTGCCTATCGTACTGACACCTCATCAGCAAGGACTTCACTCTGGAGATAACCTCCCGGCTACCTCCAGTCGAGACGAGAAGCTCGAGTTTCCTCCTCAGTCCCTGATACAGGCGATACCTATTCAGGGACCTGAGGCTCGAGAGCTGGCGGAAGAACCCCGCAACCCGCTTCTTGAATATCTCCCACCACTCTGACTTACTACTACATAGGCCCAGTAAAGGTACCTGACTCTGAAGAAAATCCTCAAAGGACTGTCTTACCTCTGCTTCCTCCAGGAGGGACGAATTCAGCTTCCAATAACCTTTACCCATCCGAGGGGTCTCTGAAACATTCAGGGAAAACAAAATCATACAGTGATCGGAGAACTCCACCTCAACCACGGACACTGCAGAAGAGACAGCTTCCTCCTTCAAATAAAACCTGTCTATTCTAGACCTGCAGCTACCTCGATGATAGGTGAAACCCGCGTGGCCTGAGGGGCTCCGGATGTGGGCGTCCTCTAGGCGAGCTACCCTAACTATGCTATTGAGAGCTATGCTATCATAAGCCAACCGATCATTGGAGCCTCTCCTATCTTGGGACCTTTTGACAGTATTGAAATCCCCTCCAAAGATCACCTGTCGGCTTGTAAAAAGAAAGGGCTTAATCCTCATAAAGAGATCTTTGCGGCCCCACTTGGTTTGTGGGGCGTAGATGTTAATAAGCCGGAGCTCTTGCCCCTTCATGAGGACATCTAAGATCAGGCACCTCCCCATTTCTAACTCAATAACCCGTCTGCATTCAACAGGAGCGGTAAAAAGGACCGCCACCCCACTATACGGCTCAGCCGCAAGAGACCAGTGGGAGGGGCCACGCCTCCACTCTCTCCTGGCTTTTACCAGAGAGGCAAGATCTGACAACCTGGTCTCCTGCAGATACAAAATATCGGCTTCAACACGGCCGAGAAAATCAAAGGCTGCGAATCTAGCCGTATCAGACTTTATACTGGCACAGTTAATAGATGCCAGTGTCAATGGGGTGAGTGCCGCCATCATGGGTGATTGAGATAGACGGCCCTAACCCCCTCATTTTTGTTTCTTCTTTACCCCCTCATCCCCAGATGAGGAGGCTTCCTTGTCTTTGGACCGTTTTTTTGATTCTGACTGGTCCATTTTATAATCCCCATCTCCGCCTGGCTCCGATTTGGCCCCATCCCCTGCGGAAATTGCCCCATCAGGACAGGGCCCAGTTCCCCCTGGAGGCTCCCCCACTTCAGGCACCCCATCCCTGACCCCCCCCTTCAAGGAGGGGGAGGAGATGTCTTCAAGGACAGAGTACCGGTTAGACAGATCAATCAGAGGGGGGCAGGTAAGCTTCCGCTTGGGACCTGGTCCGCAGCACGGGGACTAGAGGGCTCCGACCTCTTCTTTCTCCCTTTACTGCCCTTCTTTTTTGGCCTCTCTTCACCCTCCTCATCCACACATTCACAGTGGGAGGAATCGGAAAGATCGGCCTTGCTGCCCTCTTCTTTACAGATTCTCCCCATTTCCTCTTCCAGCACATTCTCCCCCAGGGTCTCAGCAGTTTCAGGACTAACCTCAGGAGCAGGGCCAGAAGCTACCCCTGCCACATGGGAACTCTCCAGTTCCCTGCTCCTTCTCCGATTAGCCTCCCGCCTCAGCCTGGCGGGACTTTTCCTCTTCACTGACCCTGTTGCACCTTCACCCGCACCCGTGCCCTCCCCAGCTGAGGCAACGTTACTGCTCTCCCCAGCCAAGGTGACCGTCGCACGGGCAAAGGCGCTAGGACAACGGCTGAAAGGGTGTCCTAAGACACCACACAGATGACACCTGATCTGCCTACAGGATGCGGCAAGATGACCTACCCCACCGCACAGTGCACAGACCTGCACGGTACAGGCTGCGCTAAAGTGAGTGGGGCTGCCACACCTGTGACAGACCTTGGGCTGCCCCTGGTAGAAAACTTGGATTCTGTCTCTCCCAAGAAAAGCAGCTGATGGGATGTGGGCAACAGTGCTCCCCGAACGCTTCAGTTTGACGGAAAACGTCCAGGCTCCAGACCAGATCCCATGTTCGTCATAGTTCTTTTTTGGCATGTCCGTCACATCCCCATATCGGCTAAGCCAGGTCATAATGTCATAGCAAGATAGTGACTCGTTACGTGTCAAAACGGTCACTTTCTTGGCCAGATTCTGACGGGATATCGCCTTTACGGCGAAATCACGCCAGCCGGGCTCGCTTTTCACCACCTCATAATTCGACCAGAAAAGTTCCAGACCCTCTGGCCGAACAAAGCTGATGTCAAACTCGGAAGTACCATAGGGGTGGATCAGGGCAAAGATGTCACTTGCCCTGAATTCCATCCGGAGGAGGAGCTCAACCACCTTACCCCGAGGCGGACGCGCATCTTCGCCCCTCCACACTAAACGGACCACATTCCTACGGCCACTTTCCTGGCCGGATGTCGGGAGGGACCAGACCACCTCCCCGTTTTGTTCTCGGAAGGCGCCTAAGCCATGTCTTTCTATCCAAAAAGACAGGTCAACCTCACCCCTCCCCTCTACATGGATTGACCTGTCTCCCCTACGTAGAGCCTCCAGGAGGCGCTGTTGCAAGTGACCCCCAGAGCCAGACGGAGATGGGGATCCCCCTGATCCCCCGGCAGTGACGCTGGCATAGCTTCTCTGAGAAGCAGCCACTACCGGGGGGGCAGTCGAACCAGGAACTGACCCAGAGGCCAAACCTGGACCCTTATTCTTAACAGCCATAACACCTCTCTCTGTCATTCCACTACCACTCCTCACCTGTATTTCACTAGCACCCCTCTCTTGGACTACACTTGCACCCCTCTCTTGCACTCCTCTTGCACCCCTCTCTTGCACACTACTTGCACCCCTCTCTTGCACACTACTTGCACCCCCCTCATCAACACTGCTACCACAACTCCTCCCATGCACACCACTATAACTCACATTCTGCACATTACCATTTTTATTCACATTTTTCCTTTCACTTTCACTCTTGCGTTCACTCTCCCTTGGAGTGTTACAGACTGGGCTGGCTGGGTCTTTTGCTTCATGTTTAAGGGTTGCCGGTTTCAGGATTGGTGCTGCATAGTTCTTTCTTCCTGTGTCTTTGGGTGCAGACACAGGCTCCGCCTCTGAAATGGGTGGCCACTCCCCCTCACAAAAAGACTGTCCCTCCGGACTAACTCCCGCTACAGCTGATGTGCAGGGAACCTCCCACTTTATAGCGGAGTGCCCCCTGGCGCCAGAACCAGTATCAACCACGCCACCTAGGGGACCGCCCCCTGAACCAACAAGGTCCAGCGCCCGGACACTCCCCCCCCCCCTCACAGGAGAGTGCCCTGCGGTGCCAGGACCTGTACCGCCCACTTCAACCAGGGGACCGCCCCCCGAACGGGTGAATCTGCCGCCATTTTCCGGTGCCTGGACACCCTCCCCCCTCACAGGAGGGTGCCCTTTTTTTTCTATAGCACCCGCGGCCATTTTGGGTGCGCTACTGTATCCCCCATGCTGGCCCCGCTCCACTACAGAAACGGGGTCTGGCAGATTGGGGGACCCAGCACCCTTTTCAGCCGACCCAGACTGCTGGAAGGGAGAAAAGACAAACTTAACTCCTTGTGTCTTCTTCCTCTTCTTGCCCTTTCCTTTCTTCTTCTTCTTCTTTCCCTTCTCCTCTGGGCCCAAATCATCCCCGAAGGAAAAGTTTTCCAGACGGGTGGGGGACTCCTGCATAACAATTGCCCGCAGGAGACCCCCATCTGCCAAGCCGCTTCCATCACTGCAGTCACTGCCGTCATCATCATCATCATCCTCCTCACTGGAGGGAGGTAAGGCCACCTGAGCCGGGTTTACATAGTCCCCACTGAGGGTAAGTGGGGGGTCTGGGGTAACAGTAGTGGTGGTACACACAGGTCCAGTATCCATATCCCCCTCACTCTAATCCCCCTCCTCACCTCCCTCCATCTCTTCCTCCTCACTCTGGCAGTCATCTTGGTTACTCACTTGTCCTGAGACCTTCATGCTGGAGAAACGATCCTTGTTCACAAGTCTCTCGCTGAGTATACCACCTCCCTCCACAATGTCCGATCTCAGCCTCACAATCTCATCCACCTGTTTCTTCAGAGCTCTCACCTTGGTGGAAAATGCTGCCCTCTTGGTCTTTGCTGCATTGTTTGCTTGGTAGCTGGAGGGGCAAGCTGTGCATAACTAGCTTGCCCCCTGACTGGTGAGCAGTTAAGGGGTTAAGAAATATACAGGCAATGTTTTTTAGCCCCCTCCCCCGCCTGTAAAAACTTGTTGCTAACTATAGTGGTATGTCCCATGGGTGGGGGGGAAGGAGTGCACCAATCAGGGGTCTAATAGTTTCCCGGGCTTTCAGGGGCCCTCCCCTGGGTATTTATAGCTGTGGTGCCTCCCTTTCCCCCTCAATCTGCCCAGGACCCGGAGTTTTGACTGCTGGCTGGTATGTGTCTGCCCCTTATTTGTGGCCTGGATGGAGCAGATGGGTGAGGGCTGGCATGCTCCCTTGTGGCTGAGCTGGCCTCCCCTCCTGTTGCACCCTTGGCGGGTTCAGGAGGCTGGCGGACCTCTTATCAGTCCTGCCCTCCTTTCCCACTGTAATCCCTTTGAGCCCTGTCCCGTTCTTTTGCCCTCTCCCCTGCCTGTACTTTGATCCCTCTCTCCTGGGTGCTCCTGGAGCAGGCTCTGATTACCTACTTGCCCCGTCCGTCTCTTTTTTCCCCCCTGTTGCGGTCCCCTTCGTCTGCCTCCCCCCCCCCCTGTTGCGGTCCTTACCATAACCCCCCCTCCCGCCTGTTTGTCCCCTCCGCTCTGGAGGTGGCGGCCCCTGGGTGGCTGCTGCTGTTTTAACCCCCTTTAACGTTTGCGCAAATGGACGTTTATTAACGTCCATTTGCGCGTCCCCAGCTATAATCCGCGCTCACATAGTGAGCGCGCATTATAGCTGTTGGGTCCCAGTTGCTATTAGCGACCAGGACCCCTGATAATGCCGGACATCGCCGATCTGGCAGATGTCCGGCATCACCTTTTCAGACGCGGCGATCAAAGTCATCGCCGCGTCTGAAAATGTAATTGAACGCATCCCGGCTGCTCAGCGGGCTGATTGGGACCATCGCGATAAAATCGCGATGTCCCGATCAGCTGGGACGCAGCAGGAGGGTCACTCACCTGCCTCCTGCGCGTCCGCTCCTCAATTGATTGCTCCAAGCCTGAAATTCAGGCTTGAGCAATCAATCATTGATAACACCGATCATTGCCATGTTACTACATGGCAAGTGATCGGTGTCAGGTTCAGTGTGTGCAGTGTTATAGCTCCTAGGGGAGCTATAGCATTGCAAAAAAAAAAAAAAAACTGTTGAAGTATTTGAATAGTTAAGTTAATAAAGATCTTTTAACCCTTGCAATTTTACACGTTTGATCACCCCCCTTTTCCACATCATAAAATAAAATAAAAAAGAAAAATTAATAATAAAAAAAAAAAAGAAAAAGAAAAGAAAAGAAAAATACCATAATAGTAATGATAAAAAATTAAAATCTATAAATAAAATAATAATACATAAAATACTGTATATTACAACAACATACACGTGTGGTATCGCCACGTGCCTACATGTCCGTAGTATAAAAAAATAAATAAATTCATTAATTAATTAAAAAAATTAATTAATAAATATAGTCATTTAAGGCGCTCCGTCTATGGCGTACGTGTATAATATAAAAAAAAAAAAAAAAAAAAAACATTACAAATTTATTAATTAATGAATAAAATACATAAATAAGTAATATTACTTGAATAAATAAATTTCACAGTCCAAAATAGCGTATTTTTGACCCCTTTTTATACCGTAAATATGAAAAACAGCGATCTCAAACTCTGATCGAAACGACAATGGTACTGCGGACAGCTTCAGATCACAACGCCAACTATATGAGCACTCATACCGTCCCCACTCCATTGCCCGGCTCCTTACCCCCACCACACTAGCACTCCCCCCCTGCCCACTGCTGCTGCTGCCCCTCCCCCTTTTTCCTCGTGCTCTTCCAGTGCTCCCCATGGTTCTTGCATCCATTGCGCCCCCCCCACGCCTCCCCATCACCTCTCTGCCCCGAGTTCCCAACCCCCCCCCTTCCCCCACTGCTGCCACTGCTGTCCTCCTTCCTCCTGCCTCTCCAATGCCCCCCGTGGAGGGGTAGGGAGTGCTCCCCTGATTTCGTGTTGCTCTTCCCCCCTCTGGGGCCGGATGGGGGCATAGACGTATTTGTCGCCGCTCTCGCTCTGGTCCTGGGGGGCGGCACAGGCGGTGTTTTTTGGGCCTTCTGTTCACCTGCGGGGAGTAGGTGTTTCGGTTCTTCCCGCAGGGTTCTCCCTCAGAGTCCTCTACTGCTGTTTTCCCGGCGTGGTTTCCGGCGCCGTTCCGTGCGGCGGCCGAGTGCCCGCGACCCGGCGGTCTCCAGCGTGCCTTGTCCCACGCCTGCGGCGGTGGTGAAGTGGTTCCTCCCTCTGTTGTGCTTCTCCATTTTCTGGAATTGGTGAGTCTTCTGATGTGGGGCTTTGCCCCTTCCCTGGTTTGTGTGCTTATTGCTACGTCTGTGTAGTGTTCGTCCTTTTGTTCCCGTGTGTTTGTTGAGTTTGGGTCTCGGATATGGGTGTATATCTGTGTTGGTCTCTGGTTGTGAGTTGGGTACGTCTCTTCTTGACGGGGTGCTTTGGTAGGGTATCATTTTCTGCGGTGCGCGCTTGGGTGTGTGGTCTTTTGGCCTTACGCTCTAGGTGGCCGGGGTTTTGCTGACTTAGCTCCCGTAGGCATGTTCCTTTTCCTGAATCGGTGGCTGCCACCCAGTCACGGTTTTGTTTCTTTGGGTTTTCTCCCCCTTTGTTTGGTTTATCTCTCCATCTTAAGTTGTAGTCTCTCTCCGCTGCTCCATTGTCCTAGTATATTTGTCTGCTGTTTTTTCCTGTTTCGCCCAATCTCATGTAGGCATGGGACTCCTGTATGTCGTGCTGGGTGCTTTGGCTGATGTGGCGGAGGGTAGGTTTCGCTTGAGTCTCTGGGGGTAGGTTTTGCTTGTGTCTCCGTTTGTCTTGCCTGTGTGGTTTCTTCTGTTCGTGGTGGTATTCCGGAGGGTGATTCTCCTGTGCTCTACACTTGTTGGGGTGTGGTTTGTTGCTGCAAGGCTGACATGCAAATTTGTGAAGCGTCCATATTTTGTGCTCGCTTCGGCAGCATGTATGTTAAAATTGGAACGATTTTGAGGAGATTAGCATGTCTTCCGCATGCCTTGTTGGCCTTGGTTTGCTGCTTTCCTATGGTCATGGAGTAATTGCGTTTTCTCTGTTTTGGTTTCTTCAGGGCTCGCTATGTGCCCCGGTTCCGGTCCTTGCTGGTTTACTGAATGTTCCACGTGGAATGTGGTTCAGGGCGGAGTTTTTTCCTGCAGGTTGTCTCTGGCCGCCGAGGGTGTGTGGTATCTGTGCCCCCGCATATGTGCCCCTGGTGCACTAAGGGCTGACGTTCCGGTTGGTTGGGTTTTTTTCAGGCGTGATGCAGTGGACAGGCCTGCTTTCAGTCCCCCGTTGCAGCTCATGGAGAGCTCGCTCTGTTCCCGGGTGTGGCTGGTTTGGTTGGTTGTTGGTGTGGTGTTTTGGTTTTCCAGTGGTGCTGCAGGGTGGTTTACTACTGGGTGTCTTGGTAGTCAGTGGGTTTCTGCCATGCTTGGGTTTTTTGTTTGTGCTTTTTCCTTTGGTGTTGGTTGTGGGACTTTGGGTGCTTGCTTCAGCAGTTCATGTTCTAGGATTGTAACGGTACTGTGTGGGTTGGCGTGGCCCCTGTGCTTGATTGCGCTATAATTTGGTGATGCTTTTCTTTTTTGGGTGTGATTTGAGTGATCGGGGGCGTTTTGTCGGTCTGACATTTGGGGCGTTGTCACTGTTATTATTTCTTTCTTTCGGCTTTCTTCCTGCGCTCGGCTTGTTGCACCTAGTGCTTCGCTGTTTGGAGATAAGGTTTATTTTGCGGCTGTACTCCCTGGGGTCGGTATTGGGTGTTGACGCTTTGTCCCGTTCTCTGGCAGTGGTTCCGGAGGTTGCTCCCTCGGGTGGAGTCGGAAGGTTTGCTCATGTGGCTGTGGAATGGGAGACCACCTCGGGTTCGGGTCCCGGGGTAGGACTGAGTGATACAGTTGTGGTTAAATTTTCGGCCTGTGGGTCATCGTGGAGATTGGTGTATTTCTTGGTCCGCTTTAGTGGCTCCTGCGACTTGGTCGCACTCACGGTGAGGCGCTTGCGAGTAGTTGGGGTTGGTGTGGAGGCCGGGATGTCTACAGTCAAGGAGGGTCCCGAAGGTTCCAAGTGTGTCTGTGGATAGGGGTTTTGTTTTTTGTACCTACAAGGTTCTGCTGTTTGACTTCCTATTTCGTTTTGATAGGCTGTGATAAAATAAGTTAACTGCTGTGTCTCCTATCCAAGGACGTTCGAGATTTGGGCTGTATTCTGCATGTATCCAATTAACATTCTTAGTATGTGACGCTGGGTATCTTCACCTGTTCATGTGAATCACCTACTACTCAGTGCAAAAAAAAAAAAAAAAAAGGGTGCTTTCCCACTGTGCTGCGATCCAGTGGGGTGAGGTTGCCGCATGACGGGGGGTGATTTTTCTTTTCTGCTTTGCGGTTGGTGGGATGTTGGTGTATACCTAGGGGCTGGGCCCGTGAGCGGGTGGCCTTGCTGTCGGCGACCATTTTTTCCTATCAGTTTTTGGGTCGCTTGGTGGCGGCTGTGGGTCGGATTTTTGGTTGTCGCTTTTGCGTCGTTTTTTCTGATCCGAGGTTTTGCGCTGGCTTTTTTCGGGGCTAGGTGGATGGGGCACTTTCTTTCTCCTCGTCTCCTTCCATGACACTTGGGTGTCTGATGTGTTTTTTGGGTGCCTATTTTGTGCGTTTTCAGGTCCGTCGGTCCGAGATTGCTTAGGCGATCTGGGACACACAGCTTGTGCTGCATGAGGGTCCACGAATGACTGTTTTTTCCTGTTGTCGTCCTATTGTTGATTGGACTGCGGTGGGGGCCTCCCCCCCCACCTCTTTTTCTTTTATGCTCCCCGCCCTCGATTGTCTGTTTTGGGTTTTGGCTTCTCTTTGTAGGAGGGGGTGTTGTGAGTTTGGGATTCGCTCTCTTTTTGTGTCGGTGTCGGCGGAGAGGGCTCAGTTTCCGGAGAGGGTAGCGCAGCGCGTGGGGCGCGGGCGATCTGCTTGTTGCGTTGCTATTTTCGCCCAGTTTGATGTTTCCCACATGTGTTTTTGTTTTGCGAGCGGCTTTCCGCAAGGTGGTGCGAGTGCTGCGGCACTCTTCGGTGTATGGGCGAGTCTGAGAAATGAGTTCACACAAGAGTTAGTGAATACAAAAAAAATAAAAATTACAAAAAATAAAATAAAATGCAAAAACATAGGACCTGGCGGCAGGTACCTCGGATTTCCTGGAGAGGTTATGTGTTGGGAGAATTTCCTGGAGAGGAAATGTGTTGGGCGACTTTCCTGGAGAGGAAATGTGTTGGGTGTGTTCGGGGGGCTGAGTTGGCCCCAGGTGTTGGCTATCCAGTATCTCTTGGGTGGACGGTGAAGACGGTGAAAGCGGGGTCAACCCGGGGTAGACCTCCACACAGGACAGTGTGGCAGCACCTCTTGGGTTGGCAAGAAGCCAATCGGTGTCTTCGTTACAGTTAAATTGTTATTTATATAAGTAATTTTATAAATAAAGCTGTGGCCGATCCCCACCCACGGAAAAGTTGAATTGTTGTTGTGTCAGTTATTATTTAATTAATTATTGTAGTAAGGGGGAGGGGTAGTTATAGCCAGCTCGGAGCTAATTGGGTCTCAACAGTCTGGAGGGGCAAGCTGTGCATAACTAGCTTGCCCCCTGACTGGTGAGCAGTTAAGGGGTTAAGAAATATACAGGCAATGTTTTTTAGCCCCCTCCCCCGCCTGTAAAAACTTGTTGCTAACTATAGTGGTATGTCCCATGGGTGGGGGGGAAGGAGTGCACCAATCAGGGGTCTAATAGTTTCCCGGGCTTTCAAAGGCCCTCCCCTGGGTATTTATAGCTGTGGTGCCTCCCTTCCCCCCTCAATCTGCCCAGGACCCGGAGTTTTGCCCTCCCTCCCTCCCTTTTTGTATCTCTGTTTATTGTAAGTCACAGCTTGGCGGTAAGAAGACGGTGAAAGCGGGGTCAACCCGGGGTAGACCTCCACACAGGATAGTGTGGCAGCACCTCTCGGGTTGGCAAGAAGCCAATCGGTGTCTTTGTTACAGTTAAATTGTTATTTATATAAGTAATTTTATAAATAAAGCTGTGGCCGATCCCCACCCACGGAAAAGTTGAATTGTTGTTGTGTCAGTTATTATTTAATTAATTATTGTAGTAAGGGGGAGGGGTAGTTATAGCCTGCTCGGAGCTAATTGGGTCTCAACAGTCTTGCAAACTTCAGCTCCTCTCTGAGGCCTCTTAGTTGTTTTCCGAGCTGTTCATACTGAGCCATCTTGGCCTGGATTTTGGACCCAAAGCTGGCCAGGGATTCTTTGGGCCCCTTTACCCCCCATTGCTGGGGTTCTGAGGAAACAGGCTGGATATGGGGATATGATAAACGTATATAAGTATATTAATGGCCCATACAAAAAATATGGAGAAAAACTGTTCCAGGTTAAACCCCCCCAAAGGACGAGGGGGCACTCCCTCCGTCTGGAAAAGAAAAGGTTTAGTCTAAAGGGGCGGCACGCCTTCTTTACCGTGAGGACTGTGAATTTATGGAACGGTCTACCTCAGGAACTGGTCACAGCAGGAACAATTAACAGCTTTAAAACAGGGTTAGATACATTCCTGGAACAAAATAACATTAAAGCTTATGCAGAATTATAAAACTACATCCCTTTCCCTTATCCCCTTACATCCTTCCCTTCAATCCCCTGGTTGGACTTGATGGACGTATGTCTTTTTTCAACCATACTAACTATGTAACTTTGTAACTATGTAACTATGATGCAGACTTTCCACTCCGCTGCCTGGATGAGCTTCTGCTGGAAGCTTTGCAGCTCCCAGCTGAGGTCGGGGAGGGGGCCCCACATGGCTGTGGACCCTGGTGGATCTCCTCACCCCATCCTGACTACTGGCTGTTGCATTTTCCTTTGCACACCCCGCCAGCCGAGAACGGGGGGGGGGGGGGGGGGGGGGTGCAAGATGAAGCCCCAGCTTCCCGGGGCTCCATAGCAGGAAAACCTACCCAGGTGTCTGCCACACACCTGGGGAGGGGTGGAAGAAAATCACTGCTTCTCTGGGAAACTCTGGAGCTCAGCAGAACACACCTTCTCTCCAGAGCTGTACTCACTATTCTGCTGGTGAGGTCACTGTGTACATACATTACATTACTGATCCTGTACTGATCCCGAGTGTGTGTGGGATGGGGGTGGGGGACCGGGGGGCCCCCCAAAAAAATTGCTTGCCCAGGGTCCAATCAAAATTAAAGACAGCCCTGTCCATTATACATACACTGTACAGCAATCATACATCCATTATACATACACTGTGTCTGTGACTGTACAACAATCATACATCCAATCCATTATTAATGGATTGGATGTATGATTGCTGTACAGTCACAGTGTATGTATAATGGAGGTATGATTGCTGTACAGTGTATGTATAATAGAGGTATGCTTGCTGTACAGTGTATGTATAATGGAGGTATGATTGCTATACAGTGTATGTATAATGGAGGTATGCTTGCTGTACAGTGTATGTATAATGGAGGTATGCTTGCTGTACAGTGTATGTATAATGGAGGTATGCTTGCTGTATAGTGTATGTATAATGGATGTATGATTGCTGTACAGTCAGTGTATGTATAATGGAGGTATGCTTGCTGTTCAGTCACAGTGTATGTATAATGGATGTATGATTGCTGTACAGTTTATGTATAATGGAGGTATGCTTGCTGTACAGTGTATGTATGATGGATGTATGATTGCTGTACAGTCACAGTGTATGTATAATGGAGGTATGCTTGCTGTACAGTGTATGTATAATGGAGGTATGCTTGCTGTACAGTGTATGTATAATGGAGGTATGATTGCTGTACAGTGTATGTATAATGGAGGTATGATTGCTGTACAGTGTATGTATAATGGAGGTATGATTGCTGTACAGTGTATGTATAATGGAGGTATGCTTGCTGTACAGTGTATGTATAATGGATGTATGATTGCTGTACAGTGTATGTATAATGGATGTATGATTGCTGTACAGTCACAGGGTATGTATAATGGAGGTATGCTTGCTGTACAGTGTATGTATAATGGATGTATGATTGCTGTACAGTCACAGTGTATGTATAATGGAGGTACGCTTGCTGTACAGTGTATGTATAATGGATGTTTGATTGCTATACAGTCACAGTGTATGTATAATGGATGTATGATTGCTGTACAGTCAGTGTATGTATAATGGATGTATGATTGCTGTACAGTGTATGTATAATGGATGTATGATTGCTGCACAGTGTATGTATAATGGAGGTATGCTTGCTGTACAGTGTATGTATAATGGAGGTATGATTGTTGTACAGTGTATGTATAATGGATGTATGATTGCTGTACAGTGTATGTATAATGGATGTATGATTGCTGTACAGTGTATGTATAATGGATGTATGATTGCTGTACAGTGTATGTATAATGAATGTATGATTGCTGTACAGTGTATGTATAATGGATGTATGATTGCTGTACAGTGTATGTATAATGAATGTATGATTGCTGTACAGTGTATGTATAATGGAGGTATGCTTGCTGTACAGTGTATGTATAATGGATGTATGATTGCTGTACAGTGTATGTATAATGATTGTATGATTGCTGTACAGTGTATGTATAATGGATGTATTATTGCTGTACAGTGTATGTATAATGAATGTATGATTGCTGTACAGTGTATGTATAATGGAGGTATGCTTGCTGTACAGTGTATGTATAATGGATGTATGATTGCTGTACAGTGTATGTATAATGGATGTATGATTGCTGTACGATGTATGTATAATGGATGTATGATTGCTGTACAGTGTATGTATAATGAATGTATGATTGCTGTACAGTGTATGTATAATGGAGGTATGCTTGCTGTACAGTGTATGTATAATGGATGTATGATTGCTGTACAGTGTATGTATAATGGAGGTATGCTTGCTGTACAGTGTGTGTATAATGGAGGCATGCTTGCTGTACAGTGTATGTATAATGAATGTATGATTGCTGTACAGTGTATGTATACTGAATGTATGATTGCTGTACAGTGTATGTATGATGGAGGTATGCTTGCTGTACAGTGTATGTATAATGGATGTATGATTGCTGTACAGACACAGTGTATGTATAATGGATGTATGATTGCTGTACAGTGTATGTATAATGAATGTATGATTGCTGTACAGTGTATGTATAATGGATGTATGATTGCTGTACAGTCACTGTGTATGTATTATGAATGTATGCTTGCTGTACAGTGTATGTATAATGGATGTATGATTGCTGTACAGTGTATGTATAATGGATGTATGATTGCTGTACAGTGTATGAATAATGGATTTATGATTGCTGTACAGTGTATGTATAATGGAGGTATGCTTGCTGTACAGTGTATGTATAATGGAGGTATGATTGTTGTACAGTGTATGTATAATGGATTTATGATTGCTGTACAGTGTATGTATAATGGATGTATGATTGCTGTACAGTGTATGTATAATGGATGTATGATTGCTGTACAGTGTATGTATAATGGATGTATGATTGCTGTACAGTGTATGTATAATGAATGTATGATTGCTGTACAGTGTATGTATAATGGAGGTATGCTTGCTGTACAGTGTATGTATAATGGATGTATGATTGCTGTACAGTGTATGCATTATGGATGTATGATTGCTGTACAGTGTATGTATAATGGATGTATGATTGCTGTACAGTGTATGTATAATAAATGTATGATTGCTGTACAGTGTATGTATAATGGAGGTATGCTTGCTGTACAGTGTATGTATAATGGATGTATGATTGCTGTACAGTGTATGTATAATAGAGGTACGATTGCTGTACAGTGTATGTATAATAGAGGTACGATTGCTGTACAGTGTATTGTGACAGAGTGTCTGGAGAAGTAGTGGATGGGGTCTATGTGTGCCCGAGGTTCCTCACTTATGTAATTTAAAGCAACCAGGGAAATGTTCAGCAGAGGTCTATGCAGACATCTCTGCAATTTGGGTTTGTATAAAACCTGTGTGTTTTTAGGGCCTGTGTTGCTGGAGTGGGGAGAGAAGGGTGGGCCCCCACTCCATCCGGACAGTCCGGGTTTTGGGCTGTCAGGTAATCACTCCTCAGGTGTGCTGGCTTGATATAAGGCTGAGAATTCAGACACATCTCTCTCTCAGCCTGGGAACAGGTTATCTGCATGGAGCCTGTGAGAGCACTACAAGTGGTATGGACTTTGCTATATTGTTTGGTGCCCGGTATTAGGCCGGCACTTGGTTAGTGAGGTTTCCTGTTGTTAGTTAGAGCCGGACAGGCTTAGGATTTTGTTTTTTATATTTTATGTTCTGTACCTCAACCTGTCAATAAAACTGGCTGAGGTCAGTTAAACGAATCCCCTGCTGTTTGGACTGCAATTTATACAGTGTTCCTGCAAAACTGTGCCTGTCTACCCAGGAGACGTTATCCCCGTTACCTAATCCCTTACAAGTGGTGGAGGATGCGGGCAGAGTAATTCTGGTATAAGAAAGCCAAAAACTGAACATTTAAAGGGCCAGAATCCTTTTTTTTGTGCAGGGCACCAAAGACTATTTTTTTTGCCTCTGGGAAAATGGAGGATGTGGTTAAAGCTATGTTGCAAGCTGTTGCATCTCAACAGGAGGCTACCCGAGTGCAGCAGGAGGCTACCAGAGTACAGCAAAAGGCACTTGAGGAAACCAGCCACAGGCTGACGGCCCAAATTGAGGCTACACAAGAGGCCCAAAGAAAAGACCGGGAGACCTTAACAGTTGTTGTGCAGCAACTAACCAGTGTCACTGGACGAAACCCAGGTATGGCGGACGCCACTCATTCCTCCATAAGGGCTAGTCACTTTTTGCAAAAGATGACAACCACAGATGACGTGGAAGCCTACTTAACCACCTTCGAAAGGACTGCTGAGCGAGAGGGTTGGCCAAAGGTACAATGGGCAGGACTGTTGGCACCCTTCCTTTCAGGGGAACCCCAAAAGGCATATTTTGACCTGGAGAATCATGATGCTATGGACTATGATAAGCTAAAAAAGGAGATCCTTACACGTCTGGGAGTTACTCTTTCGGTCCGCGCACAGCGTGTGCACAACTGGGACTATAGCATGGATAAACCTCCACGTTCCCAAATGCACGATCTCATACACCTGACCAAGAAGTGGTTGCAGCCGGAGATCCTGACAGGTCCCCAGATGGTGGAGCGGGTTGTGATGGACCAGTACTTAAGGGCCCTCCCTGCTACGTTGCGTAAGTGGGTGAGCCATGGTGACCCCAAGAATGCTGACCAGATGGTGGAGATGGTGGAGAGGTACACAGCCGCAGAGGAGCTACTGACCCTGCCACAGCGCCCCCTAGCCCCGCAGCGAAGATCTCCAGGACTACCTGGTAAGACTGTTCTAAGGGAAAAGGGGTCTGGCAGACGTGAGATATCTGTGGGTGCAAGTGGAGAGACTGGAGGCCCAAGCTCTAGAAGCTGGCCAGCTGGGCCAGGGAGGTCTGTGGCCTATAAGAGACTTAATCGAGACTTAATAAAATGTTTCAGATGTCAAATGCCAGGTCATGTTGTTGCCAATTGCCCAATGTATGACGAACCAATGCAATGTGATGCCTCCTATATAAACCGCCGTTTATCACTGTATGCTCAGCTTGCGTGTATGGCATATCCAAATACTGAGGGTGAGAAACAAATGTGTGTTATTACTGTGGAAGGTAAAGATGTGAGTGCATTGTTAGACTCAGGCAGTCTGGTTACCCTAGTAAAAAAGGACTTGGTAAATCCCAGGAAATGGCAAGCGAAAACCATTGCGGTAACCTGCATACACGGAGACACCCATAATTATCACACTGCTGTGGTAGATGTAAATACCCGGTTGGGGGCAGAAAAATTTATGGTTGGTTTAGTACCCAGATTAATGCATGATGTCATCATGGGGCGGGATTTCCCACATTTTTGGCAGCTATGGGAATATAAACTTTCAAATGCCCGTCAGGAAGGGGATGACCTACCACCGGGTACCGAAGGGTGTGAGTGTTTAAGAGGGACTTCTGTTGATGATGAATCATTTCCCTTCTCTGTCATGGTGGGGGAGTCTGAGGTCTCTGACCATAGTGATGGGTTAGAAGAGGGTCAGAGCAATCCAGAGAGAGTAGACTCTGCTAATGACAATCTGCCAGACCTTGCAGTAAGGAAAGAGCATTTTGGTACTGAGCAGTTAAAAGATCCCACCCTTATTAGAGCCAGGGAAAATGTGAAGTCTATCGATGGTAAGCTGGTGGAACCTGACAGCAGACTTAGCTACCCGCATATGGCTGTGAAACACAACTTATTGTACCAGGTGGTAAAAAGGGGAGAGGATCTGGTGGAACAACTAGTGGTTCCTAAAGTGTACAGACGAACAGTACTAGATATGGCTCATGGTCACCTTATGGGGGGGCATTTGGGAGCTGAAAAGACTACAGACAGAGTCCTTCAAAGGTTCTTTTGGCCTGGGGTCCATAAAGATGTTAAAGATTATTGTGACACCTGTCCAGAGTGTCAAATTTCAGCTCCTAGGCCACACTATCGTAGTCCCCTGGTACCTCTACCAATCATTGAGATACCATTTGAGAGAATAGCCATGGATCTGGTGGGGCCTATTGTAAGATCTGCTCGAGGCCATCAACATATTCTCGTAATCATGGACTATGCTACTCGGTACCCTGAAGCTATACCCTTGCGTAATACGTCATCCAAGGCCATAGCTAAAGAGTTGGTACAGGTGTTCAGTCGTGTGGGTCTACCAAAAGAGATCCTAACAGATCAGGGTACCCCCTTTATGTCACGCATCATGAAGGAGTTATGTAAACTGTTCAAAGTGAAACAGCTGCGTACCTCTGTCTACCATCCACAGACTGATGGACTGGTAGAGAGATTTAATAAAACTCTAAAAGCCATGCTTAAGAAAGTGGTGGACAAAGATGGGAAAAACTGGGATTTTCTTCTCCCCTACCTTATGTTTGCCATCCGTGAAGTACCTCAGTCATCCACGGGCTACTCCCCATTTGAGTTGCTATATGGTCGTCACCCTAGGGGTCTGCTAGATATAGCAAAAGAATCTTGGGAAGAAGAAGTTACCCCCTATAAAAGTGTCATCGAACATGTGGCCCAAATGCAGGACCGTATATCGGCGGTGATGCCTATTGTCCGTGAACATATGGCCCAGGCTCAGGGGGCACAACAAAGGGTGTATAACCGCAGTGCCCGAGTACGTACCTTTGCCCCTGGTGACCGGGTTCTGGTGCTAATCCCTACAGTAGAGAGTAAATTCCTGGCTAAGTGGCAAGGCCCCTTTGAGGTGATAGAGAAAGTAAATGAGGTAAATTATAAAATCCGTCAGCCAGGTAAGAGGAAGCCGGAGCAAGTATACCACGTCAATCTTATAAAACCATGGAAAGATCGACTATCACTTGCTGCCGACACCACCTTCCCACTAGAGCAGCGATGTTCTGGGAAGCCCCTGTTGCCAGAGGTAACAGTGCCAGACTCCCTGTCCAAGACACAAAAAGTAGAAGTTCAGGGGTTCCTCTTTAAGAATAGGGATTTTTTCTCAGAGGTCCCAGGTCGCACCTCTGCCATAAAACATGACATCATTACAGAACCAGGGAAAAAGGTTAAGCTGCGACCCTACAGAATACCAGAGGCCAGAAGAGGGGTTATCTCTGAAGAGGTGAGGAAAATGTTGGAACTAGGGGTAATCGAAGAGTCCCATAGCCAGTGGTCCAGTCCCATAGTTCTGATCCCCAAACCAGATGGCAGCTGGAGGTTTTGCAATGACTTCCGGAAATTGAATTCCATATCTAAGTTTGATGCCTACCCAATGCCACGTGTTGATGAGCTCATTGACAGGCTTGGAAATGCCAGGTATATAACCACTCTAGACTTAACCAAAGGATACTGGCAAATTCCCCTGACAAATGAGGCCAAAGAGAAAACTGCCTTTGCCACTCCTGATGGGTTGTTCCATTATGTTGTCTTGCCATTTGGTTTGCATGGAGCCCCTGCAACCTTCCAGAGGGTAATGGATAAGATATTAAGACCCCACAGACGTTACGCAGCAGCATATCTAGATGACATCATCATCCAAAGTTCAGATTGGGAATCCCATCTACCTAGGGTGCAGGCAGTTATCAATTCACTGTGTGAGGCAGGCTTCACGGCCAATCCAAAAAAATGTGCCATTGGTCTTGAAGATGCTAAGTATCTAGGTTACACCATAGGCAGAGGCCTAGTAAAGCCCCAGTTAAACAAAATTGAAGCCATACAAAGATGGCCTCAACCGGTAAACAAGAAGCAAGTCCGTGCCTTCTTGGGGATTACAGGCTATTACCGGCGGTTTATACCAAATTTTGCTTCCCTTGCAGCCCCATTAACAGACCTGACAAAAGGAAAAGACTCTGTCATGATCAAGTGGTCACAAGAGGCTGAAAAATCATTTCAGACTCTAAAAACTCTCCTGTGCGCTCAGCCGGTGCTGATAACCCCAGACTTTAAGAAAGGGTTTGTCCTACAGACAGATGCATCTGAGGTAGGACTGGGGGCAGTACTGTCACAGGTACGGGATGGAGAAGAACACCCCGTACTGTATCTGAGCAGAAAACTTAATGATCATGAGCAAAAATATGCAATTGTGGAAAAAGAGTGCCTTGCTATTAAATGGGCCCTGGAAGCACTCCGTTATTATTTGCTGGGCCGTCACTTTGAATTAGTCACAGATCATGCTCCCTTAAAATGGATGTGTGAGAATAAGGAAAAAAATAGGAGAGTAACAAGATGGTTCTTAGCCCTACAAGAGTACCAGTTTACGGTAAAGCACAGGCCAGGGACCGAAATGGGAAATGCAGATGCCTTGTCACGGGTACATTGTCTGACGTCCAGATGTGTTCCAGCCCCGGGTCTGAAACAGGGGGGGAGGATATGTGACAGAGTGTCTGGAGAAGTAGTGGATGGGGTCTATGTGTGCCCGAGGTTCCTCACTTATGTAATTTAAAGCAACCAGGGAAATGTTCAGCAGAGGTCTATGCAGACATCTCTGCAATTTGGGTTTGTATAAAACCTGTGTGTTTTTAGGGCCTGTGTTGCTGGAGTGGGGAGAGAAGGGTGGGCCCCCACTCCATCCGGACAGTCCGGGTTTTGGGCTGTCAGGTAATCACTCCTCAGGTGTGCTGGCTTGATATAAGGCTGAGAATTCAGACACATCTCTCTCTCAGCCTGGGAACAGGTTATCTGCATGGAGCCTGTGAGAGCACTACAAGTGGTATGGACTTTGCTATATTGTTTGGTGCCCGGTATTAGGCCGGCACTTGGTTAGTGAGGTTTCCTGTTGTTAGTTAGAGCCGGACAGGCTTAGGATTTTGTTTTTTATATTTTATGTTCTGTACCTCAACCTGTCAATAAAACTGGCTGAGGTCAGTTAAACGAATCCCCTGCTGTTTGGACTGCAATTTATACAGTGTTCCTGCAAAACTGTGCCTATCTACCCAGGAGACGTTATCCCCGTTACCTAATCCCTTACAGTATGTATAATGAATGTATGATTGCTGTACAGTGTATGTATAATGGATGTATGCTTGCTGTACAGTGTATGTATAATGGAGGTATGCTTGCTGTACAGTGTATGTATAATGGATGTATGATTGCTGTACAGTGTATGTATAATGAATGTATGATCGCTGTACAGTGTATGTATAATGGAGGTATGCTTGCTGTACAGTGTATGTATAATGGATGTATGATTGCTGTACAGTGTATGTATAATGAATGTATGATTGCTGTACAGTGTATGTATAATAGAGGTATGATTGCTGTACAGTGTATGTATAATGAATGTATGATTGCTGTACAGTGTATGTATAATGGAGGTATGCTTGCTGTACAGTGTATGTATAATGGATGTATGATTGCTGTACAGTGTATGTATAATGAATGTATGATTGCTGTACAGTGTATGTATAATGGATGTATGATTGCTGTACAGTGTATGTATAATGGAGGTATGCTTGCTGTACAGTGTATGTATAATGGAGGTATGCTTGCTGTACAGTGTATGTATAATGGATGTATGATTGCTGTACAGTGTATGTATAATGGAGGTATGATTGCTGTACAGTGTATGTATAATGGAGGTATGATTGCTGTACAGTGTATGTATAATGGATGTATGATTGCTGTACAGTGTATGTATAATGAATGTATGATTGCTGTACAGTGTATGTATAATGGAGGTATAATTGCTGTACAGTGTATGTATAATGGAGGTATGCTTGCTGTACAGTGTATGTATAATGGAGGTATGCTTGCTGTACAGTGTATGTATAATGGATGTATGATTGCTGTACAGTGTATGTATAATGAATGTATGATTGCTGTACAGTGTATGTATAATGGAGGTATGCTTGCTGTACAGTGTATGTATAATGGATGTATGATTGCTGTACAGTGTATGTATAATGAATGTATGATTGCTGTACAGTGTATGTATAATAGAGGTACGATTGCTGTACAGTGTATGTATAATGAATGTATGATTGCTGTACAGTGTATGTATAATGGATGTATGATTGCTGTACAGTGTATGTATAATGGAGGTATGCTTGCTGTACAGTGTATGTATAATGGATGTATGATTGCTGTACAGTGTATGTATAATGGAGGTATGCTTGCTGTACAGTGTATGTATAATGGAGGTATGCTTGCTGTACAGTGTATGTATAATGGAGGTATGCTTGCTGTACAGTGTATGTATACTGAATGTATGATTGCTGTACAGTGTATGTATAATGGAGGTATGCTTGCTGTACAGTGTATGTATAATGGATGCATGATTGCTGTACAGTGTATGTATAATGGAGGTATGATTGCTGTACAGTGTATGTATAATGAGTGTGATTGCTGTACAGTGTATGTATAATGGAGGTATGATTGCTGTACAGTGTATGTATAATGGATGTATGATTGCTGTACAGTGTATGTATAATGGATGTATGATTGCTGTACAGTGTATGTATAATGGAGGTATGATTGCTGTACAGTGTATGTATAATGAATGTATGATTTCTGTACAGTGTATGTATAATGGAGGTATAATTGCTGTACAGTGTATGTATAATGGAGGTATGATTGCTGTACAGTGTATGTATAATGGAGGTATGCTTGCTGTACAGTGTATGTATAATGGATGTATGATTGCTGTACAGTGTATGTATACTGAATGTATGATTGCTGTACAGTGTATGTATAATGGAGGTATGCTTGCTGTACAGTGTATGTATAATGTATGTATGATTGCTGTACAGTGTATGTATAATGAATGTATGATTGCTGTACAGTGTATGTATAATGGAGGTATGATTGCTGTACAGTGTATGTATAATGAATGTATGATTGCTGTACAGTGTATGTATAATGAATGTATGATTGCTGTACAGTGTATGTATAATGGAGGTATGGTTGCTGTACAGTGTATGTATAATGGATGTATGATTGCTGTACAGTGTATGTATAATGGAGGTATGATTGCTGTACAGTGTATGTATAATGGATGTATGATTGCTGTACAGTGTATGTATAATGAATGTATGATTTCTGTACAGTGTATGTATAATGGAGGTATGATTGCTGTACAGTGTATGTATAATGGGGGAATGATTGCTGTACAGTGTATGTATAATGGAGGTATGCTTGCTGTACAGTCACAGTGTATGTATAATGGATGTATGATTGCTGTACAGTCACAGTGTATTTATAATGGATGTATGATTGCTGTACAGTGTATGTATAATGGAGGTATGCTTGCTGTACAGTGTATGTATAATGGATGTATGATTGCTGTACAGTCACAGTTTATGTATAATGGAGGTATGCTTGCTGTACAGTGTATGTATAATGGAGGTATTCTTGCTGTACAGTGTATGTATAATGGAGGTATGATTGCTGTACAGTGTATGTATAATGGAGGTATGATTGCTGTACAGTGTATGTATAATGGAGGTATGCTTGCTGTACAGTGTATGTATAATGGATGTATGATTGCTGTACAGTGTATGTATAATGGATGTATGATTGCTGTACAGTCACAGGGTATGTATAATGGAGGTATGCTTGCTGTACAGTGTATGTATAATGGATGTATGATTGCTGTACAGTCACAGTGTATGTATAATGGAGGTACGCTTGCTGTACAGTGTATGGATAATGGATGTATGATTGCTGTACAGTCAGTGTTTGTATAATGGATGTATGATTGCTGTACAGTCAGTGTATGTATAATGGATGTATGATTGCTGTACAGTGTATGTATAATGGATGTATGATTGCTGTACAGTCACAGTGTATGTATAATGGATGTATGATTGCTGTACAGTGTATGTATACTGAATGTATGATTGCTTTACAGTGTATGTATAATGGAGGTATGCGTGCTGTACAGTGTATGTATAATGGATGTATGATTGCTGTACAGACAGTGTATGTATAATGGATGTATAATTGCTGTACAGTGTATGTATAATGGATGTATGATTGCTGTACAATCACTTGGTATGTATAATGAATGTATGCTTGCTGTACAGTGTATGTAAAATGGATGTATGATTGCTGTACAGTGTATGTATAATGGATGTATGATTGCTGTACAGTGTATGTATAATGGATGTATGATTGCTGTACAGACACAGTGTATGTATAATGGATGTATGATTGCTGTACAGTGTATGTATAATGAATGTATGATTGCTGTACAGTGTATGTATAATGGATATATGATTGCTGTACAGTCACAGTGTATGTATAATGAATGTATGCTTGCTGTACAGTGTATGTATAATGGATGTATGATTGCTGTACAGTGTATGTATAATGAATGTATGATTGCTGTACAGTGTATGTATAATGGATGTATGATTGCTGTACAGTGTATGTATAATGAATGTATGATTGCTGTACAGTGTATGTATAATGGAGGTATGCTTGCTGTACAGTGTATGTATAATGGATGTATGATTGCTGTACAGTGTATGTATAATGAATGTATGATTGCTGTACAGTGTATGTATAATGGAGGTATGCTTGCTGTACAGTGTATGTATAATGGATGTATGATTGCTGTACAGTGTATGTATACTGAATGTATGATTGCTGTACAGTGTATGTATAATGGAGGTATGCTTGCTGTACAGTGTATGTATAATGGATGTATGATTGCTGTACAGTGTATGTATACTGAATGTATGATTGCTGTACAGTGTATGTATAATGGAGGTATGCTTGCTGTACAGTGTATGTATAATGGATGTATGATTGCTGTACAGTGTATGTATAATGAATGTATGATTGCTGTACAGTGTATGTATAATGGATGTATGATTGCTGTACAGTGTATGTATAATGGAGGTATGCTTGCTGTACAGTGTATGTATAATGGATGTATGATTGCTGTACAGTGTATGTATAATGGAGGTATGCTTGCTGTACAGTGTATGTATAATGGATGTATGATTGCTGTACAGTGTATGTATAATGGAGGTATGATTGCTGTACAGTGTATGTATAATGAATGTATGATTTCTGTACAGTGTATGTATAATGGAGGTATAATTGCTGTACAGTGTATGTATAATGGAGGTATGATTGCTGTACAGTGTATGTATAATGGAGGTATGCTTGCTGTACAGTGTATGTATAATGTATGTATGATTGCTGTACAGTGTATGTATAATGAATGTATGATTGCTGTACAGTATGTATAATGAATGTATGATTGCTGTACAGTGTATGTATAATGGAGGTATGGTTGCTGTACAGTGTATGTATAATGGATGTATGATTGCTGTACAGTGTATGTATAATGGATGTATGATTGCTGTACAGTGTATGTATAATGGAGGTATGATTGCTGTACAGTGTATGTATAATGAATGTATGATTTCTGTACAGTGTATGTATAATGGAGGTATGATTGCTGTACAGTGTATGTATAATGGAGGTATGATTGCTGTACAGTGTATGTATAATGGAGGTATGCTTGCTGTACAGTCAGTGTATGTATAATGGATGTATGATTGCTGTACAGTCACAGTGTATTTATAATGGATGTATGATTGCTGTACAGTGTATGTATAATGGAGGTATGCTTGCTGTACAGTGTATGTATAATGGATGTATGATTGCTGTACAGTCACAGTTTATGTATAATGGAGGTATGCTTGCTGTACAGTGTATGTATAATGGAGGTATGATTGCTGTACAGTGTATGTATAATGGAGGTATGATTGCTGTACAGTGTATGTATAATGGAGGTATGATTGCTGTACAGTGTATGTATAATGGAGGTATGCTTGCTGTACAGTGTATGTATAATGGATGTATGATTGCTGTACAGTGTATGTATAATGGATGTATGATTGCTGTACAGTCACAGTGTATGTATAATGGAGGTATGCTTGCTGTACAGTGTATGTATAATGGATGTATGATTGCTGTACAGTCACAGTGTATGTATAATGGAGGTACGCTTGCTGTACAGTGTATGGATAATGGATGTATGATTGCTGTACAGTCACAGTGTTTGTATAATGGATGTATGATTGCTGTACAGTCAGTGTATGTATAATGGATGTATGATTGCTGTACAGTGTATGTATAATGGATGTATGATTGCTGTACAGTCACAGTGTATGTATAATGGATGTATGATTGCTGTACAGTGTATGTATACTGAATGTATGATTGCTTTACAGTGTATGTATAATGGAGGTATGCGTGCTGTACAGTGTATGTATAATGGATGTATGATTGCTGTACAGACACAGTGTATGTATAATGGATGTATGATTGCTGTACAGTGTATGTATAATGGATGTATGATTGCTGTACAATAACTTGGTATGTATAATGAATGTATGCTTGCTGTACAGTGTATGTAAAATGGATGTATGATTGCTGTACAGTGTATGTATAATGGATGTATGATTGCTGTACAGTGTATGTATAATGGATGTATGATTGCTGTACAGACAGTGTATGTATAATGGATGTATGATTGCTGTACAGTGTATGTATAATGAATGTATGATTGCTGTACAGTGTATGTATAATGGATATATGATTGCTGTACAGTCACAGTGTATGTATAATGAATGTATGCTTGCTGTACAGTGTATGTATAATGGATGTATGATTGCTGTACAGTGTATGTATAATGAATGTATGATTGCTGTACAGTGTATGTATAATGGATGTATGATTGCTGTACAGTGTATGTATAATGAATGTATGATTGCTGTACAGTGTATGTATAATGGAGGTATGCTTGCTGTACAGTGTATGTATAATGGATGTATGATTGCTGTACAGTGTATGTATAATGAATGTATGATTGCTGTACAGTGTATGTATAATGGAGGTATGCTTGCTGTACAGTGTATGTATAATGGATGTATGATTGCTGTACAGTGTATGTATACTGAATGTATGATTGCTGTACAGTGTATGTATAATGGAGGTATGCTTGCTGTACAGTGTATGTATAATGGATGTATGATTGCTGTACAGTGTATGTATAATGAATGTATGATTGCTGTACAGTGTATGTATAATAGAGGTACGATTGCTGTACAGTGTATGTATAATGAATGTATGATTGCTGTACAGTGTATGTATAATGGATGTATGATTGCTGTATAGTGTATGTATAATGGAGGTATGCTTGCTGTACAGTGTATGTATAATGGATGTATGATTGCTGTACAGTGTATGTATAATGGAGGTATGCTTGCTGTACAGTGTATGTATAATGGAGGTATGCTTGCTGTACAGTGTATGTATAATGGATGTATGATTGCTGTACAGTGTATGTATACTGAATGTATGATTGCTGTACAGTGTATGTATAATGGAGGTATGCTTGCTGTACAGTGTATGTATAATGGATGCATGATTGCTGTACAGTGTATGTATAATGGAGGTATGATTGCTGTACAGTGTATGTATAATGAATGTGTGATTGCTGTACAGTGTATGTATAATGGAGGTATGATTGCTGTACAGTGTATGTATAATGGATGTATGATTGCTGTACAGTGTATGTATAATGGATGTATGATTGCTGTACAGTGTATGTATAATGGAGGTATGATTGCTGTACAGTGTATGTATAATGAATGTATGATTTCTGTACAGTGTATGTATAATGGAGGTATAATTGCTGTACAGTGTATGTATAATGGAGGTATGATTGCTGTACAGTGTATGTATAATGGAGGTATGCTTGCTGTACAGTGTATGTATAATGGATGTATGATTGCTGTACAGTGTATGTATACTGAATGTATGATTGCTGTACAGTGTATGTATAATGGAGGTATGCTTGCTGTACAGTGTATGTATAATGTATGTATGATTGCTGTACAGTGTATGTATAATGAATGTATGATTGCTGTACAGTGTATGTATAATGGAGGTATGATTGCTGTACAGTGTATGTATAATGAATGTATGATTGCTGTACAGTGTATGTATAATGAATGTATGATTGCTGTACAGTGTATGTATAATGGAGGTATGGTTGCTGTACAGTGTATGTATAATGGATGTATGATTGCTGTACAGTGTATGTATAATGGATGTATGATTGCTGTACAGTGTATGTATAATGGAGGTATGATTGCTGTACAGTGTATGTATAATGGAGGTATGATTGCTGTACAGTGTATGTATAATGGAGGTATGCTTGCTGTACAGTCACAGTGTATGTATAATGGATGTATGATTGCTGTACAGTCACAGTGTATTTATAATGGATGTATGATTGCTGTACAGTGTATGTATAATGGAGGTATGCTTGCTGTACAGTGTATGTATAATGGAGGTATGCTTGCTGTACAGTGTATGTATAATGGATGTATGCTTGCTGTACAGTGTATGTATAATGGAGGTATGCTTGCTGTACAGTGTATGTATAATGGAGGTATGCTTGCTGTACAGTGTATGTATAATGGAGGTATGCTTGCTGTACAGTGTATGTATAATGGATGTATGATTGCTGTACAGTGTATGTATAATGGAGGTATGATTGCTGTACAGTGTATGTATAATGGATGTATGATTGCTGTACAGTGTATGTATAATGGATGTATGATTGCTGTACAGTGTATGTATAATGAATGTGTGATTGCTGTACAGTGTATGTATAATGGAGGTATGATTGCTGTACAGTGTATGTATAATGGATGTATGATTGCTGTACAGTGTATGTATAATGGATGTATGATTGCTGTACAGTGTATGTATAATGGAGGTATGATTTCTGTACAGTGTATGTATAATGGAGGTATAATTGCTGTACAGTGTATGTATAATGGAGGTATGATTGCTGTACAGTGTATGTATAATGGAGGTATGCTTGCTGTACAGTGTATGTATAATGGATGTATGATTGCTGTACAGTGTATGTATACTGAATGTATGATTGCTGTACAGTGTATGTATAATGGAGGTATGCTTGCTGTACAGTGTATGTATAATGTATGTATGATTGCTGTACAGTGTATGTATAATGAATGTATGATTGCTGTACAGTGTATGTATAATGGAGGTATGATTGCTGTACAGTGTATGTATAATGAATGTATGATTGCTGTACAGTGTATGTATAATGGAGGTATGGTTGCTGTACAGTGTATGTATAATGGATGTATGATTGCTGTACAGTGTATGTATACTGAATGTATGATTGCTGTACAGTGTATGTATAATGGATGTATGATTGCTGTACAGTGTATGTATACTGAATGTATGATTGCTGTACAGTGTATGTATAATGGAGGTATGCTTGCTGTACAGTGTATGTATAATGGATGTATGATTGCTGTACAGTGTATGTATAATGAATGTATGATTGCTGTACAGTGTATGTATAATGGAGGTATGATTGCTGTACAGTGTATGTATAATGAATGTATGATTGCTGTACAGTGTATGTATAATGGAGGTATGATTGCTGTACAGTGTATGTATAATGAATGTATGATTGCTGTACAGTGTATGTATAATGGAGGTATGATTGCTGTACAGTGTGTGTATAATGAATGTATGATTGCTGTACAGTGTATGTATAATGGAGGTATGATTGCTGTACAGTGTATGTATAATGGAGGTATGATTGCTGTACAGTGTATGTATAATGGAGGTATGATTGCTGTACAGTGTATGTATAATGGAGGTATGATTGCTGTACAGTGTATGTATAATGGAGGTATGATTGCTGTACAGTGTATGTATAATGGAGGTATGATTGCTGTACAGTGTATGTATAATGAATGTATGATTTCTGTACAGTGTATGTATAATGGAGGTATGATTGCTGTACAGTGTATGTATAATGGAGGTATGATTGCTGTACAGTGTATGTATAATGGATATATGATTGCTGTACAGTGTATGTATACTGAATGTATGATTGCTGTACAGTGTATGTATAATGGATGTATGATTGCTGTACAGTGTATGTATAATGGAGCCTCCAATCTAAAAAAAAAAGCTTCCAATCCCCAAAAAAGTTTTAATAAAGTTTTTCATTTTGTTTGTATTGATATTTATATGAGTGTAGGTCTGTTTATGTATGTGTGCATGCAAGCAAGAGGGGCTGAAACGTCGCACTGTTTGACATGTGGAATAAATAGTTATTTTTTGGATATTTGGAGTGCCGCACCATTTTTGAAGTTATCAATTGGCTGTGATCGAGCCTGAGGAGCTGGCACCCGCCTACTGTGGTAAAGTAGTGCTGCATTTTTTTCGACATTTATATATATAAATGCAATAGACTGTGCACGCCTATGCGTACACTCCTCTACACCCCTCTGTCACCCATGTACACTCCTCTACACCCCTCTGTCACCCATGTCACCCATGTACACTCCTCTACACCCCTCTGTCACCCATGTACACTCCTCTATACCCCTCTGTCACCCATGTACACCCATCTGTCACCCATGTACACTCCTCTACACCCCTCTGTCACCCATGTACACCCATCTGTCACTCATGTACACTCCTCTAAACCCCTCTGTACACTCCTCTACAGGCTGAAGGTTTATATAAAAAAGATGGCTCCGGGGGGGCGGGGGCTCGGGCCCCTTACTGGTGAACTAGCTGTACCCCCTGATAGCCATGAGAGCTGCTAGTGACCTACTGCTGCTAGGGGGGGCACAAGGGGGGCCAATCATGATATAGGGGGGGCCGTGGCCCCCTCTGCCCCCCCCCTAGAGACGCCACTGAGAAGACCTGCTGTTACTACTTTGTAAGAGAGGGCACTTTGGTTTTCTTTTATTGCAATTTAAGTTGTTAGTTAATGAAAAATAATAAATATTGTTTTATATATAACTACAGTTAAGGGGAATGTTTTATCAGTTATTCTGCCTAAACATCGGGCAGCATAAAACTGGTGCAGACATCACGATCCCAGGACACCAGGAAAAACACTGAGACACTCGGTCATTCAGAGTCATCTTAGATTGAAAATCCTGCTGAAACCCCGGAAATGAGTCCCTGGGGCTGGTCCCAGCGGGGCGGGTGACGCATCTCTCCCTATGCCAATGGTCTCCAAACTGTGGACCTCCAGCTGTTGCTTAACTAAAACTCCCAGCAAAACTACAACTCCCAGCATGCCCAGACCATTTTTGGAACAACTAGCAGTCCACAGTTTGTAGTCCTAGTCCCTATACAGTTACATTCCTGGCTTCTGCACTACTACTGGAATTGTGTTCCTGGTATCTGGCACTTCCGGGTCAGGTGACGTCATATAACTAGCCATCCAATCAGAGGCTGAGGCTGGACATTGCTTCGGCCCATAACTGAATGAGCAGCTGTGTAAAGTCACCTAACCCAGAAGCGCTGGACACTGGGAACTGAATTTCGTGATTCTGGCGGTAGCGCAAGAGCAAGGAAGAGAGGGTTTTTTTATACTGTCTTCCCCAAGCGTTAATACCACATTTCTGCCACAACATAGCTTTCTTATGGAGGCCTGGCAAATCAAATGTCAGGCTTCCCTGTCCCTTCCCTGCTGCCGGCGGCTGCCACAATGACACAATGCTGTGGGGCTGGTATGATCATTTTTTCAGGGTTGGTTTTTAGCCCCAGTTCTGCCCTGGGTGGAGAGAGATATATCTAGCTAAGGCTGCATTCACACCACAATTGTTACAAACCGGATCTGGCTGGGAGATGTGAAAACCAGGCGCTCCCGTATCTCAGCCGGACCCGGACCACATCTCGTTTGAAGGAGCCGACCGGAGTCAGATAATGACTCCAGTCGGCTCAGTTTTGCCCCGTATCCAGATTTGTGACCGTACTTAAAACTGTAGTATACCACGGTTTTAAGTCTGGTCACAAAACCGGATATGGGGCAAAAATAAGCCGACCGGAGTCACTATTTGACTCCGGTCGGCTCATTCAAATGAGATGAGATGGGGGCCGGGTCCGGCTGAGATACGGGAGTGCCTGGTTTTCACATATCCCTATCGGATCCGGTCCCGTATGTAACAATCGTGGGGTGAATACAGCCTAATGTGGAATGGAGGTAGAAGTGGGAAGAAGCCTGCCTACCTACCTAATATATTAAGGCTGAACATTTACTTAGCTAAGAAGGGGAGAGGGAAGGGGGGCACCTTTGTAGTGTTGGTATCTATCTGTATATGATCACTGTATGGAGTTAACCTTGGTCTTTGCCTAGTGGATTTTTTTCAGTAGCAGTGCGGGGATATTAGTCATTCTGCGGTGATACTGGTCATGATGTGGCGATATTACTTGTCCCTTGTATAGTGATATTGATAATTTCAATGTCAGTTCACAGGATTTGGTCAGTAACAGTATGACGGTAATATGTATGGGCATAATATTCCTCCTTGTATACTGGTAATATTGGTTTCAGTATACAGGATTTGGCTAGTAACAGTATGATGGTAATATGTATGGGGATAATATTCCTCCTTGTATACTGGTATTATTGGTAATATTACTCTCAACATACAGGATTTGGTCAGTAACAGTATCATGGTAATATGTATGGTGATAATTTTTCTCCTTGTATACTGGCATTATTGTTAATATTGCTATCAATATACCGGATTTTCACATATAGCCTTTTTAAAACATTGCTGCCATTTTTCATTATAAGCAGGGCCGGTGTTATGGCGGGGCAAACCAGGCAATTGCCTAGGGCCCCCATCCCCCAGGGGTCCTGCCGTCTGCTCAGTAGGGGGGGGGGGGGGGGCAACTGTTTTAAAGTGGCCGCAGCGTTGGCTTCTTGTTAAAGATTAGCAGGGGGGCCACTTTAAAACAGTGATCAGCTCCGGGCCCCGTGCCCGCAGGGGGGCCCCGTCACATTCGGGACATCCCTGTGTCCCGAAAAATCTTTTCAGGCCACAAGGATGCCCCGTTTACTTCATAGCGGCCCCGCGTTAACTTTAAAAACGCTGGGGCCGTTGGGAGGAAGCGCACGCAGTGACGGCACTGACGTCACGTGCGTGCGACCATAGCAACAGTACAGCAGAGCGCAGCTGTGAGGAGGACGTGCGGGTATGGTAAGTCACCTGCGGTCATCTTCAATGTTCCGACCGCTGCTCCCGGGATGGCCCATAGGCCATAGCAGTAGATCGTGACCGGGATGGCCCATAGGCCATAGCAGTAGATCGTGATCCAGGAGCGGTGGTCGGAATACTCAAGTGGGGCAGTAAACAGGCATACAGCCTCCAGCCATACATTGTATATGGCTGAAGGCTGTATGTCTGTAGGGGAACATTAGTTGCACTATAATTCCACCACATTTGGTGCAGTATAGTTCCCCCACATTAAGTGCAGTCACTTAATGTGGGGATCTATACTGCACCAAATGTGGTGGAATTATAGTGCACCTAATGTGGGGGAACTATACTGAACCTAATGTGGGGAATTATACTGCACCTAATGTGGGGGAACTATACTGCACCTAATGTGGGGAATTATACTGCACCTAATGTGAGGGAACTATACTGCACCTAATGTGGGGGAACTATACTGCACCTAATGTGGGGAAACTACTGTACTTCACCTAATGTGGGGAACTACTGTATACTGCACCTAATGTGGGGAACTACTGTATACTGCACCTAATGTGGGGGGACTATTGTATACTGCACCTAATGTGGGAAACTACTGTATACTGCACCTAATGTGGAGGGACTACTGTATACTGCACCTAATGTGGAGGGACTACTGTATACTGCACCTAATGTGGGAGACTATACTGCACCTAATGTGGGGAACTATACTGCACCTAATGTGGGGAACTATACTGCACCTAATGTGGGGAACTATACTGCACCTAATGTGGGGGAACTATACTGCCAACCTAATGTGGGGGAACTATACTGCCAACCTAATGTGGGGGAACTATACTGCCAACCTAATGTGGGGAATTATACTGCACCTAATGTGAGGGAACTATACTGCACCTAATGTGGGGGAACTATACTGCACCTAATGTGGGGGAACTATACTGCACCTAATGTGGGGGAACTATACTGCACCTAATGTGGGGGAACTATACTGCACCTAATGTGGGGGAACTATACTGCACCTAATGTGGGGGAACTATACTGCACCTAATGTGGGGGAACTATACTGCACCTAATGTGGGGGAACTACACTGCACCTAATGTGGGGGAACTACACTGCACCTAATGTGGGGGAACTACACTGCACCTAATGTGGGGGAACTACACTGCACCTAATGTGGGGGAACTACACTGCACCTAATGTGGGGGAACTACACTGCACCTAATGTGGGGGAACTACACTGCACCTAATGTGGGGGAACTACACTGCACCTAATGTGGGGGAACTACACTGCACCTAATGTGGGGGAACTACACTGCACCTAATGTGGGGGAACTACACTGCACCTAATGTGGGGGAACTACACTGCACCTAATGTGGGGGAACTACACTGCACCTAATGTGGGGGAACTACACTGCACCTAATGTGGGGGAACTACACTGCACCTAATGTGGGGGAACTACACTGCACCTAATGTGGGGGAACTACACTGCACCTAATGTGGGGGAACTACACTGCACCTAATGTGGGGGAACTACACTGCACCTAATGTGGGGGAACTACACTGCACCTAATGTGGGGAACTATACTGTACCTAATGTGGGGGAACTACTGTATACTGCACCTAATGTGGGGGAACTACTGTATACTGCACCTAATGTGGTGAACTACTGTATACTGCACCTAATGGGGGGAATTATACTGCACCTAATGCGGGGGAATTACTGTATACTGCACCTAATGTGGGGGAACTACTGTATACTGCACCTAATGTGGGGGAACTACTGTATACTGCACCTAATGTGGGGAATTATACTGCACCTAATGTGGGGGAACTACTGTATACTGCACCTAATGTGGGGGAACTTCTGTATACTGCACCTAATGTGGGGAACTACTGTATACTGCACCTAATGTGGGGGGACTACTGTATACTGCACCTAATGTGGGGGGACTACTGTATACTGCACCTAATGTGGGGGGATTACTGTATACTGCACCTAATGTGGGGGGATTACTGTATACTGCACCTAATGTGGGGGGACTACTGTATACTGCACCTAATGTGGGGAACTACTGTATACTGCACCTAATGTGGGGAACTACTGAATACTGCACCTAATGTGGGGGGACTACTGTATACTGCACCTAATGTGGGGGGACTACTGTATACTGCACCTAATGTGGGGGGATTACTGTATACTGCACCTAATGTGGGGGGATTACTGTATACTGCACCTAATGTGGGGGGACTACTGTATACTGCACCTAATGTGGGGAACTACTGTATACTGCACCTAATGTGGGGAACTACTGTATACTGCACCTAATGTGGAGGGACTATACTGCACCTAATGTGGGGAACTATTTTGCACCTAATGTGGGGAACTATACTGCCAACCTAATGTGGGGGAACTATACTGCCAACCTAATGTGGGGGAACTATACTGCCAACCTAATGTGGGGGAACTATAGTGCACCTAATGTGGAGAACTATACTGCACCTAATGTGGAGAGCTATACTGCACCTAATGTGGGGGAACTACACTGCACCTAATGTGGGGGAACTACACTGCACCTAATGTGGGGGAACTACACTGCACCTAATGTGGGGGAACTATACTGCACCTAATGTGGGGAACTATACTGCACCTAATGTGGGGAACTATACTGCACCTAATGTGGGGGAACTATACTGCACCTAATGTGGGGAACTATACTGCACCTAATGTGGGGGAACTACACTGCACCTAATGTGGGGGAACTACTGTATACTGCACCTAATGTGGGAGAACTACTGTATACTGCACCTAATGTGGGGAACTACTGTATACTGCACCTAATGGGGGGAATTATACTGCACCTAATGCGGGGGAACTACTGTATACTGCAACTAATGTGGGGGAACTACTGTATACTGCACCTAATGTGGGGGAACTACTGTATACTGCACCTAATGTGGGGAATTATACTGCACCTCATGTGGGGGAACTACTGTATACTGCACCTAATGTGGGGAATTATACTGCACCTAATGTGGGGAACTATACTGACAACCTAATGTGGGGGAACTATACTGCCAACCTAATGTGGGGGAACTATACTGCCAACCTAATGTGGGGGAACTATACTGCACCTAATGTGGAGAACTATACTGCACCTAATGTGGAGAACTATACTGCACCTAATGTGGAGAGCTATACTGCACCTAATGTGGAGAGCTATACTGCACCTAATGTGGAGAGCTATACTGCTCCTAATGTGGGGGACTATACTGCACCAATGTGTGGGACTATACTGCACCTAATGTGGGGAACTATACTGCACCTAATGTGGGGGACTATCAGGGCCGTTTGAAGGAATTTGGGGGCCCCAAGCAAAATGGACATGGAGGCCCCCCCCTCCATAGTAACGCCGACCCTTGAATTCTGGGAGCGCAACGTGAGCGAACGTCAATACAACGCACATTAGGTGCAGCAGTGTTCCCCCTACATTAGGTGCAGCAGAGATCCCCCACATTAGGTAGGCAGTCTTCCCCCCACATTAGGTAGGCAGTGTTCCCCCCACATTAGGTGCAGCAGTGTTCCCTACCCATACCCGCTGTCCAGACCCCCCCCCCTCCCGGGCCATTTTTTTGGTGGGGGTTTGACTGCTGAGACCCCCACCGATCACCTCGGTTAAAATGGTTCTCCAGCTGTTGGAAAGCTAAAACTCCCATCATTCTGGAGAGCCTCTGGCAATGGGAGTTGTAGTTTTGTAACAGCTGAAGAGCCACAGATTGGACACAGTTTTACCCATCATCACTGCAGAACTTACAAGTGACTACAGCTCTGATGGGACAGTCAGGAGAATACACAATGATAGTGACCTGAGTGACTTCTTCTGACTTGAGTGATATCTTCTCTGTTATCTTTTCTTCTTCATCTGGTCCAGAGACCAGGTCTTCCTCCAGCTCCATCTTCTCTGCAGAGTCTGACATCCAGGCATCATTGGCTCCTCACTGTCAGCAGATCCTCATCCTCTGCATGAAGACAGTAATCATTATAACCTTGCCAGAAAGTGTACTCTAAATAATATACTGCCCCACACTGTACCCTGAAGATAATGCTGCCTCACACTGTACCTTGAATATAATGCTTCCACACACTGTACCCTGAATATAATGCTGCCTCACACTGTACCCTGACTATAATGCTGCCACACACTGTACCCTGACTATAATTCTGCCACACACTGTACCCTGAATATAATGCTGCCACACACTGTACCCTGAATATAATGCTGCTCCACACTGTATCCACTGAATATAATGCTTCCACACACACTGTACCCTGAAAATAATACTGCCACACACTGTACCCTGAAAATACTGCCACACACTGTACCCTGAAAATAATACTGCCACACACTGTACCCTGAATATAATGCTTCCACACACTGTACCCCTGAATATAATACTGCCACACACTGTACCCCTGAATATAATGCTGCCACACACTGTACCCTGAATATAATGCTGCTCCACACTGCATCCACTGAATACAATACTGCCACACATGCATACACATCATATATACATATACCTCTCCTCATTATTACTATAACTCCCCCCCCCCCACCTCTCCTCATCACTATTATAACCGGGGGGGGGGGATGAGGAGAGGTGCAGGGGGGGGGCACCTCTCATGACCCCCATAACACCCCCCTGCATCTCTCATGACCCCCATAACACCCCTCCTGCATCTCTCATGACCCCCCATAACACCCCCCTGCATCTCTCATGACCCCCATAACACCCCACTGCATCTCTCATGATCCCCATAACACTCCCCTGCATCTCTCATGACCCCCATAACACCCCCTGCATCTCTCATGACCCCCATAACACCCCCTGCATCTCTCATGATCCCCATAACACCCCTCCTGCATCTCTCATGAACCCCATAACACCCCTCCTGCATCTCTCATGACCCCCATAACACCCCTCCTGCATCTCTCATGACCCCCATAACACCCCTCCTGCATCTCTCATGACCCCCATAACACCCCTCCTGCATCTCTCATGACCCCCATAACACCCCCTGCATCTCTCATGACCCCCATAACACCCCCTGCATCTCTCATGACCCCCATAACACTCCACTGCATCTCTCATGATCCCCATAACACCCCCCTGCATCTCTCATGACCCCCATAACACCCCCCTGCATCTCTCATGACCCCCATAACACCCCCCTGCATCTCTCATGACCCCCATAACACCCCCCTGCATCTCTCATGACCCCCATAACACCCCCCTGCATCTCTCACGACCCCCATAACACCCCCTGCATCTCTCACGATCCCCATAACACCCCTCCTGCATCTCTCATGACCCCCATAACACCCCTCCTGCATCTCTCATGACCCCCATAACACCCCCTGCATCTCTCATGACCCCCATAACTTCCCTCCTGCATCTCTCATGACCCCCATAACACCCCTCCTGCATCTCTCATGACCCCCATAACACCCCCTGCATCTCTCATGACCCCCATAACACCCCCCCTTCATCTCTCATGACCCCATAACACCCTCCTGCATCTCTCACGATCCCCATAACACCTCTCCTGCATCTCTCATGACCCCCATAACACCCCTCCTGCATCTCTCATGACCCCCATAACACCCCTCCTGCATCTCTCATGACCCCCATAACACTCCACTGCATCTCTCATGATCCCCATAACACCCCCCTGCATCTCTCATGACCCCCATAACACCCCTCCTGCATCTCTCATGACCCCCATAACACCCCTCCTGCATCTCTCATGACCCCCATAACACCCCCCCTGCATCTCTCATGACCCCCATAACACCCCACTGCATCTCTCATGACCCCCATAACACCTCTCCTGCATCTCTCATGATCCCCATAACACCCCCCTGCATCTCTCATGATCCCCATAACACCCCCCTGCATCTCTCATGATCCCCATAACACCCCCCTGCATCTCTCATGACCCCCATAACACCCCCCTGCATCTCTCATGACCCCCATAACACCCCCCTGCATCTCTCATGACCCCCATAACACCCCTCCTGCATCTCTCATGACCCCCATAACACCCCTCCTGCATCTCTCATGACCCCCATAACACCCCTCCTGCATCTCTCACGATCCCCATAACACCCCTCCTGCATCTCTCATGACCCCCATAACACCCTCCTGCATCTCTCATGACCCCCATAACACCCCTCCTGCATCTCTCACGATCCCCATAACACACCTCCTGCATCTCTCATGACCCCCATAACACCCCTCCTGCATCTCTCACGATCCCCATAACACCCCTCCTGCATCTCTCATGACCCCCATAACACCCTCCTGCATCTCTCATGACCCCCATAACACCCCTCCTGCATCTCTCACGATCCCCATAACACCCCTCCTGCATCTCTCACGATCCCCATAACACTCCCCTGCATCTCTAATGACCCCCATAACACCCCCTGCATCTCTCATGACCCCCATAACACCCCTCCTGCATCTCTCATGACCCCCATAACACCCCTCCTGCATCTCTCATGACCCCCATAACACCCCTCCTGCATCTCTCATGACCCCCATAACACCCCTCCTGCATCTCTCATGACCCCCATAACACTCCCTATATCTATCATGACCCCCATAACACCCCTCCTGCATCTCTCATGACCCCCATAACACCACCCCTGCATCTCTCATGACCCCCATAACACCCCACTGCATCTCTCATGACCCCATAAAACCCCTCCTGCATCTCTCATGATCCCCATAACACCCCCCCTGCATCTCTCATGATCCCCATAACACCCCCCTGCATCTCTCATGACCCCCATAACACCCCTCCTGCATCTCTCATGACCCCCATAACACCCCTCCTGCATCTCTCATGACCCCCATAACACTCCCTATATCTATCATGACCCCCATAACACCTCCTGCATCTCTCATGATCCCCATAACACCCCTCCTGCATCTCTCATGACCCCATAACACCCCTCCTGCATCTCTCATGACCCCCATAACACCCTCCTGCATCTCTCATGATCCCCATAACACCCCTCCTGCATCTCTCATGATCCCCATAACACCCCCCCTGCATCTCTCATGACCCCCATAACACCCCCTGCATCTCTCATGACCCCCATAACACCCCCTGCATCTCTCATGACCCCCATAACACCCCCTGCATCTCTCATGACCCCCATAACACCCCCTGCATCTCTCATGACCCCCATAACACCCCTCCTGCATCTCTCATGACCCCCATAACACCACCTGCATCTCTCATGACCCCCATAACACCCCTCCTGCATCTCTCATGACCCCCATGACACCCCCCCCCCCCCCCCCCACACACACACACAAACACCTCTCATCACCATTGCAGTCCCCTGACAACCATACAATCCCCCGGGCCCCCCGCGCCAGTTTACTTACCCTGCCGGGGATCGTTGCAGAGGCGGGAGTCTGCTGCTGCTCCTGTCACTGCACGGAGGATGCTGGAGGTTCCCGCGGGGACGCAAGCAGGGACAGGTCAGGTGATTGGCGTAAACGTGCGTGCCTGCGCGGGGCACGTGACGTCTCTACTCCAATCATCCCCTGACCTGTCCGGTGCCGGCCCTGCTTTGTTTCTTAAGGGGCCCGCGCCCCTCAAAAATGTAATTTTGGTGAAATGTGCGGGCCCCCCGAAGTGTCCCGTCGCTACAGGACGGGCAAGCACCGGCTCTGCTCGGGGCCCCCCAGCCAGCTCGGGGCCCCAAGCAATTGCTTGGTTTGCCGGTCCGGTAGCGACGGGCCTGGGGACTATACTGCACCAATGTGTGGGACTATACTGCACCTAATGTGGGGAACTATACTGCAGCTAATGTGGGGAACTATACTGCAGCTAATGTGGAGAACTATACTGCACCTAATGTGGAGGGAACTATACTGCACCTAATGTGGGGAACTATACTGCACCTAATGTGGGGAACTATACTGCACCTAATGTGGGGAACTATACTGCATCTAATGTGGGGAGAACTATACTGCACCTAATGTGGGGGAACTATACTGCACCTAATGTGGGGAGAACTATACTGCACCTAATGTGGGGAACTATACTGCACCTAATGTGGGGAACTATACTGCACCTAATGTGGGGGAACTATACTGCACCTAATGTGGGGAACTATACTGCACCTAATGTGGGGAACTATACTGCACCTAATGTGGGGAACTATACTGCAGCTAATGTGGGGAACTATACTGCACCTAATGTGGGGAACTATACTGCACCTAATGTGGGGAGAACTATACTGCACCTAATGTGGGGAGAACTATACTGCACCTAATGTGGGGAGAACTATACTGCACCTAATGTGGGGAGAACTATACTGCACCTAATGTGGGGAGAACTATACTGCACCTAATGTGGGGGAACTATACTGTATCTAATGTGGGGAGAACTATACTGCACGTGAAGTGGGGAGAACTATACTGCACCTAATGTGGGGAGAACTATACTGCACCTAATGTGGGGAACTATACTGCACTTAATGTGGGGAACTATACTGCACCTAATGTGGAGAGCTATACTGCACCTAATGTGGGGAGAACTATACTGCACCTAATGTGGGGGAACTATACTGCACCTAATGTGGGGAGAACTATACTGCACCTAATGTGGGGAGAACTATACTGCACCTAATGTGGGGAGAACTATACTGCACCTAATGTGGCGGACTATACTGCACCTAATGTGGGGGAACTATACTGTACCTAATGTGGTTAGAACTATACTGCACCTAAAGTGGGGGAACTATACAGCACCTGAAGTGGGGGAACTATACTGCACCTTATGTGGGGGACTATACTGCACCTAATGCGGGGGACTATACTGCACCTAATGTGGGGGACTATACTGCACCTAATGTGGGGGACTATACTGCACCTAATGTGGGGGAACTATACTGCACCTAATGTGGGGAGAACTATACTGCACCTGAAGTGGGGGAACTATACTGCACCTAATGTGGGGAGAACTATACTGCACCTAATGAGGGGGACTATACTGCACCTAATGTGGGGGAACTATACTGCACCTAATGTGGGGGAACTATACTGCACACCTAATGTGGGGGAGCTATACTCTTTACCTAATGTGGGGGGAACTATACAAAAATATAAAATTGTACTATTTTGATCCCTATAACTCTTATTTTTCTGTATATGGGGATGTGAGGGTCATTTTTTGCGCTGTGATTTGTAGTTTTTATCGGTACCATTTTTGTTTTGATGGGACTTTTCAATAGCTTTTTAGATATTTTTTTTATAGTATTTGAAGTGACCAAAATTGTTCAAATCTAGTTAGTGCACTACTATGACTTTTGGGGCCCCACTTTTGATTTTGCCTAAGGCCATGCTAAGCCTAAAACCGGCCCTGATTATAAGGGAGTGTTGTGCCATTTTACTTTTTGAATTTGTGGTGGACTATGATCAGGTCTTGGTCGCTGACACCACTTTATTGATAAATTTGGCAAAGTACTGGTGTATTCCTTCTGTGATATATATATATATGTATAGCCACGCAAAGTGATACGTCTGTGCTCGGTGGCTGTTTGCCGGCACAATGACACAATGCTGTGGGGCTGGTATACAGTAATTTCCAGGGCTGGATTTCATCCCCAGTCCGGCCCTGTCCCAAGGATAGGGGATAAGTTTCAGATTGCGGGGGTCCGACCGCTGGGGGGCCCCGTGATCTCCTGTACGGGGCCCTGGCTCGCTGGCCAGATAGCGCAGGTTGACCGCCAGATGAAGGGGCAGCCGACACGCCCCCTCAAAAAAAGCGCTATAGCAGAGCCAGAAATTGCCAAAGGCAGCGCTGCATCAGTCCCCCAAAAAATGTGAGTTCCTGGATTTAAATATCTATATTCAGGATGGCTGTTCGCATACTGCCAACTATTTTAAGGAGGTGAATGCAAACAGATACCTCGACTTTAACAGTTGCCATCTTAAATAATGGAAGAAGAACATTCCATTCGGTCAAATGAAAAGAATCCGAAGGAATTGTTCTTCCACACAAAAATACCTACAACAACTAGAGAACCTGGAGGATCGTTTTAAACAAAAAGGGTATCCCAAACCCCTTATACAAGGAGCACGCCAGAGAGTGGACGAATTAGAACAAAGTGCTTGCTTGAAAAATAATAAACAGGGTAATGCAGAGGGGGGTTATAATGATGAATTTGATTCTGTTTTTCTAACTAGGTATTACACTTCACACACCAATATTTTTTTATAATTTTTTTTTATTTTTTTTTTGTATAGGTAATATCACCAGCTCATATTATTGTGTCATGATTACTGGCACCATATGTAGTCCCCCAGTTATTCTTCTTTAGATGTTTTCCGTGTCCTGTGCAGTATCTCTCCCAGAAGTCCACTTGATGGCCCCCGTGGTGGTCTACACCCCGAAGTCATCAATTTTTACTCTAAGAGAGAGTGTGCAGCTGTTTCTGGAGACGGTCAACAATAACCTCTGCATGGTGGAATAATAGGTCACGATGTTTATCAGGATCAGTAGAAGCATCACCCACTCGATGATTATGATGGGGATTTCACGGATCTCGTCCCAGTCTTCATCATTATGGAATAATTCCTTTAATGTTTCATATCCAAAATAGAAAACTACACAGACAAAAGTCAGGCCACAGCAGGTGCATCTACTATGGTGGATGACTTTTTTTGCTCCTGGTAATTTATACATCTGGATGGACTGCCCAAGGTAGTATAAGGCTTCACATGTAATGGAAATTATCGTGCTGACAAAGTGTATCCTGGGATATTCTTCGGGGGACAATACATGCATAACAGCTGTGGAAAAACAGGAGGCCCACACAATGGCCAGCAGGATCCTCTGGATCAGGACCTGATGACCCCTGAACTCTTCAGTATGCATAACCATATACTTATAAATAAGAAAGGTTAGTACCAAAGTGCCAATGGACGTCCCTATAAATCCAATTCTGAATAATATGCTTTCGGGAAAGACATTTCCCACGTCACTGTGAAGGAAAAGAAACCAATGTTATTATGGATATTTCCTCACTCCCAACCCATGAAATAAGAATCATTTGCTTGTTTATCTTACCTGATGCTCATCAGTGGCGAGGCTGCATGGCCGAGGACGACCGTCATGATGTAGCTGGTGGCAAGCCAGGCCGCACACCAAAACGCCAACAGGAGGGGGACGAACCCCAGTCCTTTTAGCTCCATTTCAGACAAGTAGAAAAAGAAGACGCTAATCTCACTATTCTCACTAATCGCACTGGAACAGACTGAAGGCTCGGGCGGCTGTCAGTGGGATGTCAGGCCTCCAGCTGTCTATGACATCACATGTGACATGTCAGAATGACTGCTTGTTTCTTTGAGCTGCCATGATTTAGTATCTGCTATAGACAGAACCTGATGTTTTTACTATGGACCTTACAGACCTCAGAACCCAAGTAATTAGTGCAGGGGCTCCATTTTGATCATCTCATATTTCACATTATTTGAGTTCCAGGGCTCAGATACATTTGCACCCTCTATAGCAGTGGTCTTCAAGCTGTGAACCCCCAACCGCTGCAGAACCACAACTCCCAGCATGCCCAGACAGCAACTTTGCATAAGGAAATAGTCTAATTAAACTTTTCTTATATATAGAATCCCTGAAATCTCCAATCTCTCCTTTTATTGCTTTATGATCTGTGTTACTTATTTGTAAAAAACAACGTTTGTGATTGTCTTCCCCCCACACACTTATGGGCTATCTCTTCAAACGACTTTATTTGACCTAAAGCGTATAATTGATTTACATAAATAAGCCCCTTTTCATCCAAAAGAGTGAATCTTTAATTTTAAGGAACTCTTTAAGTGCTTTATTCGACCATAATGAAGTAAAGTCAAAACTCCATGTGATTTAAAAAATAAATTTAAGTTCCCCCCATACTTAATTATCTAGATATGCATGGGTGTAGTGAGTATCCCAGCTTCCAAAATCTCAAAAATATCCTTCATTTTTCAGAGGCTTTTTCAAAAATGAAAGAAGCGATCTGATTGGTTGCTATGGGCAACTCAGAAACTTTTCCTCTGGGCAGGTTTTGATAAATCTCCCTCTATGGGGGAGATTCATTAAGACCAGTGTAGAGGAAGAGTTGTGCAGTTGCCCATAGCAACCAGATTGCTTCTTTCATTTTTCACAATGCCTTTGCAAAATGAAAGAAGCGATCTGATTGGTTGCTATGGGCAACTCAGCATATTTTCCTGGAAAAGTTTCTGAGTTGCCCATAGCAACCAATCAGATTACTTCCTTCATTTTTCAGAGACTTTTTCAAAAATGAAAGAAGCGATCTGATTGGTTGCTATGGGCAACTCAGCAGCTTTCCCCATAGACCACAATGGGCCTACTGGTTTCAATGGGCAAAAAATCAGAGTTAATGCACTAGACACAGTTCTCTATACCATTAACCCCTTCCCGACCTATGACATACCTGTACGTCATGGGTGGCAAGGTGTTCCCGACCCATGACATACAGGTACGTCATGAACATTTTTGCCGCTACTCGCGGCATCCCGCAGCGCCCGGTAAGATGGTGGCTATCACTGATAGCCAGCCATCTTACCATGCGACCACGGGGGGTTTCATCCCCCACCCCCCCCCCCCCAGCGATCGCTGCTATCAGCTGGTCAACTCTGACTAGCTAATAGCAGCGTTTCGCTATCAGAATATTTAGCAGCGCGGTGTGTAAGTCCCGATCACGGGGATCGGGACACACACCGCTCTGCTAAGTGTCCCTTACCCATCCCCCGGCATCACTTACCCGACCATGCGGTGTCCCGAGTGGTCCCGTTGCGAGCGACGTCCTCCAGGCGGTCCCGGCGGCGCTGCGTCCCGGCGGCGCAGGTTGACCGCCAGATGAAGGGGCAGCCGACACGCCCCCTCAAAAAAAGCGCTATAGCAGAGCCAGAAATTGCCAAAGGCAGCGCTGCATCAGTCCCCCAAAAAATGTGAGTTCCTGGATTTAAATATCTATATTCAGGATGGCTGTTCGCATACTGCCAACTATTTTAAGGAGGTGAATGCAAACAGATACCTCGACTTTAACAGTTGCCATCTTAAATAATGGAAGAAGAACATTCCATTCGGTCAAATGAAAAGAATCCGAAGGAATTGTTCTTCCACACAAAAATACCTACAACAACTAGAGAACCTGGAGGATCGTTTTAAACAAAAAGGGTATCCCAAACCCCTTATACAAGGAGCACGCCAGAGAGTGGACGAATTAGAACAAAGTGCTTGCTTGAAAAATAATAAACAGGGTAATGCAGAGGGGGGTTATAATGATGAATTTGATTCTGTTTTTCTAACTAGGTATTACACTTCACACACCAATATTTTTTTATTATTTTTTTTTATTTTTTTTTTGTATAGGTAATATCACCAGCTCATATTATTGTGTCATGATTACTGGCACCATATGTAGTCCCCCAGTTATTCTTCTTTAGATGTTTTCCGTGTCCTGTGCAGTATCTCTCCCAGAAGTCCACTTGATGGCCCCCGTGGTGGTCTACACCCCGAAGTCATCAATTTTTACTCTAAGAGAGAGTGTGCAGCTGTTTCTGGAGACGGTCAACAATAACCTCTGCATGGTGGAATAATAGGTCACGATGTTTATCAGGATCAGTAGAAGCATCACCCACTCGATGATTATGATGGGGATTTCACGGATCTCGTCCCAGTCTTCATCATTATGGAATAATTCCTTTAATGTTTCATATCCAAAATAGAAAACTACACAGACAAAAGTCAGGCCACAGCAGGTGCATCTACTATGGTGGATGACTTTTTTTGCTCCTGGTAATTTATACATCTGGATGGACTGCCCAAGGTAGTATAAGGCTTCACATGTAATGGAAATTATCGTGCTGACAAAGTGTATCCTATGATATTCTTCGGGGGACAATACATGCATAACAGCTGTGGAAAAACAGGAGGCCCACACAATGGCCAGCAGGATCCTCTGGATCAGGACCTGATGACCCCTGAACTCTTCAGTATGCATAACCATATACTTATAAATAAGAAAGGTTAGTACCAAAGTGCCAATGGACGTCCCTATAAATCCAATTCTGAATAATATGCTTTCGGGAAAGACATTTCCCACGTCACTGTGAAGGAAAAGAAACCAATGTTATTATGGATATTTCCTCACTCCCAACCCATGAAATAAGAATCATTTGCTTGTTTATCTTACCTGATGCTCATCAGTGGCGAGGCTGCATGGCCGAGGACGACCGTCATGATGTAGCTGGTGGCAAGCCAGGCCGCACACCAAAACGCCAACAGGAGGGGGACGAACCCCAGTCCTTTTAGCTCCATTTCAGACAAGTAGAAAAAGAAGACGCTAATCTCACTATTCTCACTAATCGCACTGGAACAGACTGAAGGCTCGGGCGGCTGTCAGTGGGATGTCAGGCCTCCAGCTGTCTATGACATCACATGTGACATGTCAGAATGACTGCTTGTTTCTTTGAGCTGCCATGATTTAGTATCTGCTATAGACAGAACCTGATGTTTTTACTATGGACCTTACAGACCTCAGAACCCAAGTAATTAGTGCAGGGGCTCCATTTTGATCATCTCATATTTCACATTATTTGAGTTCCAGGGCTCAGATACATTTGCACCCTCTATAGCAGTGGTCTTCAAGCTGTGAACCCCCAACCGCTGCAGAACCACAACTCCCAGCATGCCCAGACAGCAACTTTGCATAAGGAAATAGTCTAATTAAACTTTTCTTATATATAGAATCCCTGAAATCTCCAATCTCTCCTTTTATTGCTTTATGATCTGTGTTACTTATTTGTAAAAAACAATGTTTGTGATTGTCTTCCCCCCACACACTTATGGGCTATCTCTTCAAACGACTTTATTTGACCTAAAGCGTATAATTGATTTACATAAATAAGCCCCTTTTCATCCAAAAGAGTGAATCTTTAATTTTAAGGAACTCTTTAAGTGCTTTATTCGACCATAATGAAGTAAAGTCAAAACTCCATGTGATTTAAAAAATAAATTTAAGTTCCCCCCATACTTAATTATCTAGATATGCATGGGTGTAGTGAGTATCCCAGCTTCCAAAATCTCAAAAATATCCTTCATTTTTCAGAGGCTTTTTCAAAAATGAAAGAAGCGATCTGATTGGTTGCTATGGGCAACTCAGAAACTTTTCCTCTGGGCAGGTTTTGATAAATCTCCCTCTATGGGGGAGATTCATTAAGACCAGTGTAGAGGAAGAGTTGTGCAGTTGCCCATAGCAACCAGATTGCTTCTTTCATTTTTCACAATGCCTTTGCAAAATGAAAGAAGCGATCTGATTGGTTGCTATGGGCAACTCAGCATATTTTCCTGGAAAAGTTTCTGAGTTGCCCATAGCAACCAATCAGATTACTTCCTTCATTTTTCAGAGACTTTTTCAAAAATGAAAGAAGCGATCTGATTGGTTGCTATGGGCAACTCAGCAGCTTTCCCCATAGACCACAATGGGCCTACTGGTTTCAATGGGCAAAAAATCAGAGTTAATGCACTAGACACAGTTCTCTATACCATTAACCCCTTCCCGACCTATGACATACCTGTACGTCATGGGTGGCAAGGTGTTCCCGACCCATGACATACAGGTACGTCATGAACATTTTTGCCGCTACTCGCGGCATCCCGCAGCGCCCGGTAAGATGGTGGCTATCACTGATAGCCAGCCATCTTACCATGCGACCACGGGGGGTTTCATCCCCCACCCCCCCCCCCCCAGCGATCGCTGCTATCAGCTGGTCAACTCTGACTAGCTAATAGCAGCGTTTCGCTATCAGAATATTTAGCAGCGCGGTGTGTAAGTCCCGATCACGGGGATCGGGACACACACCGCTCTGCTAAGTGTCCCTTACCCATCCCCCGGCATCACTTACCCGACCATGCGGTGTCCCGAGTGGTCCCGTTGCGAGCGACGTCCTCCAGGCGGTCCCGGCGGCGCTGCGTCCCGGCGGCGCAGGTTGACCGCCAGATGAAGGGGCAGCCGACACGCCCCCTCAAAAAAAGCGCTATAGCAGAGCCAGAAATTGCCAAAGGCAGCGCTGCATCAGTCCCCCAAAAAATGTGAGTTCCTGGATTTAAATATCTATATTCAGGATGGCTGTTCGCATACTGCCAACTATTTTAAGGAGGTGAATGCAAACAGATACCTCGACTTTAACAGTTGCCATCTTAAATAATGGAAGAAGAACATTCCATTCGGTCAAATGAAAAGAATCCGAAGGAATTGTTCTTCCACACAAAAATACCTACAACAACTAGAGAACCTGGAGGATCGTTTTAAACAAAAAGGGTATCCCAAACCCCTTATACAAGGAGCACGCCAGAGAGTGGACGAATTAGAACAAAGTGCTTGCTTGAAAAATAATAAACAGGGTAATGCAGAGGGGGGTTATAATGATGAATTTGATTCTGTTTTTCTAACTAGGTATTACACTTCACACACCAATATTTTTTTATTATTTTTTTTATTTTTTTTTGTATAGGTAATATCACCAGCTCATATTATTGTGTCATGATTACTGGCACCATATGTAGTCCCCCAGTTATTCTTCTTTAGATGTTTTCCGTGTCCTGTGCAGTATCTCTCCCAGAAGTCCACTTGATGGCCCCCGTGGTGGTCTACACCCCGAAGTCATCAATTTTTACTCTAAGAGAGAGTGTGCAGCTGTTTCTGGAGACGGTCAACAATAACCTCTGCATGGTGGAATAATAGGTCACGATGTTTATCAGGATCAGTAGAAGCATCACCCACTCGATGATTATGATGGGGATTTCACGGATCTCGTCCCAGTCTTCATCATTATGGAATAATTCCTTTAATGTTTCATATCCAAAATAGAAAACTACACAGACAAAAGTCAGGCCACAGCAGGTGCATCTACTATGGTGGATGACTTTTTTTGCTCCTGGTAATTTATACATCTGGATGGACTGCCCAAGGTAGTATAAGGCTTCACATGTAATGGAAATTATCGTGCTGACAAAGTGTATCCTGGGATATTCTTCGGGGGACAATACATGCATAACAGCTGTGGAAAAACAGGAGGCCCACACAATGGCCAGCAGGATCCTCTGGATCAGGACCTGATGACCCCTGAACTCTTCAGTATGCATAACCATATACTTATAAATAAGAAAGGTTAGTACCAAAGTGCCAATGGACGTCCCTATAAATCCAATTCTGAATAATATGCTTTCGGGAAAGACATTTCCCACGTCACTGTGAAGGAAAAGAAACCAATGTTATTATGGATATTTCCTCACTCCCAACCCATGAAATAAGAATCATTTGCTTGTTTATCTTACCTGATGCTCATCAGTGGCGAGGCTGCATGGCCGAGGACGACCGTCATGATGTAGCTGGTGGCAAGCCAGGCCGCACACCAAAACGCCAACAGGAGGGGGACGAACCCCAGTCCTTTTAGCTCCATTTCAGACAAGTAGAAAAAGAAGACGCTAATCTCACTATTCTCACTAATCGCACTGGAACAGACTGAAGGCTCGGGCGGCTGTCAGTGGGATGTCAGGCCTCCAGCTGTCTATGACATCACATGTGACATGTCAGAATGACTGCTTGTTTCTTTGAGCTGCCATGATTTAGTATCTGCTATAGACAGAACCTGATGTTTTTACTATGGACCTTACAGACCTCAGAACCCAAGTAATTAGTGCAGGGGCTCCATTTTGATCATCTCATATTTCACATTATTTGAGTTCCAGGGCTCAGATACATTTGCACCCTCTATAGCAGTGGTCTTCAAGCTGTGAACCCCCAACCGCTGCAGAACCACAACTCCCAGCATGCCCAGACAGCAACTTTGCATAAGGAAATAGTCTAATTAAACTTTTCTTATATATAGAATCCCTGAAATCTCCAATCTCTCCTTTTATTGCTTTATGATCTGTGTTACTTATTTGTAAAAAACAACGTTTGTGATTGTCTTCCCCCCACACACTTATGGGCTATCTCTTCAAACGACTTTATTTGACCTAAAGCGTATAATTGATTTACATAAATAAGCCCCTTTTCATCCAAAAGAGTGAATCTTTAATTTTAAGGAACTCTTTAAGTGCTTTATTCGACCATAATGAAGTAAAGTCAAAACTCCATGTGATTTAAAAAATAAATTTAAGTTCCCCCCATACTTAATTATCTAGATATGCATGGGTGTAGTGAGTATCCCAGCTTCCAAAATCTCAAAAATATCCTTCATTTTTCAGAGGCTTTTTCAAAAATGAAAGAAGCGATCTGATTGGTTGCTATGGGCAACTCAGAAACTTTTCCTCTGGGCAGGTTTTGATAAATCTCCCTCTATGGGGGAGATTCATTAAGACCAGTGTAGAGGAAGAGTTGTGCAGTTGCCCATAGCAACCAGATTGCTTCTTTCATTTTTCACAATGCCTTTGCAAAATGAAAGAAGCGATCTGATTGGTTGCTATGGGCAACTCAGCATATTTTCCTGGAAAAGTTTCTGAGTTGCCCATAGCAACCAATCAGATTACTTCCTTCATTTTTCAGAGACTTTTTCAAAAATGAAAGAAGCGATCTGATTGGTTGCTATGGGCAACTCAGCAGCTTTCCCCATAGACCACAATGGGCCTACTGGTTTCAATGGGCAAAAAATCAGAGTTAATGCACTAGACACAGTTCTCTATACCATTAACCCCTTCCCGACCTATGACATACCTGTACGTCATGGGTGGCAAGGTGTTCCCGACCCATGACATACAGGTACGTCATGAACATTTTTGCCGCTACTCGCGGCATCCCGCAGCGCCCGGTAAGATGGTGGCTATCACTGATAGCCAGCCATCTTACCATGCGACCACGGGGGGTTTCATCCCCCACCCCCCCCCCCCCAGCGATCGCTGCTATCAGCTGGTCAACTCTGACTAGCTAATAGCAGCGTTTCGCTATCAGAATATTTAGCAGCGCGGTGTGTAAGTCCCGATCACGGGGATCGGGACACACACCGCTCTGCTAAGTGTCCCTTACCCATCCCCCGGCATCACTTACCCGACCATGCGGTGTCCCGAGTGGTCCCGTTGCGAGCGACGTCCTCCAGGCGGTCCCGGCGGCGCTGCGTCCCGGCGGCGCAGGTTGACCGCCAGATGAAGGGGCAGCCGACACGCCCCCTCAAAAAAAGCGCTATAGCAGAGCCAGAAATTGCCAAAGGCAGCGCTGCATCAGTCCCCCAAAAAATGTGAGTTCCTGGATTTAAATATCTATATTCAGGATGGCTGTTCGCATACTGCCAACTATTTTAAGGAGGTGAATGCAAACAGATACCTCGACTTTAACAGTTGCCATCTTAAATAATGGAAGAAGAACATTCCATTCGGTCAAATGAAAAGAATCCGAAGGAATTGTTCTTCCACACAAAAATACCTACAACAACTAGAGAACCTGGAGGATCGTTTTAAACAAAAAGGGTATCCCAAACCCCTTATACAAGGAGCACGCCAGAGAGTGGACGAATTAGAACAAAGTGCTTGCTTGAAAAATAATAAACAGGGTAATGCAGAGGGGGGTTATAATGATGAATTTGATTCTGTTTTTCTAACTAGGTATTACACTTCACACACCAATATTTTTTTATTATTTTTTTTATTTTTTTTTGTATAGGTAATATCACCAGCTCATATTATTGTGTCATGATTACTGGCACCATATGTAGTCCCCCAGTTATTCTTCTTTAGATGTTTTCCGTGTCCTGTGCAGTATCTCTCCCAGAAGTCCACTTGATGGCCCCCGTGGTGGTCTACACCCCGAAGTCATCAATTTTTACTCTAAGAGAGAGTGTGCAGCTGTTTCTGGAGACGGTCAACAATAACCTCTGCATGGTGGAATAATAGGTCACGATGTTTATCAGGATCAGTAGAAGCATCACCCACTCGATGATTATGATGGGGATTTCACGGATCTCGTCCCAGTCTTCATCATTATGGAATAATTCCTTTAATGTTTCATATCCAAAATAGAAAACTACACAGACAAAAGTCAGGCCACAGCAGGTGCATCTACTATGGTGGATGACTTTTTTTGCTCCTGGTAATTTATACATCTGGATGGACTGCCCAAGGTAGTATAAGGCTTCACATGTAATGGAAATTATCGTGCTGACAAAGTGTATCCTGGGATATTCTTCGGGGGACAATACATGCATAACAGCTGTGGAAAAACAGGAGGCCCACACAATGGCCAGCAGGATCCTCTGGATCAGGACCTGATGACCCCTGAACTCTTCAGTATGCATAACCATATACTTATAAATAAGAAAGGTTAGTACCAAAGTGCCAATGGACGTCCCTATAAATCCAATTCTGAATAATATGCTTTCGGGAAAGACATTTCCCACGTCACTGTGAAGGAAAAGAAACCAATGTTATTATGGATATTTCCTCACTCCCAACCCATGAAATAAGAATCATTTGCTTGTTTATCTTACCTGATGCTCATCAGTGGCGAGGCTGCATGGCCGAGGACGACCGTCATGATGTAGCTGGTGGCAAGCCAGGCCGCACACCAAAACGCCAACAGGAGGGGGACGAACCCCAGTCCTTTTAGCTCCATTTCAGACAAGTAGAAAAAGAAGACGCTAATCTCACTATTCTCACTAATCGCACTGGAACAGACTGAAGGCTCGGGCGGCTGTCAGTGGGATGTCAGGCCTCCAGCTGTCTATGACATCACATGTGACATGTCAGAATGACTGCTTGTTTCTTTGAGCTGCCATGATTTAGTATCTGCTATAGACAGAACCTGATGTTTTTACTATGGACCTTACAGACCTCAGAACCCAAGTAATTAGTGCAGGGGCTCCATTTTGATCATCTCATATTTCACATTATTTGAGTTCCAGGGCTCAGATACATTTGCACCCTCTATAGCAGTGGTCTTCAAGCTGTGAACCCCCAACCGCTGCAGAACCACAACTCCCAGCATGCCCAGACAGCAACTTTGCATAAGGAAATAGTCTAATTAAACTTTTCTTATATATAGAATCCCTGAAATCTCCAATCTCTCCTTTTATTGCTTTATGATCTGTGTTACTTATTTGTAAAAAACAATGTTTGTGATTGTCTTCCCCCCACACACTTATGGGCTATCTCTTCAAACGACTTTATTTGACCTAAAGCGTATAATTGATTTACATAAATAAGCCCCTTTTCATCCAAAAGAGTGAATCTTTAATTTTAAGGAACTCTTTAAGTGCTTTATTCGACCATAATGAAGTAAAGTCAAAACTCCATGTGATTTAAAAAATAAATTTAAGTTCCCCCCATACTTAATTATCTAGATATGCATGGGTGTAGTGAGTATCCCAGCTTCCAAAATCTCAAAAATATCCTTCATTTTTCAGAGGCTTTTTCAAAAATGAAAGAAGCGATCTGATTGGTTGCTATGGGCAACTCAGAAACTTTTCCTCTGGGCAGGTTTTGATAAATCTCCCTCTATGGGGGAGATTCATTAAGACCAGTGTAGAGGAAGAGTTGTGCAGTTGCCCATAGCAACCAGATTGCTTCTTTCATTTTTCACAATGCCTTTGCAAAATGAAAGAAGCGATCTGATTGGTTGCTATGGGCAACTCAGCATATTTTCCTGGAAAAGTTTCTGAGTTGCCCATAGCAACCAATCAGATTACTTCCTTCATTTTTCAGAGACTTTTTCAAAAATGAAAGAAGCGATCTGATTGGTTGCTATGGGCAACTCAGCAGCTTTCCCCATAGACCACAATGGGCCTACTGGTTTCAATGGGCAAAAAATCAGAGTTAATGCACTAGACACAGTTCTCTATACCATTAACCCCTTCCCGACCTATGACATACCTGTACGTCATGGGTGGCAAGGTGTTCCCGACCCATGACATACAGGTACGTCATGAACATTTTTGCCGCTACTCGCGGCATCCCGCAGCGCCCGGTAAGATGGTGGCTATCACTGATAGCCAGCCATCTTACCATGCGACCACGGGGGGTTTCATCCCCCACCCCCCCCCCCCAGCGATCGCTGCTATCAGCTGGTCAACTCTGACTAGCTAATAGCAGCGGTTCGCTATCAGAATATTTAGCAGCGCGGTGTGTAAGTCCCGATCACGGGGATCGGGACACACACCGCTCTGCTAAGTGTCCCTTACCCATCCCCCGGCATCACTTACCCGACCATGCGGTGTCCCGAGTGGTCCCGTTGCGAGCGACGTCCTCCAGGCGGTCCCGGCGGCGCTGCGTCACGGAGGTGAGTTTCCGGCAGCAGTGCGGCATCTTCATTGGCAGCAGTGAGATCGCCGTAAAGCGATCTCACTGCTGCCTCTGGGAGTTTCAAAACGGCAACTCCCAGCATGCCCAGACAGCCTTTGGCTTTCTGGGCATGCTGGGAGTTGTAGTTTTGTAACATCTGGAGGTCCACAGTTTGGAGACCACTGTATAATGGTCTCCAATCTGTGCTGTTCCAGATGTTGCAAAACTACAACTCCCAGCATGCTCAGTCTGTTCAGGCATGCTGGGAGTTGTAGTTCTCTAACATCTGGAAGAGCATAGATTGGAGACCATTATACAGTGGTCTCCAAACTGTGGACCTCCAGATATTGCAAAACTACAACTCCCAGCATGCCCAGACTGCCCAAGCATGCTGGAAGTTGTAGTTCGGCAACATCTGATCCTTCAGATATTGCCGAACTACAACTTCCAGCATGCTTGGGCAGTCTGGGCATGCTGGGAGTTGTAGTTTTGCAACAACTGGAGGCACACTAGTTGGGAAACATTGTCCGTTTGCTACCTCAGTGCCTCCAGCTGTTTCAATTGTTGCAAAACTATAACTCCCAGCATGCACTGACAGACCATGCATGCTGGGAGTTGTAGTTTTGCAACAGCTGGAGGCACACTGGTTTGGAAACGCTAAGTTTGGTTGCAAAACACTTGAAAGTTTATTACTTAACTTAGTGTTTCCAAACCAGTGTGCCTCCAGCTGTTGCAAAACTACAACTCCCAGCATGCACGGACAGCCAAAGGGCATGCTCGGAGTTTGCAACAGCTGGATGTTTGCCCCCTCCCCCCAATGTGAATGTACAGGGTACACTCACATGGGCGGAGGTTTACAGTGAGTGCTGCAAGTTTGAGATGGCGCAAAATTTGCGCTGCAGCTCAAACTCCCAGCGGCAAACTTGCTGTGAACCTCTGCCCATGTGACTGTACCCTAAAAACACTACACTACACTAACACTAACCTAAAATAAAAAGTAAAAAACACTACATATACACATTATCCCTACACAGCCCCCCTCCCCCAAAAAAATGAAAAACGTCTGGTACGCTACTGTTTCCAAAACGGAGCCTCCAGCTGTTGCAAAATAATAACTCCCAGTATTGCCGGACAGCCATTGACTGTCCAGGCATGCTGGGAGTTTTGCAACAGCTGGAGGCACCCTGTTTGGGAATCATTGGCATAGAATACCCCTATGTCCACCCCTATGCAAATCCCTAATTCAGGCCTCAAATGCGCATGGCGCTCTCTCACTTTGGAGCCCTGTTGTATTTCAGGGCAACAGTTTTGGGACACATATGGGGTATTGCCGTACTCGGGAGAAATTGCCTTACAAATTTTGGGGGGCTTTTTCTTCTTTAACCCCTTATGAAAAGGTGAAGTTGGGGTCTACACCAGCATGTTAGTGTAAAAAAATAATTTTTTTACTCTGACATGCTGGTGTTGCCCTATACTTTTCATTTTCACAAGAGGTAAAAGGGGAAAAAAGATCCTCTAAATTTGTAATGCAATTTCTCCCGAGTATGGAGATACCCCATATGTGGGCGCAAAGTGCTCTGGGGGCGCACAACAAGGCTCAGAAGGGAGAGTGCACCATGTACATTTGAGGCGATTTGCACAGGGGTGGCTGATTGTTACAGCAGTTCTCGGAATCAGAATGATAAGTAAAAGCATTCCAGAGTTATTAATGTTTAAAGTGACAGTGGTCAGATTTTCAAAAAATGCCCAGGACCTGAAGGTGAAAATGGGCTGGGTCATGAAGGGGTTAAAGGGGTACTCCGGTGAAAACCTTTTTTTTCTTTTAAATCAACTGGCTCCGGAAAGTTAAACAGATTTGTAAATTACTTCTATTAAAAAATCGTAATCTTTCCTGTACTTATTAGCTGCTGAATACTACAGAGGAAATTATTTTCTTTTTGGAATGCTCTCTGATGACATCACGAGCACAGTGCTCTCTGCTGACGTTATTATAATAATAATAATAATGTCTTTATTTATTGTTGTCCTTAGTGGGATTTGAACCCTCTCCAGCTCCACTATATCTTTCTTGTACACTGGTGCTCAGTACTGTACACAGTACTCTATGTGAGGACTGACTAGTGATTTGTACAGCGGTAGCATTATTTCCTTGTCGTCGGCATCTATGCCCCTATTGATGTACCCCATGATTTTATTAGCCTTGGCAGCAGCTGCCCGACACTGGTCACTACAGCTAAGTTTACTGTTACCTAAGGCTCCTAAGTCCTTTTCCATGTCAGTCGTCCTAAGTGTTCTTCCATTTAATACATAATCCCAGCTCGGATTTTTGCATTACCTTACATTTATCAGTGTTGAACCTCATCTGCCACTTCCCAGCCCAAACCTCCAACCTATCCAGATCCATTTGTAACAGTGCACTGTCCTCTATAGTGTTTACCACTTTACAGAGTTTGGTGTCATCTGCAAAGATTGCTACTTTACTATTCAACCCCTCTGCAAGGTCATTCATGAATATATTAAATAGGACAGGACCCAAGACGGACCCCTGTGGTACCCCACTAGTAACAGTCACCCAATCAGAATAAGTACCATTAATAAACACCCTCTGTTTCCTATCATTGAGCCAGTTACTTACCCACTTGCGCACATTCTCACCCAGCCCAAACCTTCTCATTTTATGCACCAACCTTTTATGTGGAACCGTATCAAATGCTTTGGAAAAATCCAGATATACGACATCCAGCGATTGCCCCTGGTCCAGTCTTGTGCTCACCTCCTCATAAAAGCTGATCAGGTTAGTTTGACAGGATCAATCCCTCATAAATCCATGCTGATACAGGGTCATACATTTATTTTTATCAAGATATTCCAAAATAGCATCTCTTAGGAAACCCTCAAACAATTTACCGAGGTTAAACTAACAGGTCTATAATTCCCGGGGTCACCTTTTGACCCCTTCTTAAATATTGGCACCACATTTGCCATGCGCCAGTCCTGGGGAACAGTCCCTGTCACTATAGAGTCCCTGAATATTAAAAATTGGGGTCTGTCTATTACATTACTTTTTTTTTATATTTTTTTTATTTTAATATTAAACAATTACAAAAATACATTGCACAAATCCGATAAAACAACATCACCAATCGGAAGAAAAGCAAAAGCCATAGAAGCCAAATCCATACTTGTTTACATCCAAGAGTATGTCTAATCAAATTTGCCCATCTTACCAATAGCTCCCAGCAGTATAAACTCTATCGTACGAGGTACCTTCACAGGGATTTTACTTTCTACCTCTTTTATTACAGATTCCCAGAAAACAGATATCTTCTCACACGACCAAAAACTATGTAAATAGTCCGCCTCTTCCAAACCACATTTAACACAGTGAAGTGATTCTCACCCCTATCCTATGTAAATGAAGCGCGGAATAGTGGGTCTTGTGTAATATCTTAAATTGTGTAATTTTATGTTCCATATTACGAGAAACCTTGCTTATATTTTGGGCCATAATGTCCCAATCTTCCTCAGACACAGTACCCACTATTCCGGACCATTTGTCTTTAATTCTGTTGATCCCCCTTACTCCAATAATCTTATTTAATTTCTTATACAAAATTGATATTCCTTTTTTTTTTTAAAGTGCTCTATTTGAGTTAGTGCTTCTATGAAATTGTGTTTCTGTGCTACATATATCTCCTTATCTATCGTGTTATGGACTGCATGACTAACTTGCCAATAGTACAGCCAATCGTTATCACTAATATCATACCCCCTTTTTATGTGCTCAAATGAAAAGAGTTGTCCTTTATCAAATAATTGTTCCAGTCGTTTTATACCCTTACTATCCCAAAAAGTTGACTCACACTTCACCAATTCTTTAAATTTATTGTTACCCCATAGGGGTGTGAACCCAAAACTATTTCCTACATGTAATTCTCCCTTTAATCTTTCCCATACTTTCCTATATTTATACAATAACATCGTGTTATTTGACCCACTCTCCTCATAATCATCTAATTCCAACACCTCATATATGTTCACTTTCTCCTTATCTACTACAATCTTCTCCAGATATCTAAAATTTCTCCAATTCACGATTCGTACCAACTGCGCGGCCATGTAATAAACAAAGAAATTGGGCATATCCAATCCCCCCCTATCTCCAGGGGCCATAAAATATCTGTACTTCAGACGAACCCTTTTTCTTCCCCATAACAATCTACCCAGTATCACTTCTATCTTCCGGAACCAGCATTTGCCGATCCACACTGGCGAGGCAGCAAGAAAAAAAAGGATCTGTGGGAGGACCACCATTTTTATTATCGCCATCCTTTCTGACATAGAGAAGGGCATTTTAATCCATACTTCTACTCTCTTCGCTAAACTATTCAAAAGGGGCAGTATATTGTTAATCACAAACCTATCATTCGTGGCTGCTATTTTTACTCCCAGATAATGGAAACATTCATTTTTTTTGAACACGGATAGTCTTCCCACCGTCTCCCCCATATCTTCATCCAGGGGGAGCATAGTAGATTTACTCCAATTTATGTCCAACCCAGATAGAGGGGCAAATGCCTCGAACATCTTAATGATACGATGTATTTTTTCTTGTGGGTTAGTTACAAAAAGGAGGATATCATCTGCAAATAACAAGATCTTACTCTTCTCTCCATTTACTCCAAATCCCTCATAAACATCATTATCTCTTATCCAAGCCGCTAAGGGTTCAATATAAATTAAAAATAAAAAGGGTGAGAGGGGGCAGCCCTGCCTTGTTCCTCTACTTAGTTTGAATGGGTAGGAGGGGGTTCCATCTACCACCACACTCGCCTCGGGGTTAGTGTATAGTAGCTGAATATAACTCAAAAACCTCGGGCCCACCCTAACCCTCTTCAAAACTTCCCAGAGGTATCTCCACTCCACCCTGTCAAAAGCTTTAGTAGCATCCAATGACAGAATGGAGCGGGGGCCACGGGATCCACTCTGGATTGCTTCATACACCTGGTGGATATTGTCATGAACCTTTCTTCCTGACCTAAACCCTCCCTGGTCACCGCCCACCACTACCTCCACTACTTTATCCAATCTCCTTGCCAGTGCTTTCGCTATTATCTTTATATCTGTATTAAGCAAGGAGATATGAGCCCAAATCCAAGGGATCCTTATCTTTTTTCCTAATGAGTCTAATATTAGCCTCACACATAGATTTAGGGAGAACCCCCCCCCCCCCCCCCTCCAGGATTCATTAATGATACCCAGCAGTTTTGGAAGCAGCAGGGTTGAGTATATTCTATATATCTGGAAAGGAATGCCGTCAGACCCAGGGGATGTATTCCCTTGGATTGATGCCAATGCCTCCTCCAATTCCTGGAGGGAGATTGGGTCATCCAGGGAGTCCCTGACATCCTCTGTCAAACTCGGAATATTAATTCCCCTCAAAAATTCCGCTACCTCCGCCCTATTAATATCGCTGCCCATATAGAGATTGGAGAAAAAAGAGCCATCCATTTGGGCTATTTCTTCTCTATCTGTGGTTATGCTGCCATCCTCCCTCCTCAGAGCCATAATACCACATTCGTCGCCTTGATTTTTAAGTAATCTTGACAGTGTCTTATTTGGTTTCCCTTTCTCAAAGAAATTAAATTGCCCACTGAAGAATAGTTTATTTTGTGCCTTTTTAAGTAGATATTCTTTATATTCCTCTTGAGCTGCCTTCAGTTCTAACAGCTGTTCCCCCCACTATCCTCTTCTATCCCTGCTTCTAATGTTGCCACTTTACTATTCAGTACTGATTCTTCCTGTGAGAATTCCTTTTTTTTTTTTATTGATTCGCCCTATATATAGGCCCCTCAAGTATGCCTTCATAGTATCCCATACCACCTGAGGGTTTGCGGACTTATGATTAATCTCCCAGAATGCCTCTATTTCCTGTCTAAACCAGTCCTGGTCGCCCACTAATTCAATCCAGTGGGGGTTGAGCCGAAAGCCCAACCTTTTCCCACCCATTACCTTACCTCCAATTTCCACCACCACTGGGCAATGGTCCGATAGGGTTTTAGCTTTATACTGCACCCTGCTGGTCCAGGTCATTGCATTCTTATCACACAGGCATAAGTCAATTCGGGAAGCGGTGTTATATGAGGTACTAAAACATGAGTACTGTCTTACTCCTGGGTTTAGTTACCGCCACCCATCAACCCAATTCCTCTCTCCACAGTATCTCGCCAATGCTGTTTCGTTCCCCCCTACATTCCTACCTAATTTGTATCTGTCCATACTAGGGTCTATTACATTGTTCAAATCTCCAACTATCCATAATGCCGAATGTGTCTTACTTACGCTATAGCTCACGAGGTCCCTCAGAACATCCACTCTAAAAGATGGAGGAATATAAACAAAAGCCAAGATGACTGCCCTATCTTCCCATATTCCATAAAGAAATACATATGGACCATACTTATCTACCTTTGCATTCTTAGTCTCGAATGGTACCCTCCTGTGAACATATACTGATACTCCCATGGAGTAGGAAGAGAGTCTGGAGTGGTATTCTTCTTTGGCCCACTTCCTTGGAAGTATCTGCTCATCTCTTGACCTATGGGTCTCAACTAAACATATGATCGCAGGAAGGCACCTCCGAATATAATCGAAGACTGCACACTTTTTAATTCTATCCGACATACCTCGTATGTTCCAGGCTAATAATTTAAGCATAGATATATTTGCCTAAGAGAAAAAAGAAAAGAGAGAAGAAGAAGAGAGAGAAAAAAAAAAAAACCCTCTTTTGATCATCCCGTGCCATCCCTCCCTCCTTTCCCTTATCCTTCCCCACCCGCAGCCCCCCCTCTCCCCATAATGCACCGTACTTCTACTATGCACTCCTATCCTAGTGACACCCCAGAGAACCCCCCAACCCCTCCCCCCGAGACGTAACATTATTACTCAACTAATACTTCCAACCCCTAATGCCACAGTAGTGCCTTATATTAGATGCCTTATTTATCCATCCAATCTGAGACTTCTTGTGGGGTTCCAAATATTGTTACCTTTCCCTTATGCTCAACCCGGAGTCTCGTTGGAAACAGCAGAGAGAAGGGCACCCCTGCGTTCTTTAGCCGCCTTTTTATCTCCCGAAAGGATGCCCTTTTCCTCTGGGTCTCCCAAGAGAAATCCGGATATAGAAAAATATTCTGTCCATTATACTGTAGGTCCCTCATCTCTCTTGCCTTCCTAAGGATAGTATCCCTGTCCTGGGAGGTATATAACTTAATTAGGATTGTCCTAGAGGGACCCCCCGGAGGGGGAATACGCCTTGGCACCGATGAGCTCGTTCAATCCCAAACATTGGGGTAAGATGCCCTTCCCCTATCCCCTCCTTCAACCACCTACTAAGAAACTGTATGGCAGAGTTCCCCCCCCCCCTCCGGAAACCCCACCATCCCCTCAGGAAACCCCACCATCCTTATATTGCAACGTCTGGATCTATCCTCAAGGTCAGTGAGCTTATCTTTAACAGATGTCCTCTCCTTTTTCAAGTCATTAACCTCCTCCTCCAAAACCTTAATCCTATTTTCTGTTTTAGGGGCTTCTTCCTCTAGTCTGGAAATCCTATCTCTCATTTTAGTCATATCGTGTCTTATCAGAGATACCTCGGTAGATACCACACCTAATTGTTTATTTATCTCCTCAATTGCACAATTAGTTTTTTCACCCCTCCCAAGATCTCCTCCAACATCTGTGTTCCCATAGGGGGCACAGACTGCCCTTCCTCAGTTTCTTCCACCTCCAAGACCGAGTACCTAGAGCCTGTTTTACTAGGGGAGAGATCCTTCTGGGTTCTAGTTTTTATACCCACAGCTGGAGACTTCCATATTTTATCCAATTTACCCATAGCCCCCTTATCTTTTTGTGGCGAGCTACCCCCTGATCTTCTGGGGTTCACCTTAGGGGCCATTTCACCCACTATTTCTCTTCACTTTATATTTGTGGGTTGTATGTATCACTACGGGGATATCACGGACCAACTTAGCAACTTTATACACCATAGGCCCCTCCCACTCGAGAATTTAAAACCCGTTATTTACAGCATACAAAAGTAAGAATTCACAGTCCCTTATGGCTCTGGGGAGCGCTTAAAACCTTGGGTATCACACCCTGATCCAGAAATATCCACCACCAAATATAGCATACTAATATGCAACTACGGAATCATTAGTGTATTCACGCTCCCCCTGGTAGACAGTGCAATCACCCCCCAGAGTCACTGATCTTATTGGGTCCAAGGAGGGGTCCAAATTCATGAGAGAGGAATTCTGCTAAGACCAAGTTGTTCAATTTAGTCCATGAGTCCCGGTTTCTCCAAATCGCTAGGAGGAGTGACCAGGCAGAGAGTCAGGCATCCAATATTGCCCATTCCACATGGGGCCAGTGCAAGAGGCTGCTGCTGTTCAGAATATTGCCGGGGTATTAATCAATGGTTTCACCGGCTTCTGCACTGTTAGATATTCATCACATGTAAAGTCTGATCGTTTTACTCAGCTCCACTCTCCATCCACAAGAAAGGGTCTGGGCCAGTCTATTCAAATCCCAGCAAGGAGTAGCGGAGTTCCACACATGCCCCTCAACACCTCCGCGTCTGTCTATTACATTACTTAATTCCTTTAGAACATGGGGGTGAATGCCATCTGGACCTGGTGATTTGTCTATTTTGATTTTTTGTAGGTGGCACTGTACTTCTTCCTGGGTTAGACAGGTGACCTGTACTGGGGAGTTTACCTTATCACACTGTATTTCACCTGGCATTTCATTTTCCTCAGTGAATACAGTGGAGAAGAATTTTAGTATATTTGCTTTTTCCTGATCCCCGTTTATAATTTCTTCCTCATCATTTTTTAAAGGGCCAACACTTTCATTTTTGACCCTATTGCTATTTATATAATTAAAGAACATTTTGGGGTTAGTTATACTCTCTTTGGCAATGAGTCTTTCTGTCTCTATTTTTGCGGCTTTTATCTGTTTTTTACATATTTCACATTTTTCTCTATAGCTTTTTAATGCTTCTTCACTGCTGTCCTGTTTTAGTAACTGAAATGCTTTATTTTAGTCATTTATTGCCCCCTTAACATTTTTATTCATCCATATTGGTTTTCTTTTATTTCTGACCCTTTTATTCCTATAAAGTATATACATCTTACAGTGAAAATTTAAGATATTTTTTAAAGTCTCCCATTTAGTGTCAGTATTGTTCTTTTTGAGGACAATATCCCATTTTATATTGTTATGGGCTTCTCTGAGTTGATCGAACTTTGCTTTTCGAAAGTTCATTGTTTTTGTGGCCCCTCGAGAGATTCCCTTATTGAAGAACAAGTTATAATGTATTACATTATGATCACTATTTCCTCGGTGTCCATCTACTTGCACATTAATTACTCTGCCAGTTTCAGTACGTTGGAAAATATTAAGTCTAGTAGGGCGCCCCCTCTGGTCAGGCCCTGCACCATTTGGGACAGATAATGGTCTTTAGCTATAGTCAGAAATCTGTTTCCTTTAAAGTCGAAGTCTGCCCAGTTCTCCATGAACCCAAACCCCTCCTTCCTACACCAGCTTCTGAGCCACTTGTTTACCTCCCTTATCTCCCGCAGCCTCTCTGGTACGGCTCGTGGTACAGGTAATATTTCAGAAAATACTACCTTGGAGGTCCTTGCCTTAAGCTTGCAGCCTAAGTCCCTGAAATCATTTTTAAGGACACTCCATCTACCTCTTACTTTGTCATTGGTGCCAATATGTACCATGACTGCTGGGTCTTCTCCAGCCCCACCCAGCAACCTGTCAACCCGATCCGCGAAAGTGCCGAACTCGAGCGCCAGGAAGACAACACACTGTTCGGCTATCCCGGTCTTTGTGACAGATCACCCTGTCTGTCCCCCTAATAATTGAGTCCCCCACTACCAGTACCTGTCTGGCCTGCCCTGCTCTCCTCCCTCCCTCCTTACTGGAGCAGACACCCCCCTGGCGGTCAGAGGCAGAGTCCTGCTGCAGTACCGCTAGCTCTGAAATGACATCCCCCTCATCTGCCAACTGGGCAAACTTGTTGGGGTGTGCCAGTTCAGGACTAGCCTCCCTGACACTTTTCCCTCTACCCCGTTTTCTAACTGTAACCCAGCTAACTGCCTGACTGTCCTGCCCCTCCGTCCCACTATCCATCCCCACCTCGACCCCAGAGAGTACCTACTCAGTGAGCAGGAGACTACTCTGCGGGTTGTCAATGCATCTCAGTGTTGCCAGTTGCTCCTCTAGATCCAGGATCTGGGCTTCTAAATGAGCAACTCGCACACATCTCGCACAACAATATGCACCCTCAAACTGTTGTTCAAGGATTGCATACATTGCGCAAGATGCACACTGGACTGCCTTTTCCAACATGGAGGTCATACTAGATTTGGGGATTGCAAAAATTAACAGAAAAGAAAAAAAAATCAAATATTTCAATTTAAACTTCCTGAATTTAAAGTCCCTTAATTTTAAGTCCCCTCACTTTTATACTCACTCACTTGTATGCTTCACACTCTTGTATACAGACAAACAGTCGCTAGCTCAACATAGTGTATTTGCTTTATATTTATCACAACCACAACCACCTCTCTTCCACTGCCTGGAAGTGAAACTTTTTTTTTTTTTTTTTCATTTACACATCCAAATTTAACGAAAAGTCGTAAAAGACCTGTGGGGTGTTAAGGCTCACTGGACCCCTTGGTACGTGGCTTGAGGGGTGTAGTTTCCAAAATGGTATGCCATGTGGGGGTTTTCTGCTCTTCTGGCACCATAGGGGCTTCCAAAATGTGACATGCCCCCCAAAAACCATTTCAGCAAAAATTCACTCTCCAAAATCCCATTGTTGCTCCTTCCCTTCTGAGCCCTCTACTGCACCAGCCGAACACTTTACATACACATATGAGGTATTTCCTTACTCTAGAGAAATTGGGTTACAAATTTTGGGGGGCTTTTTCTCCTATTACCCCTTGTAAAAATTCAAAAACTGGGTCTACAAGAACATGCGAGTGTAAAAAATGGAGATTTTGAATTTCCTCCTTCACTTTGCTGCTATTCCTGTGAAACACCTAAAGGGTTAACAAACTTACCCAAATGTCATTTTGGATACTTTGAGGGGTGCAGTTTTTATAATGTGGTCATTTGTGGGGTATTTCTAATATGAAGGCCCTTCAAATCCACTTCAAAACTGAACTGGTCCCTGAAAAATTCCAATTTAGAAAATGTGAAAAATTGGAAAAGTGCTGCTGAACTTTGAAGCCCTCTGATATCTTCTAAAACTTAAAACCTGTCAACTTTATGATGAAAATATAAAGTAGACATATTGTATCTGTGAATCAATATATAATTTATTTGGAATGTCTGTTTTTGTTACAAGCAGAGAGCTTCAAAGTTAGAAAAATGCTAAATTTTCAATTTTTTCATCAAATTTGGGAATTTTTCACCAAGAAATGATGCAAGCCTCAACAAAAATTTACCACTAACATGAAGTAGAATATGTCACGAAAAAACAATCTCAGAATCAGAATGAAAAGTAAAAGTATCCCAGAGTTATTAATGCTTAAAATGACAGTGGTCAGATGTGCAAAAATGGCTCGGTCCTTAAGGTGAAAATGGGCTGGTTCCTTAAGGGGTTAAACCCCTCTGGCATTTGACAGATCTTTGGAACAGTGGGCTGTGCAAATGAAAAATTTTCATTTTTCTTTTGGCAGACCACTGCTCAAAAAAATCTATCAGACACCTGTGAGATGTAAATGCTCACTGCACTTCTTATTAGGGGTGTAGTTTCCATGATGGGGTCACATGTGGGGGGGGGGTTCACTGTTCTGGCACCATGGAGGCCTAAACGCACATGGCCTTCAATTTCAGCCAGATTCTCTCTCCAAAAGCCCAATGGTGCTCCTTCTCTTCTGAGCCCTGTAGTTCACCCGCAGAGCACTTTACATCCACATAAGGGGTATTTTCTGACTCACAAGAGATGGGGTTACAAATTTCGCTGGGCTTTTTTTCCTATTGCCCCTTGTGAAAATGATAAAATTGGGGTAACAATAGCATTTTAGGGAAAAAAATATACATTTTTTTATTTTCACCTCCAACTTTAACTAAAATTTGTCAAACACCTGTGGGATGTTAAGGCTCACTATACCCCTTATTACTTTACGTGAGGGGTGTAGTTTTCTAAATGGGGGTCAAATATGGGTGTTTTTTATGTTTATGTCAGAACTGCTGTAACTACCAGCCACCCCTGTGCAAATCACCAATTTAGGCCTCAAATGTATATGGTACACTCTGTTTACACTAACATGCTGGTGTAGACCCAAAATTTACCTTTTCTTAAGGGGTAAAAGAAGAGAAAAAAAATTTGTAACCAAAAACTGTTGCCTTGAAATATGAGAGGGCTCCAAAGTGAAAAAGCACCATGTGCATTTGAGGCCTAAATTAGGGATTTGCATCCACCACCAAATTACCCTACAGCAGTGCTTTCCAAATAGGGTGTCTCCAGCTGTTGCACTACTTCCTGTTCAGGGTGTGGTTGTGTGATCGTCAGCTCCAGGAGAACCAGAGAGCAGCAGGATTTTCACCAGCCCTCCCCCCCCCCCCCAGGTTTGTGGCAGCCTTCGGGGAAGGGCTTCCCTGCATGAACCCCAACGTCCCCATCTCCCTTACCAGGCCGGCGGGAGGTGGAGGTGACATTGCAACGGCCAACTCCCAGGATGGGGTACGGAGATCCTCCAGGATCCGCAGAAATGCAGAACCAACTCCACCGTCCATATCTGGAAGCCGCAAGGCTGCAAGGAAGGCTACAAGCAAGGCTGCAGGTAAAGACCTGCATGAAGGTGAGGAGTTGAGGAGAAACATGGTGAGGCAAGGTACCTCTGAACCCCAGCAATGGGGGGCATTGGGTCCCAGGGAGTCTTTGGCCACTTTTGGGTCCCGACTCCAAGCAAAAATGGCGGAGTATGAGCGTCTTGGCAAAATTCTTCGTGGGCTAAGAGAGGACTTAAAATTTGCCCGTTACCAGGCTGATTACACCTCAAAAAATCCAAGGCCAGTGTATTCGGCTAAAGTGCGCACCCTGAAAAAAGAGGTTGAGGAGGTAGAAAGGGTGAGGATGGAGATCATGGAAGGGGCTGGTATCTTCAGAGAAAAACTCTGCAATGAAAGTCGGTTCAGAGGCCAGCAGAACCCAGAAAGAGAGGAGGAGGTCAGTCACAGCGAAAGCAGTGCAGAGGAGGATGGTGTGGAGGTGGATGGTGGAGGAGAAAGAGAGAACAGTGCTGAGGAGGACAGTGTGGAGGAAGATGGTGGTGGAGAAAGAGAGGACAGTGCTGAGGAAGGTGCTAAAGAGAAGCAAGATGGTGGTGCAGAGGAGAGTGAAATGGAGGAGGACACAACCCAGAGTTCATACATAAATCCTGCTCAGGTAGCCCTGCCTGTAACGTCAGATGACAGCAGTGACGACAGCGGCAGCAGCAATGGGTTAATTGGTGGTGGATTGCTGAAGGCGATTGTGCTCCAAGAGTCACCTACCCATTTTGAGAACTTCTCATTTGGAAATGACTTAGGCCCAGATACTGAGGTGAAGGGCAAGAGGAAGAGGAGAAATAAAAGGAAAAAAGGAGAGGTCACCAGACTTGTTTATTCTTCTCTCCAGCAGTCTGGGCCATCTGAAAAGGTGGTTCAGGCTGGTGGGCCCCCCAGTCTGCCCGACCCCGCTTTTGCTGTAAAGCGGGGCCAGAATGGGGGGTACATGGTGGATAAGGTTTCTAAGATGGCTGCAGATGCCAAGGAGCCCGCCTGTCCAGCCGGTAGGGAAGGGCAGGACAGGCTTAAGGTGGGCGACTCCGATGCTGCAGGACCACCCCAGGTGGGCAGGGGGCGTGTCCTAGTGCCGGAGCTTGGTGATGTTGCTGTCTGCTCGGGGGGCGGTCCCCCGAGCGATCTGGGCGTAGCAGGGCACTCCTCTGTGAGGGGGGGGGAGTGTCCATGCGTCTGGATTGGTAGAAAAGCCCGGGCGGTCGGGTGAGGTGGCTCCTGAAGGTTGCACTGACGCTGTGGGGAATCCCTACACGTCGGCTGCTGTAGGAGGGGTGGGGGTGCGTCCGGAGGGACAGCTCCCACCCAGTGTGAAGCAGTTCTCACTGGGAACATCATCGGCGTTGAAGGAAGTGTCATCACTGGAACTGGAAGTAACATCGCCAGAACCGAAAAAGCGGTCATCGGGGGCGGGACCAGCAGCACAAACCCCCGTGGCATACGCAAATAACCCGGCTAGCTCAGGAAAGTTTAGCCAGGATAATAGTGTGAAAGGGAAGAGTGCAAAAGAGTGAAAATTTTGGTGATGGTATGTTGCATGAAAATGTTAGCAGTGTGCAAGAGTGGGGCATTAGAGGTGTACTAGAGAGGGGTGCTAGCGGTGTGCAAGAGAGGGGTGCTAGCGGTGTGCAAGAGAGGGGTGCTAGCGGTGTGCAAGAGAGGGGTGCTAGCGGTGTGCGAGAGAGGGGTGCTAGCGGTGTGCAAGAGAGGGGTGCTAGCGGTGTGCGAGAGAGGGGTGCTAGCGGTGTGCAAGAAAGGGATGCTAGCGGTGTGCGAGAGAGGGGTGCTAGAGGTGTACAAGAGAGGGATGCTATCGGTGTGCAAGAGAAGAGTGCTGGAGGCAGGCAAAGGGATGTCACTGGATCAGTAAAGAGTACTGAGGAAGTATGGGCTGGTTCGGCTGCCCCCCTGGTGGTGACTGCTAGAAGCTATGCCAGCGTCGCTGCCGGGGAATCAAGAGGGTCTCCGTCTCCATCTGGTTCTGGGGGTCACTTGCAGCGGCGCCTCCTGGAGGCTCTGCGTAAGGGTGATAGGTCAATTGAGGTAGAAGGGAGGGGTTCGGTTGACCTGTCTTTTTGGATAGAGAGGCATGGTCTGGGTGCCTTCCAAGAACAGAATGGGGAGGTGATGTGGTCCCTCCCGACTCCCGGGCAGGATAGTAACCGTAGGAATGTGGCCCGTCTGATTTGGAGGGGTAAAGATGCGTGCCCACCCCGGGCAAGGGTGGTTGAGCTCCTCCTTCAGATGGAGTTCAGGGCGAGTGACATCTTTGCCCTGATTCACCCCTATGGTTCTTCTGAGTTCGACATCAGCTTTGTTCGGCCAGAGGGTCTTGAACTTTTCTGGTCGAATTACGAGATGGTGAAGAACGAGCCCGGCTGGCGGGATTTCGCTGTAAAAGCGATATCCCGGCAGAACCAAACCAAGAGAGTGACCGTTTTGACCCGTAACGAGTCGCTCTCTTGCTACGACATCATGACCTGGCTCGGTCGTTATGGGGATGTGACGGACATGCCCAAGAAAAATCTTGATGAGCACGGGATCTGGTCTGGGGCCTGGACGTTTTCCGTCAAACTTAGGCGTTCAGGGAGCACAGTTGCCCACATCCCATCGGCAGCCTTACTCGGACGTGACAGAATCCAAGTCTTCTACCAGGGGCAGCCTAAAGTCTGCCACAGGTGTGGTAGTCCTACCCATTTTAGCGCAGCCTGCACTGTGCAGGTTTGCGCTTTGTGTGGTGGGGCTGGTCATTTGGCTGCATCCTGTGGGCAGATCCGGTGTCATCTGTGTGGTGTCCTAGGACACCCTTTCAAGCGTTGCCCCAGCGCCTTTTCCCGTTTGGTGGCCGCTCCAGCTGGGGAGAGCTTTAGGGTTGCCCCGGCTGGGGAGGGTACGGGCATGGGTGAAGGAGCAAAAGGGTTAATGAAGAGCAAGAAGGGGCCTGCCAAACTAAGGCGAGAGGAAAACCGCAGAAGGAGCAGGGAGCTGGAGAGTTCTCAGGTGGCGGGGGTAGCTCCTGGCCCTGCTCCTGTCACTAGCCCAGATGTTGCTGAGACCCTGGGGGATGATGTGTTGGATGAGGAGATTAGGAGGATTCGCGAAGAGGAAGGCAAAGAGGCTGATCTTTCTGATTCCTCCCACTATAAAAGTGTGGATGAGGAGGGGAGGGAAAGGCCGAAAAAAGACAAGGGCAAAAAAGTTGTAAAGGGGAAGTCTCAGTCCTCTATTTCAGGTGCTAAAGGCCAGGTCCTAAAAGGAAGCTTACCTGCCCCCCTTCTGATTGACCTATCGAACAGGTACCTTGTCCTTGATACCATCTCCTCCCCCTCATTGGAGGGGGTGGCGAGGATGGGGTGCCTGAGGGATTGGAGCCTCCAGGGGGAACTGGGTCCTGTCCTGTTGAGGCATCTTCCTCGGAGGGCAGGGCTAACTCAGGGCCAGATGGAGATGGGAGCCAGATGGATCAGTCTGAGTCAAAAAAGAGATCTAAAGAAAGTAAGAATGCTCCTTCTTCTTCAGGGGATGAGGCGGTAAAGAAGAAGGGCCGAAAAAATAATGGGTAAGGCCGTCTAACTCAATTACCCAGGATGGCAGCACTCACCCCATTGACGCTGGCATCTATTAATTGTGCCAGTATAAAGTCTGATACGGCTAGATTCGCAGCCTTTGATTTTCTCGGCCGTGTTGAAGCCGACATTTTCTTTTTACAGGAGAACAGGTTGTCAGATCTAGCCTCTCTGGTGAAAGCCAGAAGAGAGTGGAGGCGCGGCCCCTCCCACTGGTCGCTTGTGGCTGAGCCGTATAGTGGGGTGGCGGTCCTTTTTACCGCTCCGGTCGAATGCAGACGGGTCATTGAGTTAGAAAGGGGGAGGTGCCTGATCTTAGATGTCTTCATGAAGGGACAAGAGCTCCGGCTCATTAACATCTACACCCCACAAACAAAGTGGGGCCGTAAGGATCTCTTTATGAGGATTAAGCCCTTTCTTTTTACTAGCCGGCAAGTGATCTTTGGAGGGGACTTCAATAATGTCACGAGGTCCCAAGATAGGAGAGGTTCCAATGATCGGCTGGCTTATGACTGTGTGGCCCTTAGTAATATAGTCAGGGAAGCTCGCCTAGAGGATGCCCACATCCGGAGCCCCTCAGGCCACGCGGGTTTCACCTTTCATCGAGGTAGCAGCAGGTCTAGGATAGACAGGTTTTATTTAAAGGAGGAATCCGTCTCTTCCGCAGTGTCCGTGGTTGAGGTGGAGTTCTCCGACCACTGTATGATTTTGTTTTCCCTGAATGTTTCAGAGACCCCCCGGATGGGAAAAGGTTATTGGAAGCTGAATTTGTCCCTCCTGGAGGAAACAGAGATAAGACAGTCCTTTGAGGATTTTCTTCAGAGTCAGGTACCTTTACTGGACTTTTGTAGTAGTAAGTCTGAGTGGTGGGAGATATTCAAGAAGCAGGTTGCGGGGTTCTTCCGCCAGCTCTCGAGCCTCAGGTCCCTGAACAGGTATCGCCTGTATCAGGGACTGAGGAGGAAACTCGAGCTTCTCGTCTCAACTGGAGGTAGCCGACAGGATATCTCCAGAGTGAAGTCCTTGCTGATGATGTGTCAGTACGATAGGCAAGCATCTTTGGTTTTTGAGAGGGATTACGGGAAGTACCGCTCGCCCGACCCTTACAGGAACTGCAAGATGTCAGTGAGTAGTAAAGTAGTCTCAGGACTGATTGATAGTACGGGATCTCTGAATCGGTCCAGATCAGGGATCCTGGAGGTCGTCAGATCCTTCTATTCGCACCTACAGACAGGAAGCTTCTGGCCAAGATACTGTTTAATCGGCTGGTGAAGTTTGCACCCCGGCTCCTTTCGGGGGCTCAGCACTGCTCTGTTCCAGGCCGAAGCACCTTAAGTGCTGTCCTCAGTGTCAGGGAGGCAGTGGAGCGGAGTAGTGCGGGTCTCTGGAAGGGGTACTTACTTTTCCTTGGATCAGGCCAAAGCATTTGATCAAGTGAACCATGACTACCTCTGGTCCGTCCTCCTGAGATATGGCTTACCGTTTACTTTTGTTAATTGGCTTAAGGGCAGAGAGTTTCCCGCTGGTGAACGGGTGGTCTGGCCGCTCTTTGAGGTGGGGTCCGGAGTCCGTCAGGGTTGTCCTTTGAGCCCGCTCTTATATGTATTTGCGATCGATCCCTTCCTTAGGAGGGTAAGTTGCGGACCATTGGCGGGAGTCAGGATGATTCTGGCGGAGCCGGGTGTCGCCCAGAGAGTGGTGGCGTACGCTGATGATGTCACCATTTTCCTCTCCTCGAGAGAGGAGGTCGATGTGGTGATGTCGGAAGTGGACCGCTACTCGGAGGCATCCGGGTCTAAGATCAACCAGGATAAGTGTGAGAGTCTCTGGCTGGGAGGGGGAGACCCCACGTACGATCTCCCGGACACCCTTCCAGGGCCCCAAGAGTCAGCAAAAGTTTTGGGCATCACATTCGGCCAGGATGATTATCCCACCAAAAACTGGGATGGTAAGCTCCAGGATGCCACTCAGAGGGTGGACCAGTGGAAGGGTTGGTCTATGACCCTCAGGGAAAGGGTACACCTGATCAAATCGTACCTGCTCCCCTTGTTTATCTATCTGGGCAGCGTATGTATTTTACCAGAGGCTTACTACACTAGGGTCTGCAGCCTGTTTTTCCAACTGTTATGGGGGAACAGGTTGAACCTAGTCAAGAGGGAGGTTACGTACCGCACGAGGAGACTAGGGGGTTTATCTATGGTAAACCCTGTGGTGTTCTTAACGAACACCTTCTTGAAAGCCAACATTGCAAACCTCTGGTCAGAGAGGGCTCCTCCGTGGGTACTCTCCTGCAGGGAATGGTTTCGGCCTTTCTTCCAGGAATGGGAGACAGGAGGGCAAGTGAAGGACCTCCGTACACCACATGGATATCTTCCGGCTTACGCTACCCCGACTCTGAAGGTGATACGTCGGTGGGGTCTGGGAGTGTGGGAGATCAGGACCCAGTCAAGGCAGTTCCTTGACAAACGGGTTCTGTTGACCCACTTCCAGAAGCCTCTGGCGCTCAGGGACTGCCCAGGTCGGGATCTGAGGGTGGGGTTGCATCTTTTAAATATGAAAAGGATCCCCCAGAAGTTTTGGGACTTGGCCTGGCGCTGCTTTCAGGGGAAGCTATATGTGAGGGACAACCTGAAGTACAGGAACTCTGATGACCGGGGATGTCCCCGAGAAGAGTGCGGGGACACGCTGGAAAGCATGGACCACTTCCTGCTTCATTGTCCCTTTAATATAGGGGTTTACAACAGGGTGGGTGCTTCCATCGGCTGTAGTCAACTTGCCGGCCTTTCCTATCCGGAGTGGGCTTATGGGGCATTCAGGAACCTGGGTGGCCGTGATCGGGGCACTTTATTCTTAGTTAGCTTAGTGGTTAGGTACTACACGTGGAATGCACGGTGCTTAGTATCGACCCAACAGAAAGTCCTCTCCGAGGTGGAGGTATGTAGGAACATCACTGGTGACCTCGGGAAGATCAGGTCTTTGGAGTATGGCAGTCTTGGTACCAGTAGGGCTTCTCTCCTGTGGAGAGGGTTTTCTTTTGATGTACCTTAATTTTGGTTAGGGACAGTATATAGATGTTAGGGTGAGTATAGGGTCAGTTTTATGAAGGGATAGCGATAGGGTTAGAAGTAAGGTTCATAGGGTAAGCATTTTGAAACTTAGTTTTATCAGGATTGCCATCCTTCTTCCTGGTGGTGGGCTATGCATGTCACTCTAGCTTTTTGTTTTGTTTTCTGTAATTTGAATGTAAAGGGCTTGCAGGCAACCAATCTTGGGCCTGGTGGGGGTTTGAAGTACTGTATTACTTTGTTTTTCATATTATTTCTGTGGTTGTAGTGAATTAGTACATTGTTGAGTTAGTTAATAATAGTGGGGGGGGGGATTAATTTTAAGTTGGGTGGGGGTTGTTGGGGGGAGGGGGTGATGCTTTGGGTCTGACTTGGGTCAGTTTATGGACAATGACTGTTTCAGTAAAAAAAAAATAAAAAAACACTGTGATACACGAACTCTGACCATGTCCAGTGGGAGTGGTGTGGGTGATGGGAGAGTTCATAGTGTAGGTTATTTTTCTTTAGGTTTTATTCTTGTTTACATGTATTTCATAAGTATAAATAGTTTTATGTATTTTTGTATAGTGTTATACCTCATTGTTGGGTAAAGGCAGTCGGACCAGCTTTTAGTTGATATTATTGTGTTTATTTTTTTCCCCTTATGGTAATGTATCCATGCATGTGTGTGTTACTATAGTTTAAAGAGAAGGGAAAGGAGAAAGGGGAAAAAATAAATAAATGAAATTTCCAAGTTGGAATTATTTTTAGTTATGGCAATAAGCCCTCTTTTTATTATAATTTTTTTTATTTTTTTTTACTTTATTTTATTTTTATTTTTTTTTCGTTGTTATGATATAATATGTATTGTGAGTATTGGTTGTTGTATGTGTGTAAAATTAATGGTATTTCCAAGATGGAATTATTTTATTTATTTCCTTATTATTTTTATGGCAGTTAGCCCTATTTATTTTTGTTTAATGCATTTTGTGTATGGTATGTGGGGATAAGTTTCCTATTCGGATGTTTTCAGTTAAAACTTAATTAAGGAAAGCTATATTTATGTTTTGTTGGTAATTAATGTGTGTGTGTATGTGTGTTTGGAAGGATAATAGGTAAGAATTAGTGGTATCAGGCAATATTTGTTAGTTGAGTTAAGCTGGGCTGGTTGGTTAGGTAGGTCCTTTTATTCTGTAACAAAGAGTTTATATTTGTTACTTTTTCATCCTTATGTTTCAGCTGATTACGCATTGTATTTGTGTTTTGTAAAAGTTTTATATTTTTCTAATAAAAAGAGTTCCAGCTGTAGCAAAACTCCCAGCATGCCAGGACAGTCAATGGCTATGCCGATGTGCTGGCCCCTGTATCACCCGTCATTATGCACAGAGTAAGTTTTCTCTGTGCAGTGATGACAACAGGGTGCCGCAACCGAGATCATGGGGGTCCTTTGGAGAGGGGATAAGATGTCTTGGTGCGTAGTACCCCTTTAAGAGGGAAAAACATGATATATATATATATATATATATATATATATAAAAGAGGACTATATGTGGGCAACGCTAGATATTGCTTCATTATATAGTAACATCCCACATGACAGAGGAGTGGAAGCTGTGTGATATTTTTTAGTGGAAGATCCCTTGATGCCCATACATCAGAGGAACTTCATTTTGGAGGCCATTAAAGGAGTAGTGCAGTGTTGAAAAACATCCCCTATCCCAAGGATAGGGGATACATTTCAGATTGTGGGGTGTCCGACTGCTGGGGGGCCCCGTGATCTCCTGTACGGGGCCCTGGCTCGCTGGCCAGATAGCGCGTGTTGACTAGTGTTGAGCAGCATAGGCCATATTCGAATTCGCGATATTTCGCGTATATATGGACAAATATTCGTCATATATTCGCTAAATTCGCATATTTGTAATATTCGCGTAATATTTTTGCATATGCGAAAATTTGCATAAATGAAAATGTGCATAAGCAAATTTTCCCATATGCGAAAATTCATATCCCAGTCTCACACAGTAGTATTAGAGCCTTCTTTACACCACACAAGCTGGAAGCAGAGAGGGATGATCACTGTGATGTGTATTGTGAAAAAAAAAAAAAACTATATTCGTAATTTCGAATATATAGTGCTATATTGGCGAATATTCGCGAATTCGCGCATTGCGAATATTTGCGAGCAACACTAGTGTTGACCACCAGACGAAGGGGCAGCCGACACGCCCCCTCAAAAAAAGCGCTATGGCAGAGCCAGAGATATCCAAAGGCAGCGCTGCATCAGTCCCCCAAAAAATGTGAGTTCCTGGATTTAAATATCTATATTCAGGATGGCTGTTCGCAGCTGTTTCTGGAGACGGTCAACAATAACCTCTGCATGGTGGAATAATAGGTCACGATGTTTATCAGGATCAGTAGAAGCATCACCCACTCGATGATTATGATGGGGATTTCACGGATCTCGTCCCAGTCTTCATCATTATGGAATAATTCCTTTAATGTTTCATATCCAAAATAGAAAACTACACAGGCAAAAGTCAGGCCACAGCAGGTGCATCTACTATGGTGGATGACTTTTTTTGCTCCTGGTAATTTATACATCTGGATGGACTGCCCAAGGTAGTATAAGGCTTCACATGTAATGGAAATTATCATGCTGACAAAGTGTATCCTGGGATATTCTTCGGGGGACAATACATGCATAACAGCTGTGGAAAAACAGGAGGCCCACACAATGGCCAGCAGGATCCTCTGGATCAGGACCTGATGACCCCTGAACTCTTCAGTATGCATAACCATATACTTATAAATAAGAAAGGTTAGTACCAAAGTGCCAATGGACGTCCCTATGAATCCAATTCTGAATAATATGCTTTCGGGAAAGACATTTCCCACGTCACTGTGAAGGAAAAGAAACCAATGTTATTATGGATATTTCCTCACTCCCAACCCATGAAATAAGAATCATGTGCTTGTTTATCTTACCTGATGCTCATCAGTGGCGAGGCTGCATGGCCGAGGACGACCGTCATGATGTAGCTGGTGGCAAGCCAGGCCGCACACCAAAACGCCAACAGGAGGGGGACGAACCCCAGTCCTTTTAGCTCCATTTCAGACAAGTAGAAGAAGAAGACGCTAATCTCACTATTCTCACTAATCGCACTGGAACTGACTGAAGGCTCGGGCGGCTGTCAGTGGAATGTCAGGCCTCCAGCTGTCTATGACATCACATGTGACATGTCAGAATGACTGCTTGTTTCTTTGAGCTGCCATGATTTAGTATCTGCTATAGACAGAACCTGATGTTTTTACTATGGACCTTACAGACCTCAGAACCCAAGTAATTAGTGCAGGGGCTCCATTTTGATCATCTCATATTTCACATTATTTGAGTTCCAGGGCTCAGATACATTTGCACCCTCTATAGCAGTGGTCTTCAAGCTGTGAACCCCCAACCGCTGCAGAACCACAACTCCCAGCATGCCGAGACAGCAACTTTGCATAAGGAAATAGTCTAATTAAACTTTTCTTATATATAGAATCCCTGAAATCTCCAATCTCTCCTTTTATTGGTTTATGATCTGTGTTACTTATTTGTTAAAAACAATGTTTCTGATTGTCTTCCCCCCACACACTTATGGGCTATCTCTTCAAACGACTATTTGACCTAAAGCGTATAATTGATTTACATAAATAAGCCCCTTTTCATCCAAAAGAGTGAATCTTTAATTTTAAGGAATTCTTTAAGTGCTTTATTCGACCATAATGAAGTAAAGTCAAATCTCCATGTGATTTTAAACATTTTTTAAGTTCCTCCCATACTTAATTATATAGATATGCATGGGTGTAGTGAGTATCCCAGCTTCCAAAATCTCAAAAATATCCTTATAACGACCCATTAGGGTATGTTCACACTACAGTGTGTGAATGGAATCTCCGCTCGCTGAATTCAGTGAGCGAAGATTCAGACTGGCAGCCGGCGGTGGCGGTAGGACCGGGCGGCACTGAGCCGTCACCATTGACAGCTATGCAGTGCTCGCGGACTTCCGTGCAAAGAATGAACATGATCTTTCTTTGGGCGGAACAATTTCAGTGGCGCTGAACGGCTCTCGCGGAAACCCATTCACATTAATGTTAAGTTCACACCGCGGAATTCGGCTCTCGGAATTCCGCCCGTGGAATTCGGCTTGCGGAATTCCGCCCGTGGAATTCCGCGGGAATTCCGTAGTGTGAACATACCCTTAGAGAGAAAAAATAGGACTACATTTTCCCTCCTTCTCATAATAGTCTGCAATTTTAGTGCTAAAAAGTACCTAAAAAAAAAAAAAAAGTGCCCAACCCCCATCGTGCTCAGCTAACGTTAAAGAAACATATTTCATTCTCGTGCTTTCCTGCCCCAAAGTAGTGAATTTAATAAAGAAATAAGAGCTTGGAACCATTTTTCTGATATCCATACAGTATAGAAACATAGAATGTGTCGGCAGATAAGAACCAATTGGCCCATTTAGTCTGCCCAATAATCTGAATCCTATCAATAGTCCCTGGCCCTATCTTATATGAAGGATAGCCTTATGCCTATCCCATGCATGTTTAAACTCCTTCACTGTATTTGCAGCGACTAGTGTTGCTCACGAATATTCGCAATTCAAATTTTAATCGCGAATATAGCATATTCGCGAATTTGCGAATATTGCAAATATAGCACTATATATTCATAATTACGAATATTCGCTTTTTTTGCGCATATGTGAAAATTTGTGCGCATATGCGCAAATTTGCGAATATTGAGCCCTCCCTTCATTAATGGTATAGAGAACTGTGACTAGTGCATCAACTCTGTGATTTTTTGCCCAATAAAACCAATAGGCTAATTGTGGTCTATGGGGATCTCACTGCATGTAAGATAAGCAGGACCGTCTCGGCAGTACAGTGGGATGGGAAACCGTCACTGGTTCGAGTCCCAGGGTGGACAGTGTTACAGTGTTGTGGTTAAACTTTACTTTCCTGGAAAAGCTGCTGAGTTGCCCATAGCAACCAATCAAATTGCTTCTTTCATTTTTCAGAGGCCTATTCAAAAATGAAAGAAGCGATCTGATTGGTTGCTAAGTATATAGTAAACATTCATATATGTGGTCAATATATAGTATACATTCATATATATGGGGGTAAGTATATAGTATACATTCATATATATGGGGGTCAGTATATAGTATACATTCATATATGGGGGTCAGTATATAGTATACATTCATATATATGGGGGTCAGTATATAGTATACATTCATATATATGGGGGTCAGTATATAGTATACATTCATATGTGTGGTCAGTATATAGTATACATTCATATATGGGGGTCAGTATATAGTATACATTCATATATATATAATGGGGGTCAGTATATAGTATACATTCATATATATGGGGGTCAGTATTTAGTATACATTCATATGTGTGGTCAGTATATAGTATACATTCATATATATGGGGGTCAGTATATAGTATACATTCATATATGGGGGTTAGTATATAGTATACATTCATATATATGGGGTCAGTATATAGTATACATTCATATATATGTGGTCAGTATATAGTATACATTCATATATATAGGGGTCAGAATATAATATACATTCATATATGGGGGTCAGTATATAGTATACATTCATATATACGGGGGTCAGTATATAGTATACATTCATATATATGTGGTCAGTATATAATATACATTCATATATATGGGGGTCAGTATATAGTATACATTCATATATATGGGGGTCAGTATATAATATACATTCATATATATGGGGGTCAGTATATAGTATTCATTCATATATATGGGGGTCAGTATATAATATACATTCCTATATGGGGGTCAGTATATAGTATACATTCATATATACGGGGGTCAGTATATAGTATACATTCATATATGGGGGTCAGTATATAGTATACATTCATATATATGGGGGTCAGTATATAATATACATTCATATATGGGGGTCAGTATATAGTATACATTCATATATATGTGGTCAGTATATAGTATACATTCATATATATGGGGGTCAGTATATAGCAGTGATTCCCAACCGCGGTGCCGCGGCACACGTGTGTACCGTTCAGCACTGCCCGTGGTGCCGCTGGATTTTGCCGTGATTTTTATTTTTTTTCACTATTATTTGTTTTTTAAATGTCCCGCCCCGGCCTGACGGCGCAGGGGGGAAGGGAAGTCTGCGTGCGCACTGCGCACACAGCGTCCCCCTCTATCTCCTGCGTTTCCTGTGTTCCCCTCCGTCCCCTGCGTCTGCCGCGTGACCCGTGTTCCCCTCCTTCCCCATCTGTTCCCTGTGTCCCCCGCATCCCCCTCCTTCACTCTCCGTCTCCTGCGTCCCCCTCCGTCCCCCTCTCCCTTGCGGCGCAGTGAGACGGATATGGTGCCCTGGGGCGGAACGAGCTGCCCCAGCGCCGTACTCCCGTGCCTCCTGTGGAACTGCAAGCTGTGCGGGCCGGCTTGCTTAAGGTACCGTACCCTTTCCACCCCTCTTTTCACCTTCTCAACCCTGTCTAAATCCCCCCACCGTCACCCAGGTCCACACTCTACCCCTCCCCCCCCCGACCCCGTCACTCATGTCCACCCCCCCCTGTCAGCCATGTCTGCCTTGTTTACCTCCCTGTCCATCTCTATCACCCATGTCCACCCCCCCCTGTCACCCATGTCCACCCTCCCTGTCACCCATGTCCACCCTCCCTGTCACCCATTTCCACCCTCCCTGTCACCCATTTCCACCCTCCCTGTCACCCATATCCACCCCCCCCAGTCACCCATGTCCACCCCCCCAGTCACCCATGTCCACCCCCCCAGTCACCCATGTCCACCCCCCCAGTCACCCATGTCCACCCCCCCAGTCACCCATGTAATCCCTCCCGTCACCCATGTAATCCCCCCCTGTCACCCATGTAATCCCCCCCTGTCACCCATGTCCAGCCCCCCTGTCACCCATGTCCACCCCCCCTGTCACCCATGTCCACCCCCCCTGTCACCCATTTCCACCCTCCCAGTCACCCATATCCACCCCCCCAGTCACCCATGTCCACCCCCCCAGTCACCCATGTCCACCCCCCCAGTCACCCATGTCCACCCCCCCAGTCACCCATGTCCACCCCCCCAGTCACCCATGTCCACCCCCCCAGTCACCCATGTCCACCCCCCCGTCACCCATGTAATCCCTCCCTGTCACCCATGTAATCCCTCCCTGTCACCCATGTAATCCCCCCCTGTCACCCATGTCCACCCCCTCAGTCACCCATGTCCACCCCCTCAGTCACCCATGTAATCCCTCCCTGTCATCCATGTAATCCCTCCCTGTCACCCATATAATCCCTCCCTGTCACCCATGTCCACCCCCCCTGTCACCCATGTCCACCCCCCCTGTCACCCATGTCCACCCCCCCTATCACCCATGTCCACCCCCCCTGTCACCCATGTCCACCCCCCCTGTCACCCATGTCCACCCTCCCTGTCACTCATGTCCACCCTCCCTGTCACCCATGTCCACCCTCCCTGTCACCCATGTAATCCCTCCCCCGTCACCCATGTAATCCCTCCCCCGTCACCCATGTAATCCCTCCCCCGTCACCCATGTAATCCCTCCCCCGTCACCCATGTAATCCCTCCCCCATCACCCATGTAATCCCTCCCCCGTCACCCATGTCCACCCCCCGTCACCCATGTCCACCCCCACTCTGTCACCCATGTCCACCCTCCTGTTCACCCATCTGTCCCTTTGTTACCGCAGTCCACCCCTCTGTCACTCCTGTCCCTCTTTTACCCCCTTGTCCACCCCTCTGACCCCCTGTCTCCCCTCTCCACCCTCCTGTCACCCATGTCCACCCCCTGTCCACCCCTCTGTCACCCCTATGCCCCCGTCACCCATGTTCACTCTTCTACACCCATCTATCACCCTTGTACACCTCTCTACACCCCTCTGACACCCATTTACACTTCTCTACAACCCTCTGTCACCCATGTACACTCCTCTGTACCCCTCTGCCACCCATGTACACTCCTATACACACCTGTCACCCATGTCCACCCCCTCAGTCACCCATGTCCACCCCCTCCCTGTCACCCATGTAATCCCTCCCTGTCACCCATGTAATCCCTCCCTGTCACCCATGTAATCCCTCCCTGTCACCCATGTAATCCCTCCCTGTCACCCATGTCCACCCCCCCGTCACCCATGTCCACCCCCCCGTCACCCATGTCCACCCCCCCTGTCACCCATGTCCACCCTCCCTGTCACCCATGTCCACCCTCCCTGTCACCCATGTAATCCCTCCCCCGTCACCCATGTAATCCCTCCCCCGTCACCCATGTAATCCTCCCCGTCACCCATGTCCACCCCCCGTCACCCATGTCCACCCCCACTCTGTCACCCATGTCCACCCTCCTGTTCACCCATCTGTCCCTTTGTTACCCCAGTCCACCCCTCTCTGTCACTCCTGTCCCTCTATTACCCCCTTGTCCACCCCTCTGACCCCCTGTCTCCCCTCTCCACCCTCCTGTCACCCATGTCCACCCCCTGTCCACCCCTCTGTCACCCCTATGCCCCCGTCACCCATGTTCACTCTTCTACACCCATCTATCACCCTTGTACACCTCTCTACACCCCTCTGTCACCCATTTACACTTCTCTACAACCCTCTGTCACCCATGTACACCCATCTGTCACCCATGTACACTCCTCTATACCCCTCTGTCACCCATGTACACTCCTCTACACCCCTCTGTCACCCATGTACACTCATAGGCGTGCGCACAGGGTGTGCCGGGTGTGGAGCAAAAGGGGTAGCTGCCCCGGGCCCTGTAATTCCTGGGGGCCCAAAAGCAGCTCTCCCCTTTTGCCCCATAAAGCTGATAAAGGCTGGCGGGCCAGGCGTCAGGGGCCCGGCCAAAATGTTAGTAGGAGTGGGCGGGGGGGCGGGTTTGCGCCGCACGCTACCTTTATATGTTCGCCGCCGCTGTCACTCATTCCCAGGCAGCCAGTACCGCAATGGCTGTCTGGGAGATGGTCACGTGACATGACGTGTGGTGCATCATAGAGAGGAGCGGAGCATAGAGAGTCTCCCGCTCCTCTCAGTCCCCACACGGCCGCTTCCAGGATCAAGGCCGCAGCAAGGGACCCACCGCCGGGGGTATCCTCCCCTCACTTGCATAATCTGATAATCCCCTCCCCCGTACGTATCCTGTACTGATCCTGAGTTATATCCTGTATTATTCTAAAGAGCTGTACTCACTATTCTGCTGGTGAGGTCACTATGTACATACATTACATTACTTATCCTGTACTGATCCTGAGTTATATCCTGTATTATTCTAAAGAGCTGTACTCACTATTCTGCTGGTGAGGTCACTGTGTACATACATTACATTACTTATCCTGTACTGATCCTGAGTTATATCCTGTAGATCTTTTATTAAAATTTCAAACATAATAAAAAAATTACAAAACATAAACATATCATATCCGACAGAACATATCAATATAACGATCATAAACCCAAAACCATAGCATAAAATACAACACCGGTCCACCCCACACTCATTCCTGCACACAAACAAATATATACAATATTTACAAAAGACATATTCCTATAATACCCATAATACCCATACCATACTAATAAACTATATACACTAATACTAAATGTGAATTTCCTGGCCCAGTTGCAATACCAAAAACCCAATACCAGTAATATACCAAAAAGAATAACAACAACAACAATAATAATATATACAAAATAATAAAAACCAACACAAACAAAATAACACCACTTTTTTTTTTTTTTTTTTGGCCCTGAGCTGGTCCCGCATCCCATGCCCCCAGTACATGTTACCAGACGTCCATGAACCAGTCCAGGATTTTCTGTATATATAAAAGTCCCATACAAACCCCCTCCCCCCTTTTTAACCCACCACCCAACCTAAACTAAACCCAAACCCCAGGTGGCATCACACAATATATACAGTATATACATTACATAAAATATACACAGACTAACAATATATACAATACATAAGTATACAAATAGACTACAACAATAAATACAATAACAAGTACATATAACACTATAAGCCAAACAACAAACCCCTAAAGCTCAAGTTCAGCGCCTGCAAGCCCTATATTACCATAAACCAACTGCTCAAAACAAAAAGACTAATGTGCCAGCATCAGCCCACCACCAGGGGGAGACAACAGGCTAAGGCACTTTAAAGGCAGAGCCCCTCCATAGACGAGAGGCCCTGCCAGCACCCAGCCTCTCGTACTCCAGAGAACGCACCTTCACCAGGTCACCGAGAATGTTCCTAACCACCACATCCACAGGGAGGATTTTACGCTGCGTCGACACTAAACACCGTGCGTTCCACGTGTAGTACCTAACCACTGAGCTGACTAGGAATAAAGTGCACCGGTCCCAGCCTCCAAGGTTTCTGAATGCCCCATAGGCCCATTCCGCATAGGAGAGACTGGCCAGCCAAGGCCAACCAATGGAAGCGCCCACCCTGGTGTAAACCTCTGTGTTAAAGGGACAATGAAGCAGAAAATGCTCCATGCTTTCCAGCATGCCTCCACACTCTTCGCGGGGACATCCCCGGTCATCAGAGCTCCTGCACTTCAGATTGTCCCTCACACACAGTTTCCCGTGGAAGCAGCGCCAAGTCAAGTCCCAAAACTTCAAGGGGATCCTGATAGAATTCAAAAGCTCTAAACCCACCTCCAGATCCCGACTTGGGCAGTCCTTGAGCGCCAATGGCCTCTGGAAATGAGAAGACAGGACCCTCTTGTCAAGGAATTTCCTCGACAGAGTCCTAATCTCCCCCATCCCCAGACCCCACCGACGAATAACCTTCAGAACCGGGGTAGTGTAAGCCGGGAGATGCCCGTGTGGTGTGCGAAGATCCTTCACTTGCCCTCCTGTCTCCCATTCCTGGAAGAAAGGCCAAAACCATCCCCTACAGGAGGATACCCACGGAGGAGCCCTCTCTGACCAGAGGTTTGCTATATTGGTCTTAAGAAAGGTATTCACTAGGAACACCACAGGGTTGACCATACACAACCCCCCTAGTCTCCTCGTACGGTAAGTAACCTCCCTCTTCACTAGGTTCAGTCTGTTCCCCCATAACATCTGGAAGAACACACTGTAGACCCGGGTCCAAAGAGGTTCTGGCAACATGCATACACTGCCCAGATATATCAGTAAAGGGAGCAGGAATGTTTTGATCAGGTTAACCCTTTCCCCGAGGGTCAAAGACCAACCCTTCCACTGATCCACCTTCTGAGCGGCGATCTTAAGCCTGCTGTCCCAGTTTTGTTTGGGGTAATCCCCTTGGCCAAATTCGATGCCGAGAACTTTTGCAGATTCCTGGGGCTCTGGAAGGGCGTCCGGGAGATCAAAACCAGGATCTCCCCCTCCCAGCCAGAGACTCTCGCACTTATCCAGGTTGATCTTGGACCCTGATGCCTCCGAGTAGCGGTCCACCTCTGACATCACCCATTGGCCTTCCTCTTGTGAGGAGACAAACACGGTGACATCATCAGCATACGCTACCGCCCTCAGAGCCAAATCCGGCACCGCCAGGTCCATTCTCACCCCCGCCAACGGTCCACAATCAATCCTCCTAAGGAAAGGATCAATTGCAAACACGTACAGCAACGGGCTCAAAGGACAACCCTGACGGACGCCAGACCCAACCTCAAAAGAGCGGCCAATCCAACCATTCACAAGCGGGAAACTCTCTGCCCCTGCGTACAAGGTCTTAAGCCAATCAACAAACCCCCCCGGCAGGCCATATCTCAGAAGAACAGACCAGAGGTATTCATGGTTAACCCGATCAAACGCTTTTGCCTGATCCAAGGACAGCAAGTACCCCTTCCAGTGGCCAGCCCTACCCTGCTCCACAGCCTCTCGGACACTGAGCACAGCACTAAATGTACTGCAGCCCGGAACAGAGCAATGCTGAGCCCCCGAAAGGAGCCGGGGTGCAAACTCCACCAGCCGGTTAAACAGCACTTTTGCCAGAATCTTTCGGTCCACATTGAGAAGCGCTATGGGACGCCAATTCTCAATGTGGGACGGGTCTTTACCCTTTGACAGGATGATCAGCGCTGACCTCCTCATTGACTTTGGCAGAGTGCCCGAGGATAGACACTCATTAAAAACCCCAGTCAAGAGGGGAACCAAAGTGTCCTTAAAGGTCTTATAGAACTCAGATGTTAAGCCATCCGGACCGGGTGACTTCTTGAGGGCAAGCCCATCAATAGCCATCCTGACTTCCTCTTCCCGGATCATCTCTGTCAAAACGTCAAGAGAGGAGTCTACTCCTGGTTCAGGGACGGTTTCAGCCAAGAAAGCTGATACCTTATCTCGATCTAGATCCTTCCTTCCCAAGAGGTGCGAGTAGAAGGATCTGACGACCTCCAGGATCCCTGATCTGGACCTTTTCAAGGATCCCGTACTATCAATCAGTCCTGAGACTATTTTACTATTCACTGACATCTTGCAGTTTCTGTAAGGGTCGGGCGAGCGGTACTTCCCGTAATCCCTCTCAAAAACCAAAGATGCGTGTCTGTCATACTGGCACTTCATCAACAAGGACTTCACTCTGGAGATATCGTCACGACTACCTCCAGTCGAGACAAGGTTCTCAAGTTTCTTCCTCAGGCCCTGGTACAAACGGTACCTGTTTAGGCTTCTGAGGCCCGAGAGATGGCGGAAGAATCTCGCAACCCTTTCCTTGAAGATCTCCCACCACTTTGACTTACTGCTACAAAGGCCCAGCAATGGTACCTGGCTCTGAAGAAAATCCTCAAAGGACTGTCTTATCTCCGCTTCTTCCAAGAGAGACGAATTCAGCTTCCAATAGCCTCTGCCCATCAGGGGGGTCTCTGTGACATTCAGAGAAAACAAAATTAAACAGTGATCGGAGAACTCCACCTCAACAACAGACACTGCTGAAGATACGGCCTCCTCCTTTAAAAAAAACCTATCTATCCTAGACCTACAACTACCCCTATGATAGGTGAATCCCGCGTGGCCTGGGGTGTGCCGGATGTGGACATCCACCAGGCGAGCCTCACTCGCTATGCTATTAAGGGCGACGCTATCATAAGTCAGCTTGTCTCTGGCACCTCCCCTGTCTTGGGGCCTCGTGACAGCATTAAAGTCCCCTCCAAAGACCACCTGCCGACTTGTAAAAAGATAGGGCTTGATCCTCATAAAGAGACACTTCCGGTCCCACTTAGACTGTGGGCCGTAGATGTTAATAAGGCGAAGTTCTTGTCCCTTCATGAGGACATCTAAGATCAGGCACCTCCCCATTTCTAACTCGATAACCCGTCGGCATTCTACCGATGCGGTAAAAAGGACCGCCACTCCGCTATACGGCTCGGCCCCAAGAGACCAGTAGGAGGGCCCATTCCTCCACTCTCTTTTAGCCTTGTAGATAGATGACATATCTGTTAGCCTGGTCTCTTGCAAAAATAAAATATCAGCATTAATATGGGCAAAAAAATCATAGGCCGCAAATCGAGCCGTATCTGACTTTATGCTGGCAACATTAATGGATGCCAGAGTCAACGGAGAGGGTGCCGCCATCAAGGGTGATTGAGTTAGACAGCTTTCTTTTTCCCACCATCCTTCCCATCCACCCCACCACCCTCTTCATCAGATGATGGTTTACCCCTTTTTAGTGAGATGGATGTGTCCATTTTCCCTTTATTTATATTTTCCTCGTCCCCTGACTCTGAGCCAGTCCCCCCCCCCTGAAGACATAGGTTCCCCAGGGAGACAGGACTCAGGGTCCCCTGTGGGCCCCACCGCAACATCCGGAACCTCACCCCCAGCCTCCTCCTCCGAAGAGGAAATGTCGCGGAGGGCTCGGAACCGGTTGGAGAGACCAATCAGAGGGGGGTCAGTTGTACCTTCCTTTGGCATCTGGCGGGTGGGAGAAGATTTTAAATCTCCCTTTTTCTTATTCCTCCGAGTACCCCGCTTTGTTTCTGCCCATCTCCCTCTGTCCTCATCCGCGCTCTCACCATGGGAGGACAGCGAGGAGACAGTATCCTCCTCTTTGTGGATCCTTCCAGTCTCCTCATCCAGTTCACTATCCCCCAGGGCCTCAGCAGTAACACTGGTCGCAGGGACAGGATCAGAAGCCACCTCAGCTGGCTGATGCTCCTGTGACTCCCGAATCTCCCTATCCCTTTGACGCTTCTTGAGACGCTTCAGTTAGGCAGGCGTCTTCTGCTTACTTTTCTTCCCTGGCCCCTGCACCCCTTCATCCCCGCCAGCCATCCCCCCAGCAGAGTTCACCTCATGGCTTACCCCCACTGGGGCAACAACCGCGTTGACAAAGGAACGAGGGCAGCGACTGAATGGGTGACCTAAGTCACCACACAGGTGACACCTAATCTCTGCACAAGATGCAGCGAGATGGCCTATTTCCCCACACAGAGTGCACTTCTGCACAGTGCAATTGGCACTAAAATGTGTGGGGTCACCACATCTGTGACAGAGCTTCGGCTGACCCTGGTAGAAGATCTGGATACGATCCCTTCCGAGGAAGGTTGCAGATGGTATATGGGTAACGGTGTTTCCTGAAAGCTTAAGCTTGACCATAAACGTCCAGGCCCCTGACCAGATGCCATATTCATCCCTGTTCTTTTTTGGGACCTCCACCACCTCTCCATACCGACCTAGCCACGTCATGATGTCAATACAAGAAAGTGATTCGTTACGGGTTAAAACGGTCACTTTCTTGACATTGTTTTGGCGAGACACCGCCTGAATGGCAAAGTCTCGCCAGCCGGGCTCATTCTTTACCAGCTCATAATTCGACCAGAAGAGCTCAAGCCCCTCTGGCCGAACAAAGCTGATATCGAACTCAGGGGTACCATAAGGATGTATCAAGGCGTAGATGTCAGCTGCCTTAAAGCCCAACTTCAGCAGAAGCTCAACAACTTTAGATCTTGGAGGACATGTATCACTGCCTCTCCACCTCAGCCGGACCACATTCCTTCGGAGACCACCTGGCCCGGCTGTTGGGAGGGACCACACAGTATCCCCCCCCTTTCCTCTCGGAAGGCTGAAAGACCATGTCTTTCTATCCAAAAGGATAGATCAATCTCCCTACCCTCTACATTGATTGATCTCTCCCCTCTCCTTAAGGCCCCCAGGAGACGCTGCTGCAAATTGCCCCCCCCAGAGCCAGAAGACGAGGAAGGTGCCCCCCTCCCCCCAGCGGTGACTTTTGCGTAGCTGCGTACCGGTGCTGCCACCGCTGGGGGTGCAACTGGACCAGGCCCTACATCCCCACCACTAATCTGTGCCCCTTCACCACCCTCCTCCACATAATCCATACTCACACCATTATTGCCTGTTTTAGCTGATGTGCCCCCCATACCTCCACCCGTGCTACAGCCCATACTACAATTCACTCCAACATTAACCTCCTCATTCATACTGGCTGGACCGATGCGTTCTGGTGCAGATAGTGTACCATCAGCATCACTGGGTACCAGAGCTGGAGCCACCACCACAGGACAGGTCACCAGTCCTTTATACAAGGACCGGGAAGCCTGCCTAGCCTGTTTATTAGCGGCCCCAGCCCTGTTTTTACTGATACCCTCCGCCTCATCAGTACTGGAGTTTTCTGCTCCTGGGCGCCGCTGTTCTGGATTAGCGGCGCCAATACAAAATAAAGGTTTTAGTCCAGTCTTTCTGGGAGGCGAAGACATCTTGGCCCCAGCAGCTCTTTCACGATGACACCGCTGCTCCAAAGGAACAGCATGTCAACGTTCAGAGCCACCGGAGCTTCCGCAGCTGACTCTGGCACAAAGCCCCCCCCCCCCTCCCGTTAGGGAGCAGCCCAATGTGCCAGAGCCATCCATGCCCATCGCTGGGCAAATATCACTGTCCGACCTCACAGCCGATACATTGTCTGCTCCACCACTGTTACTACAAACAGCGATGGAGCTCACCGCCACACTAGACTCCATACTCTCCCCACTCTCCTGCACTGAGTCCACAGCAGAACTCAGGCTGGGCTGAGAAATGGGGTTCACACAGTGAGCTGACCCTGCGGCCAGTCCGGGGGGCTCAGGGAGGGGGGTATATACAAATGTTACCTGCTCCTGGAGCTTGGTCTTCTTTAGCTTCTTTTTCCTTCCCCCAGGTGCCTCCTCTGGTAACTCATCCCCAAACGTGAAGTCCTGGAGGCGACCTGGGGACTCCAGGAGCTGGATCTGGGCCATCAGCGCCCCTCCCTGGTGACTGGTGCTGCTCTCATCCCCCGAACCGCCAGAGCCACGGCCAGATGACATCGCCACTTGCCCTGCAGGGAGCCCACTGTATGGGGTCAGATGTTGCAGACCCCCGGGTGGATTTGGCTCAACATTATCGGCCTCCGCAGCGTCTCCTTCCTCCTCCACCCGTGGCTGAAGCCCCCTCAGCCGTCTCTGCTTCTCTCTCTCCATTGTATGAAAGCGGTCTTCATTTAAAAGTTTTTCCCTAAATGGCCCGCTGTTCTCTAAAATAAAAGTTCTCTTCTTCTCCAGTATCCTTATTTCATTTTTCAGCTGTTTAATCCGGGCTGACAGCTCAGCTTTCTGTCGTTTCGCCGCAGTTTCCATCAGGGCTTTTGCTTCCCGTACCTCCTCCTGGAGCCTATACAAGCTGCCCCTTGCTTCCTCATATCCACGGATGTGTTCTGCCACACGAGAGTTATGGGGGACTCCAGACTCCCGGGCCCTAGGCATCCCCCAATCCTCCTCCACACATCCGTGGGCATTTAGCTTTGCTCCAGGAGGAGTATCACAGTCCACATTGTCAGGCCTTGTTGTCACAGTACCTGTGCTTCCGGAACTTCTTGCACTTGTAGTCCCACAACTTGCAGGGCCAGCCTTGCGGCTGCTCTTTGTCTCTACGGGTTCAGGGGTGGCTGGAGATGCATCGCTGCACCTCCTGGCAGAGCGCCTCAACCCGGAGACCTCTGATGCACTTCCTGACGCTGGTCCCTCCACACCTGGTCGCTGGCTCCCCCTGCCCCCCGCGGACCTGATTCGGGGGGCAGGTGTTGGGGTTCTCCTCTCCTCGCTCATGCCTGAACACACGCTCTCCCTCTGGGGAAGGAAGAACGTTGTCCGGCACAGATGACACGGCAGAGCTCAGAGCGCACACACACCAAACAATCCAGCAAACGACTTCCTCCACACTCAGCAGACTCACAGGAAGATGCTCCCTCTAGTGGCCAGACTCCAGAGCTGTACTCACTATTCTGCTGGTGAGGTCACTGTCTACATACATTACTTATCCTGTACTGATCCTGAGTTATATCCTGTAAATCTTTTATTAGAAAAATATAAATCATAACAAAACATAAACCAGCACAACTTTGCCATAACGGAAAACAACAACATTGAAATAACATAAACCCAAACTTTACATTTAAATAAAAGAACAAAAATCCTGCCTAACCGGCCAGCCCAGCTTTCCTACTAGAACTAGAAATATTATAACTACACCTTTCATAGCCAAACAACACACTCATAAGAAACATAAATATAGCACTATTTCGCTTTAACTCAAAACACCCAAACTCGGGAAAAATCATACATTACAAATAGAAAACACAACAAGCACTCACACTGCACACCATGTTTTTTTTTTAAAATAATAATAATAATTATAATAATAATAACAACACTATACCACACTCACACATGCACACATATATATCCATATATTAACTACATTTAACCAAGAAACCAAAAATAAATAAATAAATAAATTAAATTCAACTCAAAATACCCAAACTCGGGAAAATATCACAGAAAACACAATACACACATGCTTACACACATCTTTACTACATACTACATATATAAACCAAAGAAAATAAATCCACAACGGGATACTAAAGAAACATTACTACAAAAACAAAACTGGTTCGACTGCCATGTCTATCTCTACTATAAATACTATATACTTTAAAAAAAAAAAAAAAAATTTTTTTTTGTAATAATATAACATTATACATACTATATAAATAACTAACTATATACACTACTATGTACAATACTATACACAAACTATATACACCTATAAATAAACAGAAAACACACCTACAAATATAAAAGAACATTCTACACTAAACTGACCCTTCACCCACACCACCCGCCCTCCTGTACATGGGTCAGAGTTTTTTCCATACAGTTCATAGTCCTCAATGTCCAGTCCACGACTCGCCCATGCCAGGTCCACCAAAAGAAAAGACCACCACCACCCACAAATATACCCTCCCAACCTAGAACTCCTCCCAACCAACTTAACCATTACCAGCTTTAACATACATAAGCAAACAATACAACCCACTTTAGGCCCAAGTTCGGTGCCTGTAAGCCCTTCATAACCATAGCATCTGAAAACAAAACAAAAAGCTAGGGTGCACATGCATTAGCCCACCACCAGGAAGAAGGAAGGCAATCCTGATACATACAAAATGTATATTCTTTCCCTAACTGCACCCTACCTCTCACCCTACCATTATCCCTAAAGATAAACTGACCCTACTATCACCCTAACCCTGTCCCTGCATCACTGTCCCTAACAAAAACAAGGGTACTCTACCCAAAAGGTCTAGTACCTAGGGCACATCAAAAGAAAACCCTCTCCATAGGAGAGAAGCCCTACTGGTACCAAGACTGCCATACTCCAAAGACCTGATCTTCCCGAGGTCACCGGTGATGTTCCTACAGACCTCCACCTCGGAGAGGACTTTGCGCTGATTAGACACTAAACACTGTGCATTCCACGTGTAGTACCTAACCACTAAACTGACTAAAAACAAAGTGCCCCGATCTCGGCCACCCAGGTTCCTGAATGCCCCATAAGCCCACTCTGGATAGGTAAGGCCGGCAAGTTGACTCCAGCCGATGGAAGCGCCCACCCGGTTGTAGACCCCTATATTAAAGGGACAATGAAGCAGGAAATGGTCCATGCTTTCCAGCATGTCCCCGCACTCTTCTCGGGGACATCCCCGGTCATCAGATCTCCTGCACTTCAAATTGTCCCTCACATATAGCTTCCCCTGAAAGCAGCGCCAGGCCAAGTCCCAAAACTTCTGGGGGATCCTTTTCATATTTAAGAGATACAACCCCACCCTCAGATCCCGACCTGGGCAGTCCCTGAGCGCCAGAGGCTTCTGGAAGTGGGTCAACAGAACCCGTTTGTCAAGGAACTGCCTTGACTGGGTCCTGATCTCCCACACTCCCAGACCCTACCGACGTATCGCCTTCAGAGTCGGGGTAGCGTAAGCCGGAAGATGCCCATGGGGCGTACGGAGGTCCTTCACTTGCCCTCCTGTCTCCCATTCCTGGAAGAAAGGCCGAAACCATTCCCTGCAGGAGAGTACCCACGGAGGAGCCCTCTCTGACCAGAGGTTTGAAATGTTAGCTTTCAAGAAGGTGTTTGTTAAGAACACCACAGGGTTTACCATAGATAAACCCCCTAGTCTCCTTGTGCGGTACGGAACCTCTCTCTTGACTAGGTTCATCCTGTTCCCCCATAACAGTTGGAAAAACAGGCTGTAGATCCTAGTGTAGTAGGCATCTGGCAAGATACATACACTGCCAAGATAAATAAACAAGGGGAGCAGGATACGATTTGATCAGGTGTACCCTTTCCCTGAGGGTCATAGACCAACCCTTCCACTGATCCACCCTATGAGTGGCATTCTGGAGCTTACCATCCCAGTTTTTGTTGGGATAATCATCCTGGACGAATGTGATGCCCTGAATTTTTGCTGAGTCTTGGGGCCCTGGGAGGGTGTCCGGGAGATCAAAAGTGGGATCTCCCCCTCCCAGCCAGAGACTTTCACACTTATCCCGGTTGATCTTAGACCCGGATGCCTCCGAGTAGCGTTCCACCTCCAACATCACCACATCGACCTCCTCTCTCTCTCTAGGACACGAAAATGGTGACATCATCAGCGTACACCACCACTCTCTGGGCGACATCCAGCTCCGCCAGACTCATCCCGACTCCCGCCAACGGCCCACAATCTACCCTCCGGACGTAGGGATCAATTGCGAACACGTATAAAAGCGGGCTCAAAGGACAACCCTGACGGACTCCGGACCCCACCTCAAAAGAGCGGCCAGACCACCCGTTCACCAGCGGGAAACTCTCTGCCCCTGCATATAAGGTCTTAAGCCAATTAATAAAAGCACACGGTAAGCCATATCTCAGGAGGACGGACCAGAGGTACTCGTGGTTCACCCGATCAAATGCTTTGGCCTGATCCAGGGACAGCAAGTACCCCTTCCAGAGACCTGCACTACTCCGCTCCACTGCCTCCCGGACACCGAGAACAGCACTTAAGGTGCTTCGGCCTGGAACAGAGCAGTGCTGGGCCCCCGAAAGGAGCCGGGGTGCAAACTTCACCAGCCGATTAAACAGTATCTCTGCCAGAAGCTTCCTGTCCGTATTGAGAAGAGCTATGGGCCTCCAATTCTCAATACGGCTGGGATCTTTACCCTTTGAGAGAAGAATCAGGGCTGACCTCCTCATTGACTTCGGCAGAGTGCCCGAGGAGAGACACTCATTGAATACCTCAGTCAAGAGGGGAGCTAAAGACTCCTTAAAGGTCTTGTACCACTCGGATGTTAAGCCATCCGGACCTGGTGACTTTTTGGGGGCAAGCCCCTCAATCGCCAGTCTCACTTCCTCTTCCCTGATTTTTTTTGCCAAAACATCAAGAGAGGGGTCTACCCCTGGCTCAGGAATGGTTTCAGCCAGGAAAGCCGACATCCCGTCTCGATCTAGATCCTTCCTTCCCAAGAGATGCGAGTAGAAGGATCTGACGACCTCCAAGATCCCTGATCTGGACCGATTCAGAGATCCTGTACTATCAATCAGTCCTGAAATGACTTTACTACTCACTGACATCTTACAGTTTCTGTAAGGGTCGGGCGAGCGGTACTTCCCGAAATCCCTCTCAAAAACCAAAGATGCGTGCCTATCGTACTGACACCTCATCAGCAAGGACTTCACTCTGGAGATATCCTCCCGGCTACCTCCAGTCGAGACGAGAAGCTCGAGTTTCCTCCTCAGTCCCTGATACAGGCGATACCTATTCAGGGACCTGAGGCTCGAGAGCTGGCGGAAGAACCCCGCAACCCGCTTCTTGAATATCTCCCACCACTCTGACTTACTACTACATAGGCCCAGTAAAGGTACCTGACTCTGAAGAAAATCCTCAAAGGACTGTCTTACCTCTGCTTCCTCCAGGAGGGACGAATTCAGCTTCCAATAACCTTTACCCATCCGAGGGGTCTCTGAAACATTCAGGGAAAACAAAATCATACAGTGATCGGAGAACTCCACCTCAACCACGGACACTGCAGAAGAGACAGCTTCCTCCTTCAAATAAAACCTGTCTATTCTAGACCTGCAGCTACCTCGATGATAGGTGAAACCCGCGTGGCCTGAGGGGCTCCGGATGTGGGCGTCCTCTAGGCGAGCTTCCCTAACTATGCTATTGAGAGCTATGCTATCATAAGCCAACCGATCATTGGAGCCTCTCCTATCTTGGGACCTTTTGACAGTATTGAAATCCCCTCCAAAGATCACCTGTCGGCTTGTAAAGGGCTTAATCCTCATAAAGAGATCTTTGCGGCCCCACTTGGTTTGTGGGGCGTAGATGTTAATAAGCCGGAGCTCTTGCCCCTTCATGAGGACATCTAAGATCAGGCACCTCCCCATTTCTAACTCAATAACCCGTCTGCATTCAACAGGAGCGGTAAAAAGGACCGCCACCCCACTATACGGCTCAGCCGCAAGAGACCAGTGGGAGGGGCCACGCCTCCACTCTCTCCTGGCTTTTACCAGAGAGGCAAGATCTGACAACCTGGTCTCCTGCAGATACAAAATATCGGCTTCAACACGGCCGAGAAAATCAAAGGCTGCGAATCTAGCCGTATCAGACTTTATACTGGCACAGTTAATAGATGTCAGTGTCAATGGGGTGAGTGCCGCCATCATGGGTGATTGAGATAGACGGCCCTAACCCCCTCATTTTTGTTTCTTCTTTACCCCCTCATCCCCAGATGAGGAGGCTTCCTTGTCTTTGGACCGTTTTTTTGATTCTGACTGGTCCATTTTATAATCCCCATCTCCGCCTGGCTCCGATTTGGCCCCATCCCCTGCGGAAATTGCCCCATCAGGACAGGGCCCAGTTCCCCCTGGAGTTTCAGGACTAACCTCAGGAGCAGGGCCAGAAGCTACCCCTGCCACATGGGAACTCTCCAGTTCCCTGCTCCTTCTCCGATTAGCCTCCCGCCTCAGCCTGGCAGGACTTTCTCTTCACTGACCCTGTTGCACCTTCACCCGCACCCGTGCCCTCCCCAGCTGAGGCAACGTTACTGCTCTCCCCAGCCAAGGTGACCGTCGCACGGGCAAAGGCGCTAGGACAACGGCTGAAAGGGTGTCCTAAGACACCACACAGATGACACCTGATCTGCCTACAGGATGCGGCAAGATGACCTACCCCACCGCACAGTGCACAGACCTGCACGGTACAGGCTGCGCTAAAGTGAGTGGGGCTGCCACACCTGTGACAGACCTTGGGCTGCCCCTGGTAGAAAACTTGGATTCTGTCTCTCCCAAGAAAAGCAGCTGATGGGATGTGGGCAACAGTGCTCCCCGAACGCTTCAGTTTGACGGAAAACGTCCAGGCCCCAGACCAGATCCCATGTTCGTCATAGTTCTTTTTTGGCATGTCCGTCACATCCCCATATCGGCTAAGCCAGGTCATAATGTCATAGCAAGATAGTGACTCGTTACGTGTCAAAACGGTCACTTTCTTGGCCAGATTCTGACGGGATATCGCCTTTACGGCGAAATCCCGCCAGCCGGGCTCGCTTTTCACCACCTCATAATTCGACCAGAAAAGTTCCAGACCCTCTGGCCGAACAAAGCTGATGTCAAACTCGGAAGTACCATAGGGGTGGATCAGGGCAAAGATGTCACTTGCCCTGAATTCCATCCGGAGGAGGAGCTCAACCACCTTACCCCGAGGCGGACACGCATCTTCGCCCCTCCACACTAAACGGACCACATTCCTACGGCCACTTTCCTGGCCGGATGTCGGGAGGGACCAGACCACCTCCCCGTTTTGTTCTCGGAAGGCGCCTAAGCCATGTCTTTCTATCCAAAAAGACAGGTCAACCTCACCCCTCCCCTCTACATGGATTGACCTGTCTCCCCTACGTAGAGCCTCCAGGAGGCGCTGTTGCAAGTGACCCCCAGAGCCAGACGGAGATGGGGATCCCCCTGATCCCCGGCAGTGACGCTGGCATAGCTTCTCTGAGAAGCAGCCACTACCGGGGGGGCAGTCGAACCAGGAACTGACCCAGAGGCCAAACCTGGACCCTTATTCTTAACAGCCATAACACCTCTCTCTGTCATTCCACTACCACTCCTCACCTGTATTTCACTAGCACCCCTCTCTTGGACTACACTTGCACCCCTCTCTTGCACACTACTTGCACCCCTCTCTTGCACACTACTTGCACCCCCCTCATCAACACTGCTACCACAACTCCTCCCATGCACACCACTATAACTCACATTCTGCACATTACCATTTTTATTCACATTTTTCCTTTCACTTTCACTCTTGCGTTCACTCTCCCTTGGAGTGTTACAGACTGGGCTGGCTGGGTCTTTTGCTTCATGTTTAAGGGTTGCCGGTTTCAGGATTGGTGCTGCATAGTTCTTTCTTCCTGTGTCTTTGGGTGCAGACACAGGCTCCGCCTCTGAAATGGGTGGCCACTCCCCCTCACAAAAAGACTGTCCCTCCGGACTAACTCCCGCTACAGCTGATGTGCAGGGAACCTCCCACTTTATAGCGGAGTGCCCCCTGGCGCCAGAACCAGTATAAAACACGCCACCTAGGGGACCGCCCCCTGAACCAACAAGGTCCAGCGCCCGGACACTCCCCCCCCCCCTCACAGGAGAGTGCCCTGCGGTGCCAGGACCTGTACCGCCCACTTCAACCAGGGGACCGCCCCCCGAACGGGTGAATCTGCCGCCATTTTCCGGTGCCTGGACACCCTCCCCCCTCACAGGAGGGTGCCCTTTTTTTTCTATAGCACCCGCGGCCATTTTGGGTGCGCTACTGTATCCCCCATGCTGGCCCCGCTCCACTACAGAAACGGGGTCTGGCAGATTGGGGGACCCAGCACCCTTTTCAGCCGACCCAGACTGCTGGAAGGGAGAAAAGACAAACTTAACTCCTTGTGTCTTCTTCCTCTTCTTGCCCTTTCCTTTCTTCTTCTTCTTTCCCTTCTCCTCTGGGCCCAAATCATCCCCGAAGGAAAAGTTTTCCAGACGGGGCGGGGGACTCCTGCATAACAATTGCCCGCAGGAGACCCCCATCTGCCAAGCCGCTTCCATCACTGCAGTCACTGCCGTCATCATCATCATCATCCTCCTCACTGGAGGGAGGTAAGGCCACCTGAGCCGGGTTTACATAGTCCTCACTGAGGGTAAGTGGGGGGTCTGGGGTAACAGTAGTGGTGGTACACACAGGTCCAGTATCCATATCCGCCTCACTCTAATCCCCCTCCTCACCTCCCTCCATCTCTTCCTCCTCACTCTGGCAGTCATCTTGGTTACTCACTTGTCCTGAGACCTTCATGCTGGAGAAACGATCCTTGTTCACAAGTCTCTCGCTGAGTATACCACCTCCCTCCACAATGTCCGATCTCAGCCTCACAATCTCATCCACCTGTTTCTTCAGAGCTCTCACCTTGGTGGAAAATGCTGCCCTCTTGGTCTTTGCTGCATTGTTTGCTTGGTAGCTGGAGGGGCAAGCTGTGCATAACTAGCTTGCCCCCTGACTGGTGAGCAGTTAAGGGGTTAAGAAATATACAGGCAATGTTTTTTAGCCCCCTCCCCCGCCTGTAAAAACTTGTTGCTAACTATAGTGGTATGTCCCATGGGTGGGGGGGAAGGAGTGCACCAATCAGGGGTCTAATAGTTTCCCGGGCTTTCAGGGGCCCTCCCCTGGGTATTTATAGCTGTGGTGCCTCCCTTTCCCCCTCAATCTGCCCAGGACCCGGAGTTTTGACTGCTGGCTGGTATGTGTCTGCCCCTTATTTGTGGCCTGGATGGAGCAGATGGGTGAGGGCTGGCATGCTCCCTTGTGGCTGAGCTGGCCTCCCCTACTGTTGCACCCTTGGCGTGTTCAGGAGGCTGGCGGACCTCTTATCAGTCCTGCCCTCCTTTCCCACTGTAATCCCTTTGAGCCCTGTCCCGTTCTTTTGCCCTCTCCCCTGCCTTTACTTTGATCCCTCTCTCCTGGGTGCTCCTGGAGCAGGCTCTGATTACCTACTTGCCCCGTCCGTCTCTTTTTTCCCCCCTGTTGCGGTCCCCTTCGTCTGCCTCCCCCCCCCCCTGTTGCGGTCCTTACCATAACCCCCCCTCCCGCCTGTTTGTCCCCTCCGCTCTGGAGGTGGCGGCCCCTGGGTGGCTGCTGCTGTTTTAACCCCCTTTAACGTTTGCGCAAATGGACGTTTATTAACGTCCATTTGCGCGTCCCCAGCTATAATCCGCGCTCACATAGTGAGCGCGCATTATAGCTGTTGGGTCCCAGTTGCTATTAGCGACCAGGACCCCTGATAATGCCGGACATCGCCGATCTGGCAGATGTCCGGCATCACCTTTTCAGACGCGGCGATCAAAGTCATCGCCGCGTCTGAAAATGTAATTGAACGCATCCCGGCTGCTCAGCGGGCTGATTGGGACCATCGCGATAAAATCGCGATGTCCCGATCAGCTGGGACGCAGCAGGAGGGTCACTCACCTGCCTCCTGCGCGTCCGCTCCTCAATTGATTGCTCCAAGCCTGAAATTCAGGCTTGAGCAATCAATCATTGATAACACCGATCATTGCCATGTTACTACATGGCAAGTGATCGGTGTCAGGTTCAGTGTGTGCAGTGTTATAGCTCCTAGGGGAGCTATAGCATTGCAAAAAAAACAAAAAAAAAACTGTTGAAGTATTTGAATAGTTAAGTTAATAAAGATCTTTTAACCCTTGCAATTTTACACGTTTGATCACCCCCCTTTTCCCCATCATAAAATAAAATAAAAAATAAAAATTAATAATAAAAAAAAAAAAAGAAAAAGAAAAGAAAAATACCATAATAGTAATGATAAAAAATTAAAATCTATAAATAAAATAATAATACATAAAATACTGTATATTACAACAACATACACATGTGTGGTATCGCCACGTGCCTACATGTCCGTAGTATAAAAAAATAAATAAATTAATTAATTAATTAAAAAAATTAATAAATAAATATAGTCATTTAAGGCGCTCCGTCTATGGCGTACGTGTATAATATAAAAAAAAAAAAAAAAAACATTACAAATTTATTAATTAATGAATAAAATACATAAATAAGTAATATTACTTGAATAAATTTCACAGTCCAAAATAGCGTATTTTTGACCCCTTTTTATACCGTAAATATGAAAAACAGCGATCTCAAACTCTGATCGAAACGACAATGGTACTGCGGACAGCTTCAGATCACAACGCCAACTATATGAGCCCTCATACCGTCCCCACTCCATTGCCCGGCTCCTTACCCCCACCACACTAGCACTCCCCCCCTGCCCACTGCTGCTGCTGCCCCTCCCCCTTTTTCCTCGTGCTCTTCCAGTGCTCCCCATGGTTCTTGCATCCATTGCGCCCCCCCCACGCCTCCCCATCACCTCTCTGCCCCGAGTTCCCAACCCCCCCCTTCCCCCACTGCTGCCACTGCTGTCCTCCTTCCTCCTGCCTCTCCAATGCCCCCCGTGGAGGGGTAGGGAGTGCTCCCCTGATTTCGTGTTGCTCTTCCCCCCTCTGGGGCCGGATGGGGGCATAGACGTATTTGTCGCCGCTCTCGCTCTGGTCCTGGGGGGCGGCACAGGCGGTGTTTTTTGGGCCTTCTGTTCACCTGCGGGGAGTAGGTGTTTCGGTTCTTCCCGCAGGGTTCTCCCTCGGAGTCCTCTACTGCTGTTTTCCCGGCGTGGTTTCCGGCGCCGTTCCGTGCGGCGGCCGAGTGCCCGCGACCCGGCGGTCTCCAGCGTGCCTTGTCCCACGCCTGCGGCGGTGGTGAAGTGGTTCCTCCCTCTGTTGTGCTTCTCCATTTTCTGGAATTGGTGAGTCTTCTGATGTGGGGCTTTGCCCCTTCCCTGGTTTGTGTGCTTATTGCTACGTCTGTGTAGTGTTCGTCCTTTTGTTCCCGTGTGTTTGTTGAGTTTGGGTCTCGGATATGGGTGTATATCTGTGTTGGTCTCTGGTTGTGAGTTGGGTACGTCTCTTCTTGACGGGGTGCTTTGGTAGGGTATCATTTTCTGCGGTGCGCGCTTGGGTGTGTGGTCTTTTGGCCTTACGCTCTAGGTGGCCGGGGTTTTGCTGACTTAGCTCCCGTAGGCATGTTCCTTTTCCTGAATCGGTGGCTGCCACCCAGTCACGGTTTTGTTTCTTTGGGTTTTCTCCCCCTTTGTTTGGTTTATCTCTCCATCTTAAGTTGTAGTCTCTCTCCGCTGCTCCATTGTCCTAGTATATTTGTCTGCTGTTTTTTCCTGTTTCGCCCAATCTCATGTAGGCATGGGACTCCTGTATGTCATGCTGGGTGCTTTGGCTGATGTGGCGGAGGGTAGGTTTCGCTTGAGTCTCTGGGGGTAGGTTTTGCTTGTGTCTCCGTTTGTCTTGCCTGTGTGGTTTCTTCTGTTCGTGGTGGTATTCCGGAGGGTGATTCTCCTGTGCTCTACACTTGTTGGGGTGTGGTTTGTTGCTGCAAGGCTGACATGCAAATTTGTGAAGCGTCCATATTTTGTGCTCGCTTCGGCAGCATGTATGTTAAAATTGGAACGATTTTGAGGAGATTAGCATGTCTTCCGCATGCCTTGTTGGCCTTGGTTTGCTGCTTTCCTATGGTCAGGGAGTAATTGCGTTTTCTCTGTTTTGGTTTCTTCAGGGCTCGCTATGTGCCCCGGTTCCGGTCCTTGCTGGTTTACTGAATGTTCCACGTGGAATGTGGTTCAGGGCGGAGTTTTTTCCTGCAGGTTGTCTCTGGCCGCCGAGGGTGTGTGGTATCTGTGCCCCCGCATATGTGCCCCTGGTGCACTAAGGGCTGACGTTCCGGTTGGTTGGGTTTTTTTCAGGCGTGATGCAGTGGACAGGCCTGCTTTCAGTCCCCCGTTGCAGCTCATGGAGAGCTCGCTCTGTTCCCGGGTGTGGCTGGTTTGGTTGGTTGTTGGTGTGGTGTTTTGGTTTTCCAGTGGTGCTGCAGGGTGGTTTACTACTGGGTGTCTTGGTAGTCAGTGGGTTTCTGCCATGCTTGGGTTTTTTGTTTGCGCTTTTTCCTTTGGTGTTGGTTGTGGGACTTTGGGTGCTTGCTTCGGCAGTTCATGTTCTAGGATTGTAACGGTACTGTGTGGGTTGGCGTGGCCCCTGTGCTTGATTGCGCTATAATTTGGTGATGCTTTTCTTTTTTGGGTGTGATTTGAGTGATCGGGGGCGTTTTGTCGGTCTGACATTTGGGGCGTTGTCACTGTTATTATTTCTTTCTTTCGGCTTTCTTCCTGCGCTCGGCTTGTTGCACCTAGTGCTTCGCTGTTTGGAGATAAGGTTTATTTTGCGGCTGTACTCCCTGGGGTCGGTATTGGGTGTTGACGCTTTGTCCCGTTCTCTGGCAGTGGTTCCGGAGGTTGCTCCCTCGGGTGGAGTCGGAAGGTTTGCTCATGTGGCTGTGGAATGGGAGACCACCTCAGGTTCGGGTCCCGGGGTAGGACTGAGTGATACAGTTGTGGTTAAATTTTCGGCCTGTGGGTCATCGTGGAGATTGGTGTATTTCTTGGTCCGCTTTAGTGGCTCCTGCGACTTGGTCACACTCACGGTGAGGCGCTTGCGAGTAGTTGGGGTTGGTGTGGAGGCCGGGATGTCTACAGTCAAGGAGGGTCCCGAAGGTTCCAAGTGTGTCTGTGGATAGGGGTTTTGTTTTTTGTACCTACAAGGTTCTGCTGTTTGACTTCCTATTTCGTTTTGATAGGCTGTGATAAAATAAGTTAACTGCTGTGTCTCCTATCCAAGGACGTTCGAGATTTGGGCTGTATTCTGCATGTATCCAATTAACATTCTTAGTATGTGACGCTGGGTATCTTCACCTGTTCATGTGAATCACCTACTACTCAGTGCAAAAAAAAAAAAAAAAAAAAAAAAGGGTGCTTTCCCACTGTGCTGCGATCCAGTGGGGTGAGGTTGCCGCATGACGGGGGGTGATTTTTCTTTTCTGCTTTGCGGTTGGTGGGATGTTGGTGTATACCTAGGGGCTGGGCCCGTGAGCGGGTGGCCTTGCTGTCGGCGACCATTTTTTCCTATCAGTTTTTGGGTCGCTTGGTGGCGGCTGTGGGTCGGATTTTTGGTTGTCGCTTTTGCGTCGTTTTTTCTGATCTGAGGTTTTGCGCTGGCTATTTTCGGGGCTAGGTGGATGGGGCACTTTCTTTCTCCTCGTCTCCTTCCATGACACTTGGGTGTCTGATGTGTTTTTTGGGTGCCTATTTTGTGCGTTTTCAGGTCCGTCGGTCCGAGATTGCTTAGGCGATCTGGGACACACAGCTTGTGCTGCATGAGGGTCCACGAATGACTTTTTTTTCCTGTTGTCGTCCTATTGTTGATTGGACTGCGGTGGGGGCCTCCCCCCCCCACCTCTTTTTCTTTTATGCTCCCCGCCCTCGATTGTCTGTTTTGGGTTTTGGCTTCTCTTTGTAGGAGGGGGTGTTGTGAGTTTGGGATTCGCTCTCTTTTTGTGTCGGTGTCGGCGGAGAGGGCTCAGTTTCCGGAGAGGGTAGCGCAGCGCGTGGGGCGCGGGCGATCTGCTTGTTGCGTTGCTATTTTCGCCCAGTTTGATGTTTCCCACATGTGTTTTTGTTTTGCGAGCGGCTTTCCGCAAGGTGGTGCGAGTGCTGCGGCACTCTTCGGTGTATGGGCGAGTCTGAGAAATGAGTTCACACAAGAGTTAGTGAATACAAAAAAAATAAAAATTACAAAAAATAAAATAAAATGCAAAAACATAGGACCTGGCGGCAGGTACCTCGGATTTCCTGGAGAGGTTATGTGTTGGGAGAATTTCCTGGAGAGGAAATGTGTTGGGCGACTTTCCTGGAGAGGAAATGTGTTGGGTGTGTTCGGGGGGCTGAGTTGGCCCCAGGTGTTGGCTATCCAGTATCTCTTGGGTGGACGGTGAAAGCGGGGTCAACCCGGGGTAGACCTCCACACAGGACAGTGTGGCAGCACCTCTTGGGTTGGCAAGAAGCCAATCGGTGTCTTTGTTACAGTTAAATTGTTATTTATATAAGTAATTTTATAAATAAAGCTGTGGCCGATCCCCACCCACGGAAAAGTTGAATTGTTGTTGTGTCAGTTATTATTTAATTAATTATTGTAGTAAGGGGGAGGGGTAGTTATAGCCTGCTCGGAGCTAATTGGGTCTCAACAGTCTGGAGGGGCAAGCTGTGCATAACTAGCTTGCCCCCTGACTGGTGAGCAGTTAAGGGGTTAAGAAATATACAGGCAATGTTTTTTAGCCCCCTCCCCCGCCTGTAAAAACTTGTTGCTAACTATAGTGGTATGTCCCATGGGTGGGGGGGAAGGAGTGCACCAATCAGGGGTCTAATAGTTTCCCGGGCTTTCAAAGGCCCTCCCCTGGGTATTTATAGCTGTGGTGCCTCCCTTCCCCCCTCAATCTGCCCAGGACCCGGAGTTTTGCCCTCCCTCCCTCCCTTTTTGTATCTCTGTTTATTGTAAGTCACAGCTTGGCGGTAAGAAGACGGTGAAAGCGGGGTCAACCCGGGGTAGACCTCCACACAGGATAGTGTGGCAGCACCTCTCGGGTTGGCAAGAAGCCAATCGGTGTCTTTGTTACAGTTAAATTGTTATTTATATAAGTAATTTTATAAATAAAGCTGTGGCCGATCCCCACCCACGGAAAAGTTGAATTGTTGTTGTGTCAGTTATTATTTAATTAATTATTGTAGTAAGGGGGAGGGGTAGTTATAGCCTGCTCGGAGCTAATTGGGTCTCAACAGTCTTGCAAACTTCAGCTCCTCTCTGAGGCCTCTTAGTTGTTTTCCGAGCTGTTCATACTGAGCCATCTTGGCCTGGATTTTGGACCCAAAGCTGGCCAGGGATTCTTTGGGCCCCTTTACCCCCCATTGCTGGGGTTCTGAGGAAACAGGCTGGATATGGGGATATGATAAACGTATATAAGTATATTAATGGCCCATACAAAAAATATGGAGAAAAACTGTTCCAGGTTAAACCCCCCCAAAGGACGAGGGGGCACTCCCTCCGTCTGGAAAAGAAAAGGTTTAGTCTAAAGGGGCGGCACGCCTTCTTTACCGTGAGGACTGTGAATTTATGGAACGGTCTACCTCAGGAACTGGTCACAGCAGGAACAATTAACAGCTTTAAAACAGGGTTAGATACATTCCTGGAACAAAATAACATTAAAGCTTATGCAGAATTATAAAACTACATCCCTTTCCCTTATCCCCTTACATCCTTCCCTTCAATCCCCTGGTTGGACTTGATGGACGTATGTCTTTTTTCAACCATACTAACTATGTAACTTTGTAACTATGATGCAGACTTTCCACTCCGCTGCCTGGATGAGCTTCTGCTGGAAGCTTTGCAGCTCCCAGCTGAGGTCGGGGGAGGGGGCCCCACATGGCTGTGGACCCTGGTGGATCTCCTCACCCCATCCTGACTACTGGCTGTTGCATTTTCCTTTGCACACCCCGCCAGCCGAGAACGGGGGGGGGTGCAAGATGAAGCCCCAGCTTCCCGGGGCTCCATAGCAGGAAAACCTACCCAGGTGTCTGCCACACACCTGGGGAGGGGTGGAAGAAAATCAATGCTTCTCTGGGAAACTCTGGAGCTCAGCAGAACACACCTTCTCTCCAGAGCTGTACTCACTATTCTGCTGGTGAGGTCACTGTGTACATACATTACATTACTGATCCTGTACTGATCCCGAGTGTGTGTGGGATGGGGGTGGGGGTGGGGGACCCCCAAAAAAAATTGCTTGCCCAGGGTCCAATCAAAATTAAAGACAGCCCTGTCCATTATACATACACGGTACAGCAATCATACATCCATTATACATACACTGTGTCTGTGACTGTACAACAATCATACATCCAATCCATTATTAATGGATTGGATGTATGATTGCTGTACAGTCACAGTGTATGTATAATGGAGGTATGATTGCTATACAGTGTATGTATAATGGAGGTATGCTTGCTGTACAGTGTATGTATAATGGAGGTATGCTTGCTGTACAGTGTATGTATAATGGAGGTATGCTTGCTGTATAGTGTATGTATAATGGATGTATGATTGCTGTACAGTTAGTGTATGTATAATGGAGGTATGCTTGCTGTTCAGTCACAGTGTATGTATAATGGATGTATGATTGCTGTACAGTCACAGTGTATGTATAATGGATGTATGATTGCTGTACAGTTTATGTATAATGGAGGTATGCTTGCTGTACAGTGTATGTATGATGGATGTATGATTGCTGTACAGTCACAGTGTATGTATAATGGAGGTATGCTTGCTGTACAGTGTATGTATAATGGAGGTATGCTTGCTGTACAGTGTATGTATAATGGAGGTATGCTTGCTGTACAGTGTATGTATAATGGAGGTATGATTGCTGTACAGTGTATGTATAATGGAGGTATGATTGCTGTACAGTGTTTGTATAATGGAGGTATGCTTGCTGTACAGTGTATGTATAATGGATGTATGATTGCTGTACAGTGTATGTATAATGGATGTATGATTGCTGTACAGTCACAGGGTATGTATAATGGAGGTATGCTTGCTGTACAGTGTATGTATAATGGATGTATGATTGCTGTACAGTCACAGTGTATGTATAATGGAGGTACGCTTGCTGTACAGTGTATGTATAATGGATGTTTGATTGCTATACAGTCACAGTGTATGTATAATGGATGTATGATTGCTGTACAGTCAGTGTATGTATAATGGATGTATGATTGCTGTACAGTGTATGTATAATGGATGTATGATTGCTGCACAGTGTATGTATAATGGAGGTATGCTTGCTGTACAGTGTATGTATAATGGATGTATGATTGCTGTACAGTGTATGTATAATGAATGTATGCTTGCTGTACATTGTATGTATAATGGAGGTATGCTTGCTGTACAGTGTATGTATAATGGATGTATGATTGCTGTACAGTGTATGTATAATGAATGTATGATTGCTGTACAGTGTATGTATAATGGATGTATTATTGCTGTACAGTGTATGTATAATGAATGTATGATTGCTGTACAGTGTATGTATAATGGAGGTATGCTTGCTGTACAGTGTATGTATAATGGATGTATGATTGCTGTACAGTGTATGTATAATGGATGTATGATTGCTGTACGATGTATGTATAATGGATGTATGATTGCTGTACAGTGTATGTATAATGAATGTATGATTGCTGTACAGTGTATGTATAATGGAGGTATGCTTGCTGTACAGTGTATGTATAATGGATGTATGATTGCTGTACAGTGTATGTATAATGGAGGTATGCTTGCTGTACAGTGTATGTATAATGGAGGCATGCTTGCTGTACAGTGTATGTATAGTGAATGTATGATTGCTGTACAGTGTATGTATACTGAATGTATGATTGCTGTACAGTGTATGTATGATGGAGGTATGCTTGCTGTACAGTGTATGTATAATGGATGTATGATTGCTGTACAGACACAGTGTATGTATAATGGATGTATGATTGCTGTACAGTGTATGTATAATGAATGTATGATTGCTGTACAGTGTATGTATAATGGATGTATGATTGCTGTACAGTCACTGTGTATGTATTATGAATGTATGCTTGCTGTACAGTGTATGTATAATGGATGTATGATTGCTGTACAGTGTATGTATAATGGATGTATGATTGCTGTACAGTGTATGAATAATGGATTTATGATTGCTGTACAGTGTATGTATAATGGAGGTATGCTTGCTGTACACTGTATGTATAATGGAGGTATGCTTGCTGTACAGTGTATGTATAATGGAGGTATGATTGTTGTACAGTGTATGTATAATGGATTTATGATTGCTGTACAGTGTATGTATAATGATGTATGATTGCTGTACAGTGTATGTATAATGAATGTATGATTGCTGTACAAAGTATGTATAATGGATGTATGATTGCTGTACAGTGTATGTATAATGAATGTATGATTGCTGTACAGTGTATGTATAATGGAGGTATGCTTGCTGTACAGTGTATGTATAATGGATGTATGATTGCTGTACAGTCACAGTTTATGTATAATGGAGGTATGCTTGCTGTACAGTGTATGTATAATGGAGGTATTCTTGCTGTACAGTGTATGTATAATGGAGGTATTCTTGCTGTACAGTGTATGTATAATGGAGGTATGATTGCTGTACAGTGTATGTATAATGGATGTATGATTGCTGTACAGTGTATGTATAATGGATGTATGATTGCTGTACAGTGTATGTATAATGGATGTATGATTGCTGTACAGTGTATGTATAATGGATGTATGATTGCTGTACAGTGTATGTATAATGGATGTATGATTGCTGTACAGACACAGTGTATGTATAATGGATGTATGATTGCTGTACAGTGTATGTATAAAGAATGTATGATTGCTGTACAGTGTATGTATAATGGATATATGATTGCTGTACAGTCACAGTGTATGTATAATGAATGTATGCTTGCTGTACAGTGTATGTATAATGGATGTATGATTGCTGTACAGTGTATGTATAATGAATGTATGATTGCTGTACAGTGTATGTATAATGGATGTATGATTGCTGTACAGTGTATGTATAATGAATGTATGATTGCTGTACAGTGTATGTATAATGGAGGTATGCTTGCTGTACAGTGTATGTATAATGGATGTATGATTGCTGTACAGTGTATGTATAATGAATGTATGATTGCTGTACAGTGTATGTATAATGGATGTATGATTGCTGTACAGTGTATGTATAATGAATGTATGATTGCTGTACAGTGTATGTATAATGGATGTATGCTTGCTGTACAGTGTATGTATAATGGATGTATGATTGCTGTACAGTCACAGTGTATGTATAATGGAGGTATGCTTGCTGTACAGTGTATGTATAATGGATGTATGATTGCTGTACAGTCAGTGTATGTATAATGGAGGTACGCTTGCTGTACAGTGTATGTATAATGGATGTATGATTGCTGTACAGTCACAGTGTATGTATAATGGATGTATGATTGCTGTACAGTGTATGTATAATGGAGGTATGCTTGCTGTACAGTGTATGTATAATGGATGTATGATTGCTGAACAGTCACAGTTTATGTATAATGGAGGTATGATTGCTGTACAGTGTATGTATAATGGAGGTATGATTGCTGTACAGTGTATGTATAATGGAGGTATGATTGCTGTACAGTGTATGTATAATGGATGTATGATTGCTGTACAGTGTATGTATAATGAATGTATGATTGCTGTACCGTGTATGTATAATGGATGTATGCTTGCTGTACAGTGTATGTATAATGGATGTATGATTGCTGTACAGTCACAGTGTATGTATAATGGAGGTATGCTTGCTGTACAGTGTATGTATAATGGATGTATGATTGCTATACAGTCACAGTGTATGTATAATGGAGGTACGCTTGCTGTACAGTGTATGTATAATGGATGTATGATTGCTGTACAGTCAGTGTATGTATAATGGATGTATGATTGCTGTACAGTGTGTGTATGTATAATGGATGTATGATTGCTGTACAGTGTATGTATAATGGATGTATGATTGCTGTACAGTCAGTGTATGTATAATGGATGTATGATTGCTGTACAGTGTATGTATACTGAATGTATGATTGCTTTACAGTGTATGTATAATGGAGGTATGCGTGCTGTACAGTGTATGTATAATGGATGTATGATTGCTGTACAGACACAGTGTATGTATAATGGATGTATGATTGCTGTACAGTGTATGTATAATGGATGTATGATTGCTGTACAATCACTTGGTATGTATAATGAATGTATGCTTGCTGTACAGTGTATGTAAAATGGATGTATGATTGCTGTACAGTGTATGTATAATGGATGTATGATTGCTGTACAGTGTATGTATAATGGATGTATGATTGCTGTACAGACACAGTGTATGTATAATGGATGTATGATTGCTGTACAGTGTATGTATAATTAATGTATGATTGCTGTACAGTGTATGTATAATGGATATATGATTGCTGTACAGTCACAGTGTATGTATAATGAATGTATGCTTGCTGTACAGTGTATGTATAATGGATGTATGATTGCTGTACAGTGTATGTATAATGAATGTATGCTTGCTGTACAGTGTATGTATAATGGATGTATGATTGCTGTACAGTGTATGTATAATGGATGTATGCTTGCTGTACAGTGTATGTATAATGGAGGTATGCTTGCTGTACAGTGTATGTATAATGGATGTATGATTGCTGTACAGTGTATGTATAATGAATGTATGATTGCTGTACAGTGTATGTATAATGGAGGTATGATTGCTGTACAGTGTATGTATAATGGAGGTATGATTGCTGTACAGTGTATGTATAATGACTATATGATTGCTGTACAGTGTATGTATAATGGATGTATGATTGCTGTACAGTGTATGTATACTGAATGTATGATTGCTGTACAGTGTATGTATAATAGATGTATGATTGCTGTACAGTGTATATATACTGAATGTATGATTGCTGTACAGTGTATGTATAATGGAGGTATGCTTGCTGTACAGTGTATGTATAATGGATGTATGATTGCTGTACAGTGTATGTATAATGAATGTATGATTGCTGTACAGTGTATGTATAATGGATGTATGATTGCTGTACAGTGTATGTATAATGAATGTATGATTGCTGTACAGTGTATGTATAATGGAGGTATGATTGCTGTACAGTGTATGTATAATGAATGTATGATTGCTGTACAGTGTATGTATAATGGAGGTATGATTGCTGTACAGTGTATGTATAATGGATGTATGATTGCTGTACAGTGTATGTATAATGAATGTATGATTGCTGTACAGTGTATGTATAATGGAGGTATGATTGCTGTACAGTGTATGTATAATGAATGTATGATTGCTTTACAGTGTATGTATAATGGAGGTATGATTGCTGTACAGTGTATGTATAATGGATGTATGATTGCTGTACAGTGTATGTATAATGGATGTATGATTGCTGTACAGTGTATGTATAATGAATGTATGATTGCTGTACAGTGTATGTATAATGGAGGTATGATTGCTGTACAGTGTATGTATAATGAATGTATGATTGCTGTACACTGTATGTATAATGGAGGTATGCTTGCTGTACAGTGTATGTATAATGGATGTATGATTGCTGTACAGTGTATGTATACTGAATGTATGATTGCTGTACAGTGTATGTATAATGGAGGTATGCTTGCTGTACAGTGTATGTATAATGGAGGTATGATTGCTGTACAGTGTATGTATAATGGAGGTATGATTGCTGTACAGTGTATGTATAATGGATGTATGATTGCTGTACAGTGTATGTATAATGGAGGTATGATTGCTGTACAGTGTATGTATAATGGAGCCTCCAATCTAAAAAAAAAGCCTCCAATCCCCAAAAAAGTTTTAATAAAGTTTTTCATTTTGTTTGTATTGATATTTATATGAGTGTAGGTCTGTTTATGTATGTGTGCATGCAAGCAAGAGGGGCTGAAACGTCGCACTGTTTGACATGTGGAATAAATAGTTATTTTTTGGATATTTGGAGTGCCGCACCATTTTTGAAGTTATCAATTGGCTGTGATCGAGCCTGAGGAGCTGGCACCCGCCTACTGTGGTAAAGTAGTGCTGCATTTTTTTCGACATTTATTTATATATATATATATATATATAAACACACACACGCGTGTGCGGCATGAGTTTGTGCTTTAGGGTGCACACTCCTCTACACCCCTCTGTCACCCATGTACACTCCTCTACACCCCTCTGTCACCCATGTACACTCCTCTACACCCCTCTGTCACCCATGTACACTCCTCTACACCCCTCTGTCACCCATGTACACTCCTCTACACCCCTCTGTCACCCATGTACACTCCTCTATACCCCTCTGTCACCCATATACACCCATCTGTCACCCATGTACACTCCTCTACACCCCTCTGTCACCCATGTACACCCATCTGTCACTCATGTACACTCCTCTAAACCCCTCTGTACACTCCTCTACAGGCTGAAGGTTTATATAAAAAAGATGGCTCCGGGGGGGCGGGGGCTCGGGCCCCTTACTGGTGAACTAGCTGTACCCCCTGATAGCCATGAGAGCTGCTAGTGACCTACTGCTGCTAGGGGGGGCACAAGGGGGGGCCAATCATGATGTAGGGGGGGCCGTGGCCCCCTCTGCCCCCCCCCCCCCCCTAGAGACGCCACTGAGAAGACCTGCTGTTACTACTTTGTAAGAGAGGGCACTTTGGTTTTCTTTTATTGCAATTTAAGTTGTTAGTTAATGAAAAATAATAAATATTGTTTTATATATAACTACAGTTAAGGGGAATGTTTTATCAGTTATTCTGCCTAAACATCGGGCAGCATAAAACTGGTGCAGACATCACGATCCCAGGACACCAGGAAAAACACTGAGACACTCGGTCATTCAGAGTCATCTTAGATTGAAAATCCTGCTGAAACCCCGGAAATGAGTCCCTGGGGCTGGTCCCAGCGGGGCGGGTGACGCATCTCTCCCTATGCCAATGGTCTCCAAACTGTGGACCTCCAGCTGTTGCTTAACTAAAACTCCCAGCAAAACTACAACTCCCAGCATGCCCAGACCATTTTTGGAACAACTAGCAGTCCACAGTTTGTAGTCCTAGTCCCTATACAGTTACATTCCTGGCTTCTGCACTACTACTGGAATTGTGTTCCTGGTATCTGGCACTTCCGGGTCAGGTGACGTCATATAACTAGCCATCCAATCAGAGGCTGAGGCTGGACATTGCTTCGGCCCATAACTGAATGAGCAGCTGTGTAACGTCACCTAACCCAGAAGCGCTGGACACTGGGAACTGAATTTCGTGATTCTGGCGGTAGCGCAAGAGCAAGGAAGAGAGGGTTTTTTTATACTGTCTTCCCCAAGCGTTAATACCACATTTCTGCCACAACATAGCTTTCTTATGGAGGCCTGGCAAATCAAATGTCAGGCTTCCCTGTCCCTTCCCTGCTGCCGGCGGCTGCCACAATGACACAATGCTGTGGGGCTGGTATGATCATTTTTTCAGGGTTGGTTTTTAGCCCCAGTTCTGCCCTGGGTGGAGAGAGATATATCTAGCTAAGGCTGCATTCACACCACAATTGTTACAAACCGGATCTGGCTGGGAGATGTGAAAACCAGGCGCTCCCGTATCTCAGCCGGACCCGGACCACATCTCGTTTGAAGGAGCCGACCGGAGTCAGATAATGACTCCAGTCGGCTCAGTTTTGCCCCGTATCCAGATTTGTGACCGTACTTAAAACTGTAGTATACCACGGTTTTAAGTCTGGTCACAAAACCGGATATGGGGCAAAAATAAGCCGACCGGAGTCACTATTTGACTCCGGTCGGCTCATTCAAATGAGATGAGATGGGGGCCGGGTCCGGCTGAGATACGGGAGTGCCTGGTTTTCACATATCCCTATCGGATCCGGTCCCGTATGTAACAATCGTGGGGTGAATACAGCCTAATGTGGAATGGAGGTAGAAGTGGGAAGAAGCCTGCCTACCTACCTAATATATTAAGGCTGAACATTTACTTAGCTAAGGGGAGAGGGAAGGGGGGCACCTTTGTAGTGTTGGTATCTATCTGTATATGATCACTGTATGGAGTTAACCTTGGTCTTTGCCTAGTGGATTTTTTTCAGTAGCAGTGCGGGGATATTAGTCATTCTGCGGTGATACTGGTCATGATGTGGCGATATTACTTGTCCCTTGTATAGTGATATTGATAATTTCAATGTCAGTTCACAGGATTTGGTCAGTAACAGTATGACGGTAATATGTATGGGGATAATATTCCTCCTTGTATACTGGTATTATTGGTAATATTACTCTCAACATACAGGATTTGGTCAGTAACAGTATCATGGTAATATGTATGGTGATAATTTTCCTCCTTGTATACTGGCATTATTGTTAATATTGCTATCAATATACCGGATTTTCACATATAGCCTTTTTAAAACATTGCTGCCATTTTTCATTATAAGCAGGGCCGGTGTTATGGCGGGGCAAACCAGGCAATTGCCTAGGGCCCCCATCCCCCAGGGGTCCTGCCGTCTGCTCAGTAGGGGGGGGGGGGGGGGGCAACTGTTTTAAAGTGGCCGCAGCGTTGGCTTCTTGTTAAAGATTAGCAGGGGGGCCACTTTAAAACAGTGATCAGCTCCGGGCCCCGTGCCCGCAGGGGGGCCCCGTCACATTCGGGACATCCCTGTGTCCCGAAAAATCTTTTCAGGCCACAAGGATGCCCCGTTTACTTCATAGCGGCCCCGCGTTAACTTTAAAAACGCTGGGGCCGTTGGGAGGAAGCGCACGCAGTGACGGCACTGACGTCAGGTGCGTGCGCCCATAGCAACAGTACAGCAGAGCGCAGCTGTGAGGAGGACGTGCGGGTATGGTAAGTCACCTGCGGTCATCTTCAGTGTTCCGACCGCTGCTCCCGGGATGGCCCATAGGCCATAGCAGTAGATCGTGACCGGGATGGCCCATAGGCCATAGCAGTAGATCGTGATCCAGGAGCGGTGGTCGGAATACTCAAGTGGGGCAGTAAACAGGCATACAGCCTCCAGCCATACATTGTATATGGCTGAAGGCTGTATGTCTGTAGGGGAACATTAGTTGCACTATAATTCCACCACATTTGGTGCAGTATAGTTCCCCCACATTAAGTGCAGTCACTTAATGTGGGGATCTATACTGCACCAAATGTGGTGGAATTATAGTGCACCTAATGTGGGGGAACTATACTGAACCTAATGTGGGGAATTATACTGCACCTAATGTGGGGGAACTATACTGCACCTAATGTGAGGAATTATACTGCACCTAATGTGAGGGAACTATACTGCACCTAATGTGGGGGAACTACTGTATACTGCACCTAATGTGGGGAAACTACTGTACTTCACCTAATGTGGGGAACTACTGTATACTGCACCTAATGTGGGAGGACTACTGTATACTGCACCTAATGTGGGGCAACTACTGTATACTGCACCTAATGTGGGGAAACTACTGTACTTCACCTAATGTGGGGAACTACTGTATACTGCACCTAATGTGGGGGGACTACTGTATACTGCACCTAATGTGGGGGGGACTACTGTATACTGCACCTAATGTGGGGGGACTACTGTATACTGCACCTAATGTGGGGGGACTACTGTATACTGCACCTAATGTGGGGAACTACTGTATACTGCACCTAATGTGGGGAACTACTGTATACTCCACCTAATGTGGGGGGACTATTGTATACTGCACCTAATGTGGGGAACTACTGTATACTGCACCTAATGTGGAGGGACTACTGTATACTGCACCTAATGTGGAGGGACTACTGTATACTGCACCTAATGTGGAGGGACTACTGTATACTGCACCTAATGTGGGAGACTATACTGCCAACCTAATGTGGGGAACTATACTGCCAACCTAATGTGGGGGAACTATACTGCCAACCTAATGTGGGGGAACTATACTGCCAACCTAATGTGGGGGAACTATACTGCCAACCTAATGTGGGGGAACTATACTGCCAACCTAATGTGGGGGAACTATACTGCCAACCTAATGTGGGGGAACTATACTGCCAACCTAATGTGGGGGAACTATACTGCACCTAATGTGGGGGAACTATACTGCACCTAATGTGGGGGAACTATACTGCACCTAATGTGGGGGAACTATACTGCACCTAATGTGGGGGAACTATACTGCACCTAATGTGGGGGAACTACACTGCACCTAATGTGGGGGAACTACACTGCACCTAATGTGGGGGAACTACACTGCACCTAATGTGGGGGAACTACACTGCACCTAATGTGGGGGAACTACACTGCACCTAATGTGGGGGAACTACACTGCACCTAATGTGGGGGAACTACACTGCACCTAATGTGGGGGAACTACACTGCACCTAATGTGGGGGAACTACACTGCACCTAATGTGGGGGAACTACACTGCACCTAATGTGGGGGAACTATACTGCACCTAATGTGGGGGAACTATACTGCACCTAATGTGGGGGAACTATACTGCACCTAATGTGGGGGAACTATACTGCACCTAATGTGGGGGAACTATACTGCACCTAATGTGGGGGAACTATACTGTACCTAATGTGGGGAACTATACTGCACCTAATGTGGGGGAACTACTGTATACTGCACCTAATGTGGGGGAACTACTGTATACTGCACCTAATGTGGTGAACTACTGTATACTGCACCTAATGGGGGGAATTATACTGCACCTAATGCGGGGGAATTACTGTATACTGCACCTAATGTGGGGGAACTACTGTATACTGCACCTAATGTGGGGGAACTACTGTATACTGCACCTAATGTGGGGAATTATACTGCACCTAATGTGGGGGAACTACTGTATACTGCACCTAATGTGGGGGAACTTCTGTATACTGCACCTAATGTGGGGAACTACTGTATATTGCACCTAATGTGGGGGGACTACTGTATACTGCACCTAATGTGGGGGGACTACTGTATACTGCACCTAATGTGGGGGGATTACTGTATACTGCACCTAATGTGGGGGGATTACTGTATACTGCACCTAATGTGGGGGGACTACTGTATACTGCACCTAATGTGGGGGGACTACTGTATACTGCACCTAATGTGGGGAACTACTGTATGCTGCACCTAATGTGGGGAACTACTGAATACTGCACCTAATGTGGGGGGACTACTGTATACTGCACCTAATGTGGGGGGACTACTGTATACTGCACCTAATGTGGGGGGATTACTGTATACTGCACCTAATGTGGGGGGATTACTGTATACTGCACCTAATGTGGGGGGACTACTGTATACTGCACCTAATGTGGGGAACTACTGTATACTGCACCTAATGTGGGGAACTACTGTATACTGCACCTAATGTGGAGGGACTATACTGCACCTAATGTGGGGAACTATTTTGCACCTAATGTGGGGAACTATACTGCCAACCTAATGTGGGGGAACTATACTGCCAACCTAATGTGGGGGAACTATACTGCCAACCTAATGTGGAGAACTATACTGCACCTAATGTGGAGAACTATACTGCACCTAATGTGGGAGAACTATACTGCACCTAATGTGGAGAACTATACTGCACCTAATGTGGAGAACTATACTGCACCTAATGTGGAGAGCTATACTGCACCTAATGTGGGGGAACTATACTGCTCCTAATGTGAGGGAACTACACTGCACCTAATGTGGGGGAACTACACTGCACCTAATGTGGGGGAACTATACTGCACCTAATGTGGGGGAACTATACTGCACCTAATGTGGGGGAACTATACTGCACCTAATGTGGGGGAACTATACTGCACCTAATGTGGGGAACTACACTGCACCTAATGTGGGGGAACTACACTGCACCTAATGTGGGGGAACTACTGTATACTGCACCTAATGTGGGAGAACTACTGTATACTGCACCTAATGTGGGGAACTACTGTATACTGCACCTAATGGGGGGAATTATACTGCACCTAATGCGGGGGAACTACTGTATACTGCAACTAATGTGGGGGAACTACTGTATACTGCACCTAATGTGGGGGAACTACTGTATACTGCACCTAATGTGGGGAATTATACTGCACCTCATGTGGGGGAACTACTGTATACTGCACCTAATGTGGGGAATTATACTGCACCTAATGTGGGGAACTATACTGACAACCTAATGTGGGGGAACTATACTGCCAACCTAATGTGGGGGAACTATACTGCCAACCTAATGTGGGGGAACTATACTGCACCTAATGTGGAGAACTATACTGCACCTAATGTGGAGAGCTATACTGCACCTAATGTGGAGAGCTATACTGCACCTAATGTGGAGAGCTATACTGCACCTAATGTGGAGAGCTATACTGCACCTAATGTGGAGAGCTATACTGCTCCTAATGTGGAGAGCTATACTGCTCCTAATGTGGAGAGCTATACTGCTCCTAATGTGGAGAGCTATACTGCACCTAATGTGGAGAGCTATACTGCACCTAATGTGGAGAGCTATACTGCTCCTAATGTGGGGGACTATACTGCACCAATGTGTGGGACTATACTGCACCTAATGTGGGGAACTATACTGCACCTAATGTGGGGGACTATCAGGGCCGTTTGAAGGAATTTGGGGGCCCCAAGCAAAATGGACATGGAGGCCCCCCCCTCCATAGTAACGCCGACCCTTGAATTCTGGGAGCGCCGCAACGTGAGCGAACGTCAATACGACGCACATTAGGTGCAGCAGTGTTCCCCCTACATTAGGTGCAGCAGAGATCCCCCACATTAGCTAGGCAGTCTTCCCCCCACATTAGGTAGGCAGTGTTCCCCCCACATTAGGTGCAGCAGTGTTCCCTACCCATACCCGCTGTCCAGACCCCCCCCCCCCCCCCCCCGGGCCATTTTTTTGGTGGGGGTTTGACTGCTGAGACCCCCACCGATCACCTCGGTTAAAATGGTTCTCCAGCTGTTGGAAAGCTAAAACTCCCATCATTCTGGAGAGCCTCTGGCAATGGGAGTTGTAGTTTTGTAACAGCTGAAGAGCCACAGATTGGACACAGTTTTACCCATCATCACTGCAGAACTTACAAGTGACTACAGCTCTGATGGGACAGTCAGGAGAATACACAATGATAGTGACCTGAGTGACGTCTTCTGACTTGAGTGATATCTTCTCTGTTATCTTTTCTTCTTCATCTGGTCCAGAGACCAGGTCTTCCTCCAGCTCCATCTTCTCTGCAGAGTCTGACATCCAGGCATCATTGGCTCCTCACTGTCAGCAGATCCTCATCCTCTGCATGAAGACAGTAATCATTATAACCTTGCCAGAAAGTGTACTCTAAATAATATACTGCCCCACACTGTACCCTGAAGATAATGCTGCCTCACACTGTACCTTGAATATAATACTGCCACACACTGTACCCTGACTATAATGCTGCCTCACACTGTACCCTGACTATAATGCTGCCACACACTGTACCCTGACTATAATTCTGCCACACACTGTACCCTGAATATAATGCTGCCACACACTGTACCCTGAATATAATGCTGCCACACACTGTACCCTGAATATAATGCTGCCACACACTGTACCCTGAATATAATGCTGCCACACACTGTACCCTGAATATAATGCTGCCACACACTGTACCCTGACTATAATGCTGCCACACACTGTACCCTGACTATAATTCTGCCACACACTGTACCCTGAATATAATGCTGCCCCACACTGTACCCTGAATATAATGCTGCTCCACACTGTATCCACTGAATATAATGCTTCCACACACTGTACCCTGAATATAATGCTTCCACACACTGTACCCTGAAAATAATACTGCCACACACTGTACCCTGAAAATAATACTGCCACACACTGTACCCTGAAAATAATACTGCCACACACTGTACCCTGAAAATAATACTGCCACACACTGTACCCTGAATATAATGCTTCCACACACTGTACCCCTGAATATAATACTGCCACACACTGTACCCCTGAATATAATGCTGCCACACACTGTACCCTGAATATAATGCTGCTCCACACTGCATCCACTGAATACAATACTGCCACACATGCATACACATCATATATACATATACCTCTCCTCATTATTACTATAACTCCCCCCCCACCTCTCCTCATCACTATTATAACCGGGGGGGGGGGGGAGGGGGGGGGGATGAGGAGAGGTGCAGGGGGGGGGCACCTCTCATGACCCCCATAACACCCCCCTGCACCTCTCATGACCCCCATAACACCCCTCCTGCATCTCTCATGACCCCCATAACACCCCCTGCATCTCTCATGACCCCCATAACACCCCCTGCATCTCTCATGACCCCCATAACACCCCCTGCATCTCTCATGACCCCCATAACACCCCCTGCATCTCTCATGACCCCCATAACACCCCACTGCATCTCTCATGATCCCCATAACACCCCCCTGCATCTCTCATGACCCCCATAACACCCCCCTGCATCTCTCATGACCCCCATAACACCCCCACTGCATCTCTCATGACCCCCATAACACCCCCTGCATCTCTCATGACCCCCATAACACCCCCTGCATCTCTCATGACCCCCATAACACCCCCTGCATCTCTCATGAACCCCATAACACCCCCTGCATCTCTCATGACCCCCATAACACCCCCCTGCATCTCTCATGACCCCCATAACACCCCTCCTGCATCTCTCATGACCCCCATAACACCCCTCCTGCATCTCTCATGACCCCCATAACACCCTCCTGCATCTCTCATGACCCCCATAACACCCTCCTGCATCTCTCATGACCCCCATAACACCCCTCCTGCATCTCTCATGACCCCCATAACACCCCTCCTGCATCTCTCATGACCCCCATAACACCCCCTGCATCTCTCATGACCCCCATAACACCCCCTGCATCTCTCATGACCCCCATAACACCCCCTGCATCTCTCATGACCCCCATAACACCCCCTGCATCTCTCATGACCCCCATAACACCCCCTGCATCTCTCATGACCCCCATAACACCCCCTGCATCTCTCATGACCCCCATAACACCCCCCTGCATCTCTCATGATCCCCATAACACCCCCCTGCATCTCTCATGACCCCCATAACACCCCACTGCATCTCTCATGACCCCCATAACACCCCTCCTGCATCTCTCATGACCCCCATAACACCTCTCCTGCATCTCTCATGACCCCCATAACACCCCCTGCATCTCTCATGATCCCCATAACACCCCCTTGCATCTCTCACGATCCCCATAACACCCCGCCTGCATCTCTCATGACCCCCATAACACCCCTCCTGCATCTCTCATGACCCCCATAACACTCCACTGCATCTCTCATGATCCCCATAACACCCCCTGCATCTCTCATGATCCCCATAACACCCCTCCTGCATCTCTCATGATCCCCATAACACCCCCCTGCATCTCTCATGACCCCCATAACACCCCTCCTGCATCTCTCATGACCCCCATAACACCCCTCCTGCATCTCTCATGACCCCCATAACACCCCTCCTGCATCTCTCACGATCCCCATAACACCCCTCCTGCATCTCTCATGACCCCCATAACACCCCTCCTGCATCTCTCATGACCCCCATAACACTCCCTATATCTATCATGACCCCCATAACACCCCTCCTGCATCTCTCATGACCCCCATAACACCACCCCTGCATCTCTCATGACCCCCATAACACCCCCCCTGCATCTCTCATGATCCCCATAACATCCCCCTGCATCTCTCATGATCCCCATAACACTCCCTATATCTATCATGACCCCCATAACACCCCTCCTGCATCTCTCATGACCCCATAACACCCCTCCTGCATCTCATGACCCCCATAACACCCCCCCTGCATCTCTCATGACCCCCATAACACCCCTCCTGCATCTCTCATGACCCCCATAACACTCCCTATATCTATCATGACCCCCATAACACCCCTCCTGCATCTCTCATGACCCCATAACACCCCTCCTGCATCTCATGACCCCCATAACACCCCCCCTGCATCTCTCATGACCCCCATAACACCCCTCCTGCATCTCTCATGACCCCCATAACACTCCCTATATCTATCATGACCCCCATAACACCCCTCCTGCATCTCTCATGACCCCATAACACCCCCCCTGCATCTCATGACCCCCATAACACCCCCCCTGCATCTCTCATGATCCCCATAACACCCCCTGCATCTCTCATGACCCCCATAACACCCTCCTGCATCTCTCATGACCCCCCATAACACCCCTCCTGCATCTCTCATGACCCCCATAACACCCCTCCTGCATATCTCATGACCCCCATAACACCCCCTGCATCTCTCATGACCCCCATAACACCCCCCCTGCATCTCTCATGATCCCCATAACACCCCTCCTGCATCTCTCATGACCCCATAACACCCCCCCTGCATCTCTCATGACCCCCATAACACCCCTCCTGCATCTCTCATGACCCCCATAACACCCCTCCTGCATCTCTCATGACCCCCATAACACCCCTCCTGCATCTCTCATGACCCCCATAACACCCCCCTGCATCTCTCATGATCCCCATAACACCCCTCCTGCATCTCTCATGACCCCATAACACCCCCCCTGCATCTCTCATGATCCCCATAACACCCCCCCTGCATCTCTCATGATCCCCATAACACCCCTCCTGCATCTCTCATGACCCCCATAACACCCCTCCTGCATCTCTCATGACCCCCATAACACCCCCCCTGCATCTCTCATGATCCCCATAACACCCCCCCTGCATCTCTCATGATCCCCATAACACCCCTCCTGCATCTCTCATGACCCCCATAACACCCCCCCTGCATCTCTCATGATCCCCATAACACCCCTCCTGCATCTCTCATGATCCCCATAACACCCCTCCTGCATCTCTCATGACCCCCATAACACCCCTCCTGCATCTCTCATGATCCCCATAACACCCCTCCTGCATCTCTCATGATCCCCATAACACCCCTCCTTCATCTCTCATGATCCCCATAACACCCCTCCTGCATCTCTCATGACCCCCATAACACCCCTCCTGCATCTCTCATGACCCCCATGACCCCCCCCCCCCCACACACACACACACACAAACACCTCTCATCACCATTGCAGTCCCCTGACAACCATACAATCCCCCGGGCCCCCCCGCGCCAGTTTACTTACCCTGCCGGGGATCGTTGCAGAGGTGGGAGTCTGCTGCTGCTCCTGTCACTGCACGGAGGATGCTGGAGGTTCCCGCGGGGGACGCAAGCAGGGACAGGTCAGGTGATTGGCGTAAACGTGCGTGCCTGCGCGGGGAACGTGACGTCTCTACTCCAATCATCCCCTGACCTGTCCGGTGCCGGCCCTGCTTTGTTTCTTAAGGGGCCCGCGCCCATCAAAAATGTAATTTTGGTGAAATGTGCGGGCCCCCCGAAGTGTCCCCGTCGCTACAGGACGGGCAAGCACCGGCTCTGCTCGGGGCCCCCCAGCCAGCTCGGGGCCCCAAGCAATTGCTTGGTTTGCCGGTCCGGTAGCGACGGGCCTGGGGACTATACTGCACCAATGTGTGGGACTATACTGCACCTAATGTGGGGAACTATACTGCAGCTAATGTGGGGAACTATACTGCACCTAATGTGGGGAACTATACTGCACCTAATGTGGGGAACTATACTGCACCTAATGTGGGGAACTATACTGCACCTAATGTGGGGAACTATACTGCACCTAATGTGGGGAGAACTATACTGCACCTAATGTGGAGGGAACTATACTGCACCTAATGTGGGGAACTATACTGCACCTAATGTGGGGAACTATACTGCACCTAATGTGGGGGAACTATACTGCACCTAATGTGGGGGAACTACACAGCACCTAATGTGGGGGAACTATACTGCACCTAATGTGGGGAGAACTATACTGCACCTAATGTGGGGAACTATACTGCACCTAATGTGGGGAGAACTATACTGCACCTAATGTGGGGAACTATACTGCACCTAATGTGGGGAGAACTATACTGCACCTAATGTGGGGAGAACTATACTGCACCTAATGTGGGGAACTATACTGCACCTTATGTGGGGAGAACTATACTGCACCTAATGTGGGGAACTATACTGCACCTAATGTGGGGGAACTATACTGCACCTAATGTGGGGAACTATACTGCACCTAATGTGGGGGGAACTATACTGCACCTAATGTGGAGGGAACTATACTGCACCTAATGTGGGGAACTATACTGCACCTAATGTGGGGAACTATACTGCACCTAATGTGGGGAGAACTATACTGCACCTAATGTGGGGAGAACTATACTGCACCTAATGTGGGGAACTATACTGCACCTAATGTGGGGGAACTATACTGCACCTAATGTGGGGGAACTATACTGCACCTAATGTGGAGGGAACTATACTGCACCTAATGTGGGGGAACTATACTGCACCTAATGTGGAGGGAACTATACTGCACCTAATGTGGGGAACTATACTGCACCAATGTGGGGAGAACTATACTGCACCTAATGTGGGGGATCTATACTGCACCTAATGTGGGGAACTATACTGCACCTAATGTGGGGGACTCTGCACCTAATGTGGGGAGAACTATACTGCACCTAATGTGGAGGGAACTATACTGCACCTAATGTGGGGAACTATACTGCACCAATGTGTGGGACTATACTGCACCTAATGTGGGGAACTATACTGCACCAATGTGGGGAGAACTATACTGCACCTAATGTGGGGGATCTATACTGCACCTAATGTGGGGGAACTATACTGCACCTAATGTGGGGAGAACTATACTGCACCTAATGTGGGGAGAACTATACTGCACCTAATGTGGAGGGAACTATACTGCACCTAATGTGGGGAACTATACTGCACCAATGTGTGGGACTATACTGCACCTAATGTGGGGAACTATACTGCACCAATGTGGGGAGAACTATACTGCACCTAATGTGGGGGATCTATACTGCACCTAATGTGGGGGAACTATACTGCACCTAATGTGGGGAGAACTATACTGCACCTAATGTGGGGAGAACTATACTGCACCTAATGTGGAGGGAACTATACTGCACCTAATGTGGGGAGAACTATACTGCACCTAATGTGGGGAACTATACTGCACCTAATGTGGGGGAACTATACTGCACCTAATGTGGGGAGAACTATACTGCACCAATGTGTGGGACTACACTGCACCTAATGTGGGGGAACTATACTGCACCTAATGTGGGGAGAACTATACTGCACCTAATGTGGGGAGAACTATACTGCACCTAATGTGGAGGGAACTATACTGCACCTAATATGGGGAGAACTATACTGCACCTAATGTGGGGGAACTATACTGCACCTAATGTGAGGAACTATACTGCACCTAATGTGGGGGAACTATACTGCACCTAATGGGGGGGGGATTATATACTGCACCTAATGTGGGGGAACTATACTGCCAACCTAATGTGGGGAGCTATACTGTACCTAATGAGGGGGGGGGGAGGACTATATATTGCACCTAATGTGGGGGAACTATACTGCCAACCTAATGTGGGGATCTATACTGCACCTAATGTGGAGGGAACTGTACTGCACCTAATGTGGAGAGCTATACTGCAACTAATGTGGAGAACTATACTGCACCTAATGTGGAGAACTATACTGCACCTAATGTGGGGAGAACTATACTGCACCTAATGTGGGGAGAACTATACTGCACCTAATGTGGGGAGAACTATACTGCACCTAATGTGGGGAGAACTATACTGCACCTAATGTGGGGGACTATACTGCACCTAATGTGGGGAGAACTATACTGCACCTAATGTGGGGGAACTATACTGTACCTAATATGGGGAGAACTATACTGCACCTGAAGTGGGGGAACTATACAGCCAACCTAATGTGGGGGAACTATACTGCACCTAATGTGGGGGACTGTACTGCACCCAATGTGGGGGACTATACTGCACCTAATGTGGGGAGAACTATACTGCACCTAATGTGAAGAGCTATACTGCACCTAATGTGGGGGAACTATACTGCACCTAATGTGGGGAACTATACTGCACCTAATGTGGGGAACTACACTGCACCTAATGTGGGGGAACTATACTGCACCTAATGAGGGGGGACTATATACTGCACCTAATGTGGGGGAACTATACTGCCAACCTAATGTGGGGAGCTATACTGCACCTAATGTGGAGGGAACTGTACTGCACCTAATGTGGAGAGCTATACTGTACCTAATGTGGTGAACTATACTGCATCTAATGTGCGGGAACTATACTGCACCTAATGAGGGGGGGGGTGGGGATTATATACTGCACCTAATGTGGGGGAACTATAATGCCAGCCTAATGTGGAGAGCTATACTGCACCTAATGTGCAGGGAACTGTACTGCACCTAATGTGGAGAGCTATACTGCACCTAATGTGGAGAGCTATACTGCACCTAGTGTGGGGAGAACTATACTGCACCTAATGTGGGGAGAACTATACTGCACCTAATGTGGGGAGAACTATACTGCACCTAATGTGGGGAGAACTATACTGCACCTAATGTGGGGAGAACTATACTGCACCTAATGTGGGGAGAACTATACTGCACCTAATGTGGGGAGAACTATACTGCACCTAATGTGGGGAACTATACTGCACCTAATGTGGTGAACTATACTGCACCTAATGTGGGGGAACTATACTGCCAAACTAATGTGGGGAGCTATACTGCACCTAATGTGGAGGGAACTGTACTGCACCTAATGTGGGGAGAACTATACTGCACCTAATGTGGGGAGAACTATACTGCACCTAATGTGGGGAGAACTATACTGCACCTAATGTGGCGGACTATACTGCACCTAATGTGGGGGAACTATACTGTACCTAATGTGGGGAGAACTATACTGCACCTAAAGTGGGGGAACTATACAGCACCTGAAGTGGGGGAACTATACTGCACCTTATGTGGGGGACTATACTGCACCTAATGTGGGGGACTATACTGCACCTAATGTGGGGAGAACTATACTGCACCTAATGTGGGGGACTATACTGCACCTAATGTGGGGGACTATACTGCACCTAATGTGGGGGAACTATACTGCACCTAATGTGGGGGAACTACACTGCACCTAATGTGGGGAGAACTATACTGCACCTGAAGTGGGGGAACTATACTGCACCTAATGTGGGGAGAACTATACTGCACCTAATGAGGGGGACTATACTGCACCTAATGTGGGGGAACTATACTGCACCTAATGTGGGGGAACTATACTGCACACCTAATGTGGGGGAGCTATACTCTTTACCTAATGTGGGGGGAACTATACAAAAATATAAAATTGTACTATTTTGATCCCTATAACTCTTATTTTTCTGTATATGGGGATGTGAGGGTCATTTTTTGCGCTGTGATTTGTAGTTTTTATCGATACCATTTTTGTTTTGATGGGACTTTTCAATAGCTTTTTAGATATTTTTTTTATAGTATTTGAAGTGACCAAAAATGTTCAAATCTAGTTAGTGCACTACTATGACTTTTGGGGCCCCACTTTTGATTTTGCCTAAGGCCACCCTAAGCCTAAAACCAGCCCTGATTATAAGGGAGTGTTGTGCCATTTTACTTTTTGAATTTGTGGTGGACTATGATCAGGTCTTGGTCGCTGACACCACTTTATTGAAACATTTGGCAAAGTACTGGTGTATTCCTTCTGTGATATATATATATATGTATAGCCACGCAAAGTGATACGCCTGTGCTCGGTGGCTGTTTGCCGGCACAATGACACAATGCTGTGGGGCTGGTATACAGTAATTTCCAGGGCTGGATTTCATCCCCAGTCCGGCCCTGTCCCAAGGATAGGGGATAAGTTTCAGATTGCGGGGGTCCGACCGCTGGGGGGCCCCGTGATCTCCTGTACGGGGCCCTGGCTCGCTGGCCAGATAGCGCAGGTTGACCGCCAGATGAAGGGGCAGCCGACACGCCCCCTCAAAAAAAGCGCTATAGCAGAGCCAGAAATTGCCAAAGGCAGCGCTGCATCAGTCCCCCAAAAAATGTGAGTTCCTGGATTTAAATATCTATATTCAGGATGGCTGTTCGCATACTGCCAACTATTTTAAGGAGGTGAATGCAAACAGATACCTCGACTTTAACAGTTGCCATCTTAAATAATGGAAGAAGAACATTCCATTAGGTCAAATGAAAAGAATCCGAAGGAATTGTTCTTCCACACAAAAATACCTACAACAACTAGAGAACCTGGAGGATCGTTTTAAACAAAAAGGGTATCCCAAACCCCTTATACAAGGAGCACGCCAGAGAGTGGACGAATTAGAACAAAGTGCTTGCTTGAAAAATAATAAACAGGGTAATGCAGAGGGGGGTTATAATGATGAATTTGATTCTGTTTTCTAACTAGGTATTACACTTCACACACCAATATTTTTTTATAATATTTTTTTATTTTTTTTTTGTATAGGTAATATCACCAGCTCATATTATTGTGTCATGATTACTGGCACCATATGTAGTCCCCCAGTTATTCTTCTTTAGATGTTTTCCGTGTCCTGTGCAGTATCTCTCCCAGAAGTCCACTTGATGGCCCCCGTGGTGGTCTACACCCCGAAGTCATCAATTTTTACTCTAAGAGAGAGTGTGCAGCTGTTTCTGGAGACGGTCAACAATAACCTCTGCATGGTGGAATAATAGGTCACGATGTTTATCAGGATCAGTAGAAGCATCACCCACTCGATGATTATGATGGGGATTTCACGGATCTCGTCCCAGTCTTCATCATTATGGAATAATTCCTTTAATGTTTCATATCCAAAATAGAAAACTACACAGACAAAAGTCAGGCCACAGCAGGTGCATCTACTATGGTGGATGACTTTTTTTGCTCCTGGTAATTTATACATCTGGATGGACTGCCCAAGGTAGTATAAGGCTTCACATGTAATGGAAATTATCGTGCTGACAAAGTGTATCCTGGGATATTCTTCGGGGGACAATACATGCATAACAGCTGTGGAAAAACAGGAGGCCCACACAATGGCCAGCAGGATCCTCTGGATCAGGACCTGATGACCCCTGAACTCTTCAGTATGCATAACCATATACTTATAAATAAGAAAGGTTAGTACCAAAGTGCCAATGGACATCCCTATAAATCCAATTCTGAATAATATGCTTTCGGGAAAGACATTTCCCACGTCACTGTGAAGGAAAAGAAACCAATGTTATTATGGATATTTCCTCACTCCCAACCCATGAAATAAGAATCATGTGCTTGTTTATCTTACCTGATGCTCATCAGTGGCGAGGCTGCATGGCCGAGGACGACCGTCATGATGTAGCTGGTGGCAAGCCAGGCCGCACACCAAAACGCCAACAGGAGGGGGACGAACCCCAGTCCTTTTAGCTCCATTTCAGACAAGTAGAAAAAGAAGACGCTAATCTCACTATTCTCACTAATCGCACAGGAACAGACTGAAGGCTCGGGCGGCTGTCAGTGGGATGTCAGGCCTCCAGCTGTCTATGACATCACATGTGACATGTCAGAATGACTGCTTGTTTCTTTGAGCTGCCATGATTTAGTATCTGCTATAGACAGAACCTGATGTTTTTACTATGGACCTTACAGACCTCAGAACCCAAGTAATTAGTGCAGGGGCTCCATTTTGATCATCTCATATTTCACATTATTTGAGTTCCAGGGCTCAGATACATTTGCACCCTCTATAGCAGTGGTCTTCAAGCTGTGAACCCCCAACCGCTGCAGAACCACAACTCCCAGCATGCCCAGACAGCAACTTTGCATAAGGAAATAGTCTAATTAAACTTTTCTTATATATAGAATCCCTGAAATCTCCAATCTCTCCTTTTATTGGTTTATGATCTGTGTTACTTATTTGTAAAAAACAATGTTTCTGATTGTCTTCCCCCCACACACTTATGGGCTATCTCTTCAAACGACTTTATTTGACCTAAAGCGTATAATTGATTTACATAAATAAGCCCCTTTTCATCCAAAAGAGTGAATCTTTAATTTTAAGGAACTCTTTAAGTGCTTTATTCGACCATAATGAAGTAAAGTCAAAACTCCATGTGATTTAAAAAATAAATTTAAGTTCCCCCCATACTTAATTATCTAGATATGCATGGGTGTAGTGAGTATCCCAGCTTCCAAAATCTCAAAAATATCCTTCATTTTTCAGAGGCTTTTTCAAAAATGAAAGAAGCGATCTGATTGGTTGCTATGGGCAACTCAGCAGCTTTCCCCATAGACCACAATGGGCCTACTGGTTTCAATGGGCAAAAAATCAGAGTTAATGCACTAGACACAGTTCTCTATACCATTAACCCCTTCCCGACCTATGACATACCTGTACGTCATGGGTGGCAAGGTGTTCCCGACCCATGACATACAGGTACGTCATGAACATTTTTGCCGCTACTCGCGGCATCCCGCAGCGCCCGGTAAGATGGTGGCTATCACTGATAGCCAGCCATCTTACCATGCGACCACGGGGGGTTTCATCCCCCACCCCCCCCCCCCAAGCGATCGCTGCTATCAGCTGGTCAAATCTGACTAGCTAATAGCAGCGTTTCGCTATCAGAATATTTAGCAGCGCGGTGTGTAAGTCCCGATCACGGGGATCGGGACACACACCGCTCTGCTAAGTGTCCCTTACCCATCCCCCGGCATCACTTACCCGACCATGCGGTGTCCCGAGTGGTCCCGTTGCGAGCGACGTCCTCCAGGCGGTCCCGGCGGCGCTGCGTCCCGGAGGTGAGTTTCCGGCAGCAGTGCGGCATCTTCATTGGCAGCAGTGAGATCGCCGTAAAGCGATCTCACTGCTGCCTCTGGGAGTTTCAAAACGGCAACTCCCAGCATGCCCAGACAGCCTTTGGCTTTCTGGGCATGCTGGGAGTTGTAGTTTTGTAACATCTGGAGGTCCACAGTTTGGAGACCACTGTATAATGGTCTCCAATCTGTGCTGTTCCAGATGTTGCAAAACTACAACTACCAGCATGCTCAGTCTGTTCAGGCATGCTGGGAGTTGTAGTTCTCTAACATCTGGAAGAGCATAGATTGGAGACCATTATACAGTGGTCTCCAAACTGTGGACCTCCAGATATTGCAAAACTACAACTCCCAGCATGCCCAGACTGCCCAAGCATGCTGGAAGTTGTAGTTCGGCAACATCTGATCCTTCAGATATTGCCGAACTACAACTTCCAGCATGCTTGGGCAGTCTGGGCATGCTGGGAGTTGTAGTTTTGCAACAACTGGAGGCACACTAGTTGGGAAACATTGTCCGTTTGCTACCTCAGTGCCTCCAGCTGTTTCAATTGTTGCAAAACTATAACTCCCAGCATGCACTGACAGACCATGCATGCTGGGAGTTGTAGTTTTGCAACAGCTGGAGGCACACTGGTTTGGAAACGCTAAGTTTGGTTGCAAAACACTTGAAAGTTTATTACTTAACTTAGTGTTTCCAAACCAGTGTGCCTCCAGCTGTTGCAAAACTACAACTCCCAGCATGCACGGACAGCCAAAGGGCATGCTCGGAGTTTGCAACAGCTGGATGTTTGCCCCCTCCCCCCAATGTGAATGTACAGGGTACACTCACATGGGCGGAGGTTTACAGTGAGTGCTGCAAGTTTGAGATGGCGCAAAATTTGCGCTGCAGCTCAAACTCCCAGCGGCAAACTTGCTGTGAACCTCTGCCCATGTGACTGTACCCTAAAAACACTACACTACACTAACACTAACCTAAAATAAAAAGTAAAAAACACTACATATACACATTATCCCTACACAGCCCCCCTCCCCCAAAAAAATGAAAAACGTCTGGTACGCTACTGTTTCCAAAACGGAGCCTCCAGCTGTTGCAAAATAATAACTCCCAGTATTGCCGGACAGCCATTGACTGTCCAGGCATGCTGGGAGTTTTGCAACAGCTGGAGGCACCCTGTTTGGGAATCATTGGCATAGAATACCCCTATGTCCACCCCTATGCAAATCCCTAATTCAGGCCTCAAATGCGCATGGCGCTCTCTCACTTTGGAGCCCTGTTGTATTTCAGGGCAACAGTTTTGGGACACATATGGGGTATTGCCGTACTCGGGAGAAATTGCCTTACAAATTTTGGGGGGCTTTTTCTTCTTTAACCCCTTATGAAAAGGTGAAGTTGGGGTCTACACCAGCATGTTAGTGTAAAAAAATAATTTTTTTACTCTGACATGCTGGTGTTGCCCTATACTTTTCATTTTCACAAGAGGTAAAAGGGGAAAAAAGATCCTCTAAATTTGTAATGCAATTTCTCCCGAGTATGGAGATACCCCATATGTGGGCGCAAAGTGCTCTGGGGGCGCACAACAAGGCTCAGAAGGGAGAGTGCACCATGTACATTTGAGGCGATTTGCACAGGGGTGGCTGATTGTTACAGCAGTTCTCGGAATCAGAATGATAAGTAAAAGCATTCCAGAGTTATTAATGTTTAAAGTGACAGTGGTCAGATTTTCAAAAAATGCCCAGGACCTGAAGGTGAAAATGGGCTGGGTCATGAAGGGGTTAAAGGGGTACTCCGGTGAAAACCTTTTTTTTCTTTTAAATCAACTGGCTCCGGAAAGTTAAACAGATTTGTAAATTACTTCTATTAAAAAATCGTAATCTTTCCTGTACTTATTAGCTGCTGAATACTACAGAGGAAATTATTTTCTTTTTGGAATGCTCTCTGATGACATCACGAGCACAGTGCTCTCTGCTGACGTTATTATAATAATAATAATAATAATGTCTTTATTTATTGTTGTCCTTAGTGGGATTTGAACCCTCTCCAGCTCCACTATATCTTTCTTGTACACTGGTGCTCAGTACTGTACACAGTACTCTATGTGAGGACTGACTAGTGATTTGTACAGCGGTAGCATTATTTCCTTGTCGTCGGCATCTATGCCCCTATTGATGTACCCCATGATTTTATTAGCCTTGGCAGCAGCTGCCCGACACTGGTCACTACAGCTAAGTTTACTGTTACCTAAGGCTCCTAAGTCCTTTTCCATGTCAGTCGTCCTAAGTGTTCTTCCATTTAATACATAATCCCAGCTCGGATTTTTGCATTACCTTACATTTATCAGTGTTGAACCTCATCTGCCACTTCCCAGCCCAAACCTCCAACCTATCCAGATCCATTTGTAACAGTGCACTGTCCTCTATAGTGTTTACCACTTTACAGAGTTTGGTGTCATCTGCAAAGATTGCTACTTTACTATTCAACCCCTCTGCAAGGTCATTCATGAATATATTAAATAGGACAGGACCCAAGACGGACCCCTGTGGTACCCCACTAGTAACAGTCACCCAATCAGAATAAGTACCATTAATAAACACCCTCTGTTTCCTATCATTGAGCCAGTTACTTACCCACTTGCGCACATTCTCACCCAGCCCAAACCTTCTCATTTTATGCACCAACCTTTTATGTGGAACCGTATCAAATGCTTTGGAAAAATCCAGATATACGACATCCAGCGATTGCCCCTGGTCCAGTCTTGTGCTCACCTCCTCATAAAAGCTGATCAGGTTAGTTTGACAGGATCAATCCCTCATAAAGCCATGCTGATACAGGGTCATACATTTATTTTTATCAAGATATTCCAAAATAGCATCTCTTAGGAAACCCTCAAACAATTTACCGAGGTTAAACTAACAGGTCTATAATTCCCGGGGTCACCTTTTGACCCCTTCTTAAATATTGGCACCACATTTGCCATGCGCCAGTCCTGGGGAACAGTCCCTGTCACTATAGAGTCCCTGAATATTAAAAATTGGGGTCTGTCTATTACATTACTTTTTTTTTATATTTTTTTTATTTTAATATTAAACAATTACAAAAATACATTGTACAAATCCGATAAAACAACATCACCAATCGGAAGGAAAGCAAAAGCCATAGAAGCCAAATCCATACTTGTTTACATCCAAGAGTATGTCTAATCAAATTTGCCCATCTTACCAATAGCTCCCAGCAGTATAAACTCTATCGTACGAGGTACCTTCACAGGGATTTTACTTTCTACCTCTTTTATTACAGATTCCCAGAAAACAGATATCTTCTCACACGACCAAAAACTATGTAAATAGTCCGCCTCTTCCAAACCACATTTAACACACTGTGAAGTGATTCTCACCCCTATCCTATGTAAATGAAGCGCGGAATAGTGGGTCTTGTGTAATATCTTAAATTGTGTAATTTTATGTTCCATATTACGAGAAACCTTGCTTATATTTTGGGCCATAATGTCCCAATCTTCCTCAGACACAGTACCCACTATTCCGGACCATTTGTCTTTAATTCTGTTGATCCCCCTTACTCCAATAATCTTATTTAATTTCTTATACAAAATTGATATTCCTTTTTTTTTTTAAAGTGCTCTATTTGAGTTAGTGCTTCTATGAAATTGTGTTTCTGTGCTACATATATCTCCTTATCTATCGTGTTATGGACTGCATGACTAACTTGCCAATAGTACAGCCAATCGTTATCACTAATATCATACCCCCTTTTTATGTGCTCAAATGAAAAGAGTTGTCCTTTATCAAATAATTGTTCCAGTCGTTTTATACCCTTACTATCCCAAAAAGTTGACTCACACTTCACCAATTCTTTAAATGTATTGTTACCCCATAGGGGTGTGAACCCAAAACTATTTCCTACATGTAATTCTCCCTTTAATCTTTCCCATACTTTCCTATATTTATACAATAACATCGTGTTATTTGACCCACTCTCCTCATAATCATCTAATTCCAACACCTCATATATGTTCACTTTCTCCTTATCTACTACAATCTTCTCCAGATATCTAAAATTTCTCCAATTCACGATTCGTACCAACTGCGCGGCCATGTAATAAACAAAGAAATTGGGCATATCCAATCCCCCCCTATCTCCAGGGGCCATAAAATATCTGTACTTCAGACGAACCCTTTTTCTTCCCCATAACAATCTACCCAGTATCACTTCTATCTTCCGGAACCAGCATTTGCCGATCCACACTGGCGAGGCAGCAAGAAAAAAAAGGATCTGTGGGAGGACCACCATTTTTATTATCGCCATCCTTTCTGACATAGAGAAGGGCATTTTAATCCATACTTCTACTCTCTTCGCTAAACTATTCAAAAGGGGCAGTATATTGTTAATCACAAACCTATCATTCGTGGCTGCTATTTTTACTCCCAGATAATGGAAACATTCATTTTTTTTGAACACGGATAGTCTTCCCACCGTCTCCCCCATATCTTCATCCAGGGGGAGCATAGTAGATTTACTCCAATTTATGTCCAACCCAGATAGAGGGGCAAATGCCTCGAACATCTTAATGATACGATGTATTTTTTCTTGTGGGTTAGTTACAAAAAGGAGGATATCATCTGCAAATAACAAGATCTTACTCTTCTCTCCATTTACTCCAAATCCCTCATAAACATCATTATCTCTTATCCAAGCCGCTAAGGGTTCAATATAAATTAAAAATAAAAAGGGTGAGAGGGGGCAGCCCTGCCTTGTTCCTCTACTTAGTTTGAATGGGTAGGAGGGGGTTCCATCTACCACCACACTCGCCTCGGGGTTAGTGTATAGTAGCTGAATATAACTCAAAAACCTCGGGCCCACCCTAACCCTCTTCAAAACTTCCCAGAGGTATCTCCACTCCACCCTGTCAAAAGCTTTAGTAGCATCCAATGACAGAATGGAGCGGGGGCCACGGGATCCACTCTGGATTGCTTCATACACCTGGTGGATATTGTCATGAACCTTTCTTCCTGACCTAAACCCTCCCTGGTCACCGCCCACCACTACCTCCACTACTTTATCCAATCTCCTTGCCAGTGCTTTCGCTATTATCTTTATATCTGTATTAAGCAAGGAGATATGAGCCCAAATCCAAGGGATCCTTATCTTTTTTCCTAATGAGTCTAATATTAGCCTCACACATAGATTTAGGGAGAACCCCCCCCCCCCCCCTCCAGGATTCATTAATGATACCCAGCAGTTTTGGAAGCAGCAGGGTTGAGTATATTCTATATATCTGGAAAGGAATGCCGTCAGACCCAGGGGATGTATTCCCTTGGATTGATGCCAATGCCTCCTCCAATTCCTGGAGGGAGATTGGGTCATCCAGGGAGTCCCTGACATCCTCTGTCAAACTCGGAATATTAATTCCCCTCAAGAATTCCGCTACCTCCGCCCTATTAATATAGCTGCCCATATAGAGATTGGAGAAAAAAAGAGCCATCCATTTGGGCTATTTCTTCTCTATCTGTGGTTATGCTGCCATCCTCCCTCCTCAGAGCCATAATACCACATTCGTCGCCTTGATTTTTAAATAATCTTGACAGTGTCTTATTTGGTTTCCCTTTCTCAAAGAAATTAAATTGCCCACTGAAGAATAGTTTATTTTGTGCCTTTTTAAGTAGATATTCTTTATATTCCTCTTGAGCTGCCTTCAGTTCTAACAGCTGTTCCCCCCACTATCCTCTTCTATCCCTGCTTCTAATGTTGCCACTTTACTATTCAGTACTGATTCTTCCTGTGAGAATTCCTTTTTTTTTTTTATTGATTCGCCCTATATATAGGCCCCTCAAGTATGCCTTCATAGTATCCCATACCACCTGAGGGTTTGCGGACTTATGATTAATCTCCCAGAATGCCTCTATTTCCTGTCTAAACCAGTCCTGGTCGCCCACTAATTCAATCCAGTGGGGGTTGAGCCGAAAGCCCAACCTTTTCCCACCCATTACCTTACCTCCAATTTCCACCACCACTGGGCAATGGTCCGATAGGGTTTTAGCTTTATACTGCACCCTGCTGGTCCAGGTCATTGCATTCTTATCACACAGGCATAAGTCAATTCGGGAAGCGGTGTTATATGAGGTACTAAAACATGAGTACTGTCTTACTCCTGGGTTTAGTTTCCGCCACCCATCAACCCAATTCATCTCTCCACAGTATCTCGCCAATGCTGTTTCGTTCCCCCCTACATTCCTACCTAATTTGTATCTGTCCATACTAGGGTCTATTACATTGTTCAAATCTCCAACTATCCATAATGCCGAATGTGTCTTACTTTCGCTATAGCTCACGAGGTCCCTCAGAACATCCACTCTAAAAGATGGAGGAATATAAACAAAAGCCAAGATGACTGCCCTATCTTCCCATATTCCATAAAGAAATACATATCGACCATACTTATCTACCTTTGCATTCTTAGTCTCGAATGGTACCCTCCTGTGAACATATACTGATACTCCCATGGAGTAGGAAGAGAGTCTGGAGTGGTATTCTTCTTTGGCCCACTTCCTTGGAAGTATCTGCTCATCTCTTGACCTATGGGTCTCAACTAAACATATGATCGCAGGAAGGCACCTCCGAATATAATCGAAGACTGCACACTTTTTAATTCTATCTGACATACCTCGTATGTTCCAGGCTAATAATTTAAGCATAGATATATTTGCCTAAGAGAAAAAAGAAAAGAGAGAAGAAGAAGAGAGAGAGAAAAAAAAAAAAAAACACTCTTTTGATCATCCCGTGCCATCCCTCCCTCCTTTCCCTTATCCTTCCCCCCCCCCGCACCCCCCCTCTCCCCATAATGCACCGTACTTCTACTATGCACTCCTATCCTAGTGACACCCCAGAGAACCCCCCAACCCCTCCCCCCTCCCCCCCGAGACGTAACATTATTACTCAACTAATACTTCCAACCCCTAATGCCACAGTAGTGCCTTATATTAGATGCCTTATTTATCCATCCAATCTGAGACTTCTTGTGGGGTTCCAAATATTGTTACCTTTCCCTTATGCTCAACCCGGAGTCTCGTTGGAAACAGCAGAGAGAAGGGCACCCCTGCGTTCTTTAGCCGCCTTTTTATCTCCCGAAAGGATGCCCTTTTCCTCTGGGTCTCCCAAGAGAAATCCGGATATAGAAAAATATTCTGTCCATTATACTGTAGGTCCCTCATCTCTCTTGCCCTCCTAAGGATAGTATCCCTGTCCTGGGAGGTATATAACTTAATTAGGATTGTCCTAGGGGGACCCCCCGGAGGGGGAATACGCCTTGGCACTGATGAGCTCGTTCAATCCCAAACATTGGAGTAAGATGCCCTTCCCCTATCCCCTCCTTCAACCACCTACTAAGAAACTGTATGGCAGAGTCCCCCCCCCCCCTCCACCCCCTCAGGAAACCCCACCATCCCATCAGGAAACCCCACCATCCTTATATTACAACGTCTGGATCTATCCTCAAGGTCAGTGAGCTTATCTTTAACAGATGTCCTCTCCTTTTTCAAGTCATTAACCTCCTCCTCCAAAACCTTAATCCTATTTTCTGTTTTAGGGGCTTCTTCCTCCAGTCTGGAAATCCTATCTCTCATTTTAGTCATATCGTGTCTTATCAGAGATACCTCGGTAGATACCACACCTAATTGTTTATTTATCTCCTCAATTGCACAATTAGATTTTTTCACCCCTCCCAAGATCTCCTCCAACATCTGTGTTCCCACAGGGGGCACAGACTGCCCTTCCTCAGTTTCTTCCACCGCCAAGACCGAGTACCTAGAGCCTGTTTTACTAGGGGAGAGATCCTTCTGGGTTCTAGTTTTTATACCCACAGCTGGAGACTTCCATATTTTATCCAATTTACCCATAGCCCCCTTATCTTTTTGTGGCGAGCTACCCCCTGATCTTCTGGGGTTCACCTTAGGGGCCATTTCACCCACTATTTCTCTTCACTTTATATTTGTGGGGTGTATGTATCACTACGGGGATATCACGGACCAACTTAGCAACTTTATACACCATAGGCCCCTCCCACTCGAGAATTTAAATCCCGTTATTTACAGCATACAAAAGTAAGAATTCACAGTCCCATATGGCTCTGGGGAGCGCTTAAAACCTAGGGTATCACACCCTGATCCAGAAATATCCACCACCAAATATAGCATACTAATATGCAACTACGGAATCATTAGCGTATTCACGCTCCCCCTGGTAGACAGTGCAATCACCCCCCCAGAGTCACTGATCTTATTGGGTCCAGGGAGGGGTCCAATTTCATGAGAGAGGAATTCTGCTAAGACCAAGTTGTTCAATTTAGTCCATGAGTCCCGGTTTCTCCAAATCGCTAGGAGGAGTGACCAGGCAGAGAGTCAGGCATCCAATATTGTCCATTCCACATGGGGCCAGTGCAAGAGGCTGCTTCTGTTCAGAATATTGCCGGGGTATTAATCAATGGTTTCACCGGCTTCTGCACTGTTAGATATTCATCACATGTAAAGTCTGATCGTTTTACTCAGCTCCACTCTCCATCCACAAGAAAGGGTCTGGGCCAGTCTATTCAAATCCCAGCAAGGAGTAGCGGAGTTCCACACATGCCCCTCAACACCTCCGCGTCTGTCTATTACATTACTTAATTCCTTTAGAACATGGGGGTGAATGCCATCTGGACCTGGTGATTTGTCTATTTAGATTTTTTGTAGGTGGCACTGTACTTCTTCCTGGGTTAGACAGGTGACCTGTACTGGGGAGCTTACCTTATCACACTGTATTTCACCTGGCATTTCATTTTCCTCAGTGAATACAGTGGAGAAGAATTTTAGTATATTTGCTTTTTCCTGATCCCCGTTTATAATTTCTTCCTCATCATTTTTTAAAGGGCCAACACTTTCATTTTTGACCTTTTTGCTATTTATATAATTAAAGAACATTTTGGTGTTAGTCATACTCTCTTTGGCAATGAGTCTTTCTGTCTCTATTTTTGCGGCTTTTATCTGTTTTTTACATATTTCACATTTTTCTCTATAGCTTTTTAATGCTTCTTCACTGCTGTCCTGTTTTAGTAACTGAAATGCTTTATTTTAGTCATTTATTGCCCCCTTAACATTTTTATTCATCCATATTGGTTTACTTTTATTTCTGACCCTTTTATTCCTATAAAGTATATACATCTTACAGTGAAAATTTAAGATATTTTTAAAAGTCTCCCATTTAGTGTCAGTATTGTTATTTTTGAGGACATTATCCCATTTTATATTGTTATGGGCTTCTCTGAGTTGATCGAACTTTGCTTTTCGAAAGTTCATTGTTTTTGTGGCCCCTCGAGAGATTCCCTTATTGAAGAACAAGTTATAATGTATTACATTATGATCACTATTTCCTCGGTGTCCATCTACTTGCACATTAATTACTCTGCCAGTTTCAGTACGTTGGTAAATATTAAGTCTAGTAGGGCGCCCCCTCTGGTCAGGCCCTGCACCATTTGGGACAGATAATGGTCTTTAGCTATAGTCAGAAATCTGTTTCCTTTAAAGTCGAAGTCTGCCCAGTTCTCCATGAACCCAAACCCCTCCTTCCTACACCAGCTTCTGAGCCACTTGTTTACCTCCCTTATCTCCCGCAGCCTCTCTGGTACGGCTCGTGGTACAGGTAATATTTCAGAAAATACTACCTTGGAGGTCCTTGCCTTAAGCTTGCAGCCTAAGTCCCTGAAATCATTTTTAAGGACACTCCATCTACCTCTTACTTTGTCATTGGTGCCAATATGTACCATGACTGCTGGGTCTTCTCCAGCCCCACCCAGCAACCTGTCAACCCGATCCGCGATGTGCCGAACTCGAGCGCCAGGAAGACAACACACTGTTCGGCTATCCCGGTCTTTGTGACAGATCACCCTGTCTGTCCCCCTAATAATTGAGTCCCCCACTACCAGTACCTGTCTGGCCTGCCCTGCTCTCCTCCCTCCCTCCTTACTGGAGCAGACACCCCCCTGGCGGTCAGAGGCAGAGTCCTGCTGCAGTACCGCTAGCTCTGAAATGACATCCCCCTCATCTGCCAACTGGGCAAACTTGTTGGGGTGTGCCAGTTCAGGACTAGCCTCCCTGACACTTTTCCCTCTACCCCGTTTTCTAACTGTAACCCAGCTAACTGCCTGACTGTCCTGCCCCTCCGTCCCACTATCCATCCCCACCTCGACCCCAGAGAGTACCTGCTCAGTGAGCAGGAGACTACTCTGCGGGTTGTCAATGCATCTCAGTGTTGCCAGTTGCTCCTCTAGATCCAGGATCTGGGCTTCTAAATGAGCAACTCGCACACATCTCGCACAACAATATGCACCCTCAAACTGTTGTTCAAGGATTGCATACATTGCGCAAGATGCACACTGGACTGCCTTTTCCAACATGGAGGTCATACTAGATTTGGGGATTGCAAAAATTAACAGAAAAGAAAAAAAAATCAAATATTTCAATTTAAACTTCCTGAATTTAAAGTCCCTTAATTTTAAGTCCCCTCACTTTTATACTCACTCACTTGTATGCTTCACACTCTTGTATACAGACAAACAATCGCTAGCTCAACATAGTGTATTTGCTTTATATTTATCACAACCACAACCACCTCTCTTCCACTGCCTGGAAGTGAAACTTTTTTTTTTTTTTTTTTCATTTACACATCCAAATTTAACGAAAAGTCGTAAAAGACCTGTGGGGTGTTAAGGCTCACTGGACCCCTTGGTACGTGGCTTGAGGGGTGTAGTTTCCAAAATGGTATGCCATGTGGGGGTTTTCTGCTCTTCTGGCACCATAGGGGCTTCCAAAATGTGACATGCCCCCCAAAAACCATTTCAGCAAAAATTCACTCTCCAAAATCCCATTGTTGCTCCTTCCCTTCTGAGCCCTCTACTGCACCAGCCGAACACTTTACATACACATATGAGGTATTTCCTTACTCTAGAGAAATTGGGTTACAAATTTTGGGGGGCTTTTTCTCCTATTACCCCTTGTAAAAATTCAAAAACTGGGTCTACAAGAACATGCGAGTGTAAAAAATGGAGATTTTGAATTTCCTCCTTCACTTTGCTGCTATTCCTGTGAAACACCTAAAGGGTTAACACACTTACCCAAATGTCATTTTGGATACTTTGAGGGGTGCAGTTTTTATAATGTGGTCATTTGTGGGGTATTTCTAATATGAAGGCCCTTCAAATCCACTTCAAAACTGAACTGGTCCCTGAAAAATTCCAATTTAGAAAATGTTGTGAAAAATTGGAAAAGTGCTGCTGAACTTTGAAGCCCTCTGATATCTTCTAAAAGTTAAAACCTGTCAACTTTATGATGAAAATATAAAGTAGACATATTGTATCTGTGAATCAATATATTATTTATTTGGAATGTCTGTTTTTGTTACAAGCAGAGAGCTTCAAAGTTAGAAAAATGCTAAATTTTCAATTTTTTCATCAAATTTTGGAATTTTTCACCAAGAAATGATGCAAGCCTCGACAAAAATTTACCACTAACATGAAGTAGAATATGTCACGAAAAAACAATGTCAGAATCAGAATGAAAAGTAAAAGTATCCCAGAGTTATTAATGCTTAAAATGACAATGGTCAGATGTGCAAAAATGGCTGGGTCCTTAAGGTGAAAATGGGCTGGTTCCTTAAGGGGTTAAACCCCACTGGCATTTGACAGATCTTTGGAACAGTGGGCTGTGCAAATGAAAAATTTTCATTTTTCTTTTGGCAGACCACTGCTCAAAAAAATCTATCAGACACCTGTGAGATGTAAATGCTCACTGCACTTCTTATTAGGGGTGTAGTTTCCAAAATGGGGTCACATGTGTGTGTGTGTGTGTGTGTGTGGGGGGGGGGGGTTTCACTGTTCTGGCACCATGGAGGCCTAAACGCACATGGCCTTCAATTTCAGCCAGATTCTCTCTCCAAAAGCCCAATGGTGCTCCTTCTCTTCTGAGCCCTGTAGTTCACCCGCAGAGCACTTTACATCCACATGTGGGGTATTTTCTGACTCAGAAGAGATGGGGTTACAAATTTTGCTGGGCTTTTTTTCCTATTACCCCTTGTGAAAATGATAAAATTGGGGTAACAATAGCATTTTAGGGAAAAAAATATACATTTTTTTATTTTCACCTCCAACTTTAACAAAAATTTGTCAAACACCTGTGGGATGTTAAGGCTCACTATACCCCTTGTTACTTTACGTGAGGGGTGTAGTTTTCTAAATGGGGGTCACATATGGGTGTTTTTTATGTTTATGTCAGAACTGCTGTAACTACCAGCCACCCCTGTGCAAATCACCAATTTAGGCCTCAAATGTATATGGTACACTCTGTTTACACTAACATGCTGGTGTAGACCCAAAATTTACCTTTTCTTAAGGGGTAAAAGAAGAGAAAAAAAATTTGTAACCAAAAACTGTTGCCTTGAAATATGAGAGGGCTCCAAAGTGAAAGAGCACCATGTGCATTTGAGGCCTAAATTAGGGATTTGCATCCACCACCAAATTACCCTACAGCAGTGCTTTCCAAATAGGGTGTCTCCAGCTGTTGCACTACTTCCTGTTCAGGGTGTGGTTGTGTGATCGTCAGCTCCAGGAGAACCAGAGAACCAGAGAGCAGCAGGATTTTCACCAGCCCTCCCCCCCCCCCCCCCCAGGTTTGTGGCAGCCTTCGGGGAAGGGTTTCCCTGCATGAACCCCAACGTCCCCATCTCCCTTACCAGGCCGGCGGGAGGTGGAGGTGACATTGCAACGGCCAACTCCCAGGATGGGGTACGGAGATCCTCCAGGATCCGCAGAAATGCAGAACCAACTCCACCGTCCATATCTGGAAGCCGCAAGGCTGCAAGGAAGGCTACAAGCAAGGCTGCAGGTAAAGACCTGCATGAAGGTGAGGAGTTGAGGAGAAACATGGGGAGGCAAGGTACCTCTGAACCCCAGCAATGGGGGGCATTGGGTCCCAGGGAGTCTTTGGCCACTTTTGGGTCCCGAATCCAAGCAAAAATGGCGGAGTATGAGTGTCTTGGCAAAATGCTTCGTGGGCTAAGAGAGGACTTAAAATTTGCCCGTTACCAGGCTGATTACACCTCAAAAAATCGAAGGCCAGTGTATTCGGCTAAAGTGCGCACCCTGAAAAAAGAGGTTGAGGAGGTAGAAAGGGTGAGGATGGAGATCATGGAAGGGGCTGGTATCTTCAGAGAAAAACTCTGCAATGAAAGTCGGTTCAGAGGCCAGCAGAACCCAGAAAGAGAGGAGGAGGTCAGTCACAGCGAAAGCAGTGCAGAGGAGGATGGTGTGGAGGTGGATGGTGGAGGAGAAAGAGAGAACAGTGCTGAGGAGGACAGTGTGGAGGAAGATGGTGGTGGAGAAAGAGAGGACAGTGCTGAGGAAGGTGCTAAAGAGAAGCAAGATGGTGGTGCAGAGGAGAGTGAAATAGAGGAGGAGGACACAACCCAGAGTTCATACATAAATCCTGCTCAGGTAGCCCTGCCTGTAACGTCAGATGACAGCAGTGACGACAGCGGCAGCAGCAATGGGTTAATTGGTGGTGGATTGCTGAAGGCGATTGTGCTCCAAGAGTCACCTACCCATTTTGAGAACTTCTCATTTGGAAATGACTTAGGCCCAGATACTGAGGTGAAGGGCAAGAGGAAGAGGAGAAATAAAAGGAAAAAAGGAGAGGTCACCAGACTTGTTTATTCTTCTCTCCAGCAGTCTGGGCCATCTGAAAAGGTGGTTCAGGCTGGTGGGCCCCCCAGTCTGCCCGACCCCGCTTTTGCTGTAAAGCGGGGCCAGAATGGGGGGTACATGGTGGATAAGGTTTCTAAGATGGCTGCAGACGCCAAGGAGCCGCCTGTCCAGTCGGTAGGGAAGGGCAGGACAGGCTTAAGGTGGGCGACTCCGATGCTGCAGGACCACCCCAGGTGGGCAGGGGGCGTGTCCTAGTGCCGGAGCTTGGTGATGTTGCTGTCTGCTCGGGGGGGCGGTCCCCCGAGCGATCTGGGCGTAGCAGGGCACTCCTCTGTGAGGGGGGGGAGTGTCCATGCGTCTGGATTGGTAGAAAAGCCCGGGCGGTCGGGTAAGGTGGCTCCTGAAGGTTGCACTGACGCTGTGGGGAATCCCTCCACGTCGGCTGCTGTAGGAGGGGTGGGGGTGCGTCCGGAGGGACAGATCCCACCCAGTGTGAAGCAGTTCTCACTGGGAACATCATCGGCGTTGAAGGAAGTGTCATCACTGGAACTGGAAGTAACATCGCCAGAACCGAAAAAGCGGTCATCGGGGGCGGGACCAGCAGCACAAACCCCCGTGGCATACGCAAATAACCCGGCCAGCTCAGGAAAGTTTAGCCAGGATAATAGTGTGAAAGGGAAGAGTGCAAAAGAGAGTGAAAATTTTGGTGATGGTATGTTGCATGAAAATGTTAGCAGTGTGCAAGAGTGGGGCATTAGAGGTGTACTAGAGAGGGGTGCTAGCGGTGTGCAAGAGAGGGGTGCTAGCGGTGTGCAAGAGAGGGGTGCTAGCGGTGTGCAAGAGAGGGGTGCTAGCGGTGTGCAAGAGAGGGGTGCTAGCGGTGTGCGAGAGAGGGGTGCTAGCGGTGTGCAAGAAAGGGATGCTAGCGGTGTGCGAGAGAGGGGTGCTAGAGGTGTACAAGAGAGGGATGCTATCGGTGTGCAAGAGAAGAGTGCTGGAGGCAGGCAAAGGGATGTCACTGGATCAGTAAAGAGTACTGAGGAAGTAGGGGCTGGTTCGGCTGCCCCCCTGGTGGCGACTGCTAGAAGCTATGCCAGCGTCGCTGCCGGGGAATCAAGAGGGTCTCCGTCTCCATCTGGTTCTGGGGGTCACTTGCAGCGGCGCCTCCTGGAGGCTCTGCGTAAGGGTGATAGGTCAATTGAGGTAGAAGGGAGGGGTTCGGTTGACCTGTCTTTTTGGATAGAGAGGCATGGTCTGGGTGCCTTCCAAGAACAGAATGGGGAGGTGATGTGGTCCCTCCCGACTCCCGGGCAGGATAGTAACCGTAGGAATGTGGCCCGTCTGATTTGGAGGGGTAAAGATGCGTGTGTTACGCCGAGCGCTCCGGGTCCCCGCTCCTCCCCGGAGCGCTCGCTACACTCTCGTCACTGCAGCGCTCCGGTCAGATCCACTGACCCGGGGCGCTGCGATACCGCCTCCAGCCGGGATGCGATTCGCGATGCGGGTGGCGCCCGCTCGCGATGCGCACCCCGGCTCCCGTACCTGACTCGCTCTCCGTCGGTCCTGTCCCGGCGCGCGCGGCCCCGCTCCCTAGGGCGCGCGCGCGCCGGGTCTTTGCGATTTAAAGGGCCACTTCGCCGCTGATTGGCGCAGTGGTTCTAATTAGTGTGTTCACCTGTGCACTCCTTATTTATACCTCACTTCCCCTGCACTCCCTCGCCGGATCTTGTTGCCATTGTGCCAGTGAAAGCGTTTCCTTGTGTGTTCCTAGCCTGTGTTCCAGACCTCCTGCCGTTGCCCCTGACTACGATCCTTGCTGCCTGCCCCGACCTTCTGCTACGTCCGACCTTGCTTCTGTCTACTCCCTTGTACCGCGCCTATCTTCAGCAGTCAGAGAGGTTGAGCCGTTGCTAGTGGATAAGACCTGGTCACTACCGCCGCAGCAAGACCATCCCGCTTTGCGGCGGGCTCTGGTGAAAACCAGTAGTGACTTAGAACCGATCCACTAGCACGGTCCACGCCAATCCCTCTCTGGCACAGAGGATCCACTACCTGCCAGCCGGCATCGTGACAGTAGATCCGGCCATGGATCCCGCTGAAGTTCCTCTGCCAGTTGTCGCCGACCTCACCACGGTGGTCGCCCAGCAGTCACAACAGATAGCGCAACAAGGCCAACAGCTGTCTCAACTGACCGTGATGCTACAGCAGCTACTACCACAGCTTCAGCAATCATCTCCTCCGCCAGCTCCTGCACCTCCTCCGCAGCGAGTGGCCGCTTCTGGTCTACGACTATCCTTGCCGGATAAATTTGATGGGGACTCTAAATTCTGCCGTGGCTTTCTTTCCCAATGTTCCCTGCACTTGGAGATGATGTCGGACCAGTTTCCTACTGAAAGGTCTAAGGTGGCTTTCGTAGTCAGCCTTCTGTCTGGAAAAGCTCTGTCATGGGCCACACCGCTCTGGGACCGCAATGACCCCGTCACTGCCTCTATACACTCCTTCTTCTCGGAAATTCGAAGTGTCTTTGAGGAACCTGCCCGAGCCTCTTCTGCTGAGACTGCCCTGTTGAACCTGGTCCAGGGTAATTCTTCCGTTGGCGAGTACGCCGTACAATTCCGTACTCTTGCTTCAGAATTATCCTGGAATAATGAGGCCCTCTGCGCGACCTTTAAAAAAGGCCTATCCAGCAACATTAAAGATGTTCTGGCCGCACGAGAAATCCCTGCTAACCTACATGAACTCATTCATCTAGCCACTCGCATTGACATGCGTTTTTCCGAAAGGCGTCAGGAGCTCCGCCAGGATATGGACTTTGTTCGCACGAGGCGTTTTTTCTCCCCGGCTCCTCTCTCCTCTGGTCCCCTGCAATCCGTTCCTGTGCCTCCCGCCGTGGAGGCTATGCAGGTCGACCGGTCTCGCCTGACACCTCAAGAGAGGACACGACGCCGCATGGAGAATCTCTGCCTGTACTGTGCCAGTACCGAACACTTCCTGAAGGATTGTCCTATCCGTCCTCCCCGCCTGGAAAGACGTACGCTGACTCCGCACAAAGGTGAGACAGTCCTTGATGTCTACTCTGCTTCTCCACGTCTTACTGTGCCTGTGCGGATATCTGCCTCTGCCTTCTCCTTCTCTACTATGGCCTTCTTGGATTCCGGATCTGCAGGAAATTTTATTTTGGCCTCTCTCGTCAACAGGTTCAACATCCCGGTGACCAGTGTCGCCAGACCCCTCTACATCAATTGTGTAAACAATGAAAGATTGGACTGTACCATACGTTTCCGCACGGAGCCCCTTCTAATGTGCATCGGACCTCATCACGAGAAGATTGAATTTTTGGTCCTCCCCAATTGCACTTCCGAAATTCTCCTTGGACTACCCTGGCTTCAACTCCATTCCCCAACCCTGGATTGGTCCACTGGGGAGATCAAGAGTTGGGGGCCCTCTTGTTTCAAGGACTGCCTAAAACCGGTTCCCAGTACCCCTTGCCGTGACTCTGTGGTTCCCCCTGTAACCGGTCTCCCTAAGGCCTATATGGACTTTGCGGATGTTTTTTGCAAAAAACAAGCTGAGACTCTACCTCCTCACAGGCCTTATGATTGTCCTATTGACCTCCTCCCGGGCACTACTCCACCCCGGGGCAGAATTTATCCTCTGTCCGCCCCAGAGACTCTTGCTATGTCTGAGTACATCCAGGAAAATTTAAAAAAGGGCTTTATCCGTAAATCCTCCTCTCCTGCCGGAGCCGGATTTTTCTTTGTGTCCAAAAAAGATGGCTCTCTACGTCCTTGCATTGACTACCGCGGTCTTAATAAAATCACGGTAAAGAACCGCTACCCCCTACCCCTCATCTCTGAACTCTTTGATCGCCTCCAAGGTGCCCACATCTTTACCAAACTGGACTTAAGAGGTGCTTATAATCTCATCCGCATCAGAGAGGGGGATGAATGGAAAACGGCATTTAACACTAGAGATGGACACTTTGAGTATCTGGTCATGCCCTTTGGCCTGTGCAACGCCCCTGCCGTCTTCCAAGACTTTGTTAATGAAATTTTTCGTGATCTCTTATACTCCTGTGTTGTTGTATATCTGGACGATATCCTGATTTTTTCTGCCAATCTAGAAGAACACCGCCAGCATGTCCGTATGGTTCTTCAGAGACTTCGTGACAATCAACTTTATGCCAAGATAGAGAAATGTCTGTTTGAATGCCAATCTCTTCCTTTCCTAGGATACTTGGTCTCTGGCCAGGGACTACAAATGGATCCAGACAAACTCTCTGCCGTCTTAGATTGGCCACGCCCCTCCGGACTCCGTGCTATCCAACGTTTTTTGGGGTTCGCCAATTATTACAGGCAATTTATTCCACATTTTTCTACCGGTGTGGCTCCTATCGTGGCTTTAACCAAAAAAAATGCCAATCCCAAGTCTTGGCCTCCTCAAGCGGAAGACGCCTTTAAACGGCTCAAGTCTGCCTTTTCTTCGGCTCCCGTGCTCTCCAGACCTGACCCATCTAAACCCTTCCTATTGGAGGTTGATGCCTCCTCTGTAGGAGCTGGAGCGGTCCTTCTACAAAAAAATTCTTCCGGGCATGCTGTTACTTGTGGTTTTTTTCTAGGACCTTCTCTCCGGCGGAGAGGAACTACTCCATCGGGGATCGAGAGCTTCTAGCCATTAAATTAGCACTTGAGGAATGGAGGCATCTGCTGGAGGGATCAAGATTTCCAGTTATTATTTACACCGATCACAAGAACCTCTCCTATCTCCAGTCTGCCCAACGGCTGAATCCTCGCCAGGCCAGGTGGTCTCTGTTCTTTGCCCGATTTAATTTTGAAATTCACTTTCGGCCTGCCGATAAGAACATTAGGGCCGATGCTCTCTCTCGTTCCTCGGATGCTTCGGAAGTTGAACTCTCTCCGCAACACATCATTCCTCCTGACTGCCTGATTTCCACTTCTCCAGCCTCCATCAGGCAAACTCCTCCAGGAAAGACCTTCGTCTCTCCACGCCAACGCCTCGGAATCCTCAAATGGGGTCACTCCTCCCATCTCGCAGGTCATGCAGGCATCAAGAAATCTGTGCAACTCATCTCTCGCTTCTATTGGTGGCCGACTCTGGAGACGGATGTCGTGGACTTTGTGCGAGCCTGCACTGTCTGTGCCCGGGATAAGACTCCTCGCCAGAAGCCCGCTGGTTTTCTTCATCCTCTGCCTGTCCCCGAACAGCCTTGGTCTCTGATTGGTATGGATTTTATTACAGACTTACCCCCATCCCGTGGCAACACTGTTGTTTGGGTGGTCGTTGATCGATTCTCCAAAATGGCACATTTCATCCCTCTTCCTGGTCTTCCTTCAGCGCCTCAGTTGGCTAAACAATTTTTTGTACACATTTTTCGTCTTCACGGGTTGCCCACGCAGATCGTCTCGGATAGAGGCGCCCAATTCGTGTCAAAATTCTGGAGGGCTCTCTGTAAACAACTCAAGATTAAATTAAACTTTTCTTCTGCATATCATCCTCAATCCAATGGACAAGTAGAAAGAATTAACCAGGTCTTGGGTGATTATTTACGACATTTTGTTTCCTCCCGCCAGGATGATTGGGCAGATCTTCTACCAAGGGCCGAATTCTCGTATAACTTCAGAGTCTCTGAATCTTCCTCCAAATCCCCATTTTTCGTGGTGTACGGCCGTCACCCTCTTCCTCCCCTCCCTACCCCCTTGCCCTCTGGTCTGCCCGCTGTGGATGAAATTTCTCGTGATCTTTCCACCATATGGAGAGAGACCCAAAATTCTCTCTTACAGGCTTCATCACGCATGAAGAAGTTTGCTGATAAGAAAAGAAGAGCTCCTCCCATTTTTTCTCCTGGAGACAAGGTATGGCTCTCCGCTAAATATGTCCGCTTCCGTGTCCCTAGCTACAAGTTGGGACCACGCTATCTTGGTCCTTTCAAAATTTTGTGCCAGATTAATCCTGTCTCTTACAAACTTCTTCTTCCTCCTTCTCTTCGTATCCCTAATGCCTTTCACGTTTCTCTTCTTAAACCACTTATCATCAACCGTTTCTCTCCCAAACTTGTTTCCCCCACTCCTGTTTCCGGCTCCTCGGACATCTTCTCCGTCAAAGAGATTCTGGCATCCAAGAAGGTCAGAGGGAAAACTTTTTTTTTAGTTGATTGGGAGGGTTGTGGTCCAGAAGAGAGATCCTGGGAACCTGAGGACAATATTCTAGACAAAAGTCTGGTCCTCAGGTTCTCAGGCTCTAAGAAGAGGGGGAGACCCAAGGGGATGGGTACTGTTACGCCGAGCGCTCCAGGTCCCCGCTCCTCCCCGGAGCGCTCGCTACACTCTCGTCACTGCAGCGCTCCGGTCAGATCCACTGACCCGGGGCGCTGCGATACCGCCTCCAGCCGGGATGCGATTCGCGATGCGGGTGGCGCCCGCTCGCGATGCGCACCCCGGCTCCCGTACCTGACTCGCTCTCCGTCGGTCCTGTCCCGGCGCGCGCGGCCCCGCTCCCTAGGGCGCGCGCGCGCCGGGTCTTTGCGATTTAAAGGGCCACTTCGCCGCTGATTGGCGCAGTGGTTCTAATTAGTGTGTTCACCTGTGCACTCCTTATTTATACCTCACTTCCCCTGCACTCCCTCGCCGGATCTTGTTGCCATTGTGCCAGTGAAAGCGTTTCCTTGTGTGTTCCTAGCCTGTGTTCCAGACCTCCTGCCGTTGCCCCTGACTACGATCCTTGCTGCCTGCCCCGACCTTCTGCTACGTCCGACCTTGCTTCTGTCTACTCCCTTGTACCGCGCCTATCTTCAGCAGTCAGAGAGGTTGAGCCGTTGCTAGTGGATACGACCTGGTCACTACCGCCGCAGCAAGACCATCCCGCTTTGCGGCGGGCTCTGGTGAAAACCAGTAGTGACTTAGAACCGATCCACTAGCACGGTCCACGCCAATCCCTCTCTGGCACAGAGGATCCACTACCTGCCAGCCGGCATCGTGACAGCGTGCCCGCCCCGGGCAAGGGTGGTTGAGCTCCTCCTTCAGATGGAGTTCAGGGCGAGTGACATCTTTGCCCTGATTCACCCCTATGGTTCTTCTGAGTTCGACATCAGCTTTGTTCGGCCAGAGGGTCTTGAACTTTTCTGGTCGAATTACGAGATGGTGAAGAACGAGCCCGGCTGGCGGGATTTCGCTGTAAAAGCGATATCCCGGCAGAACCAAACCAAGAGAGTGACCGTTTTGACCCGTAACGAGTCGCTGTCTTGCTACGACATCATGACCTGGCTCGGTCGTTATGGGGATGTGACGGACATGCCCAAGAAAAATCTTGATGAGCACGGGATCTGGTCTGGGGCCTGGACGTTTTCCGTCAAACTTAGGCGTTCAGGGAGCACAGTTGCCCACATCCCATCGGCAGCCTTACTCGGACGTGACAGAATCCAAGTCTTCTACCAGGGGCAGCCTAAAGTCTGCCACAGGTGTGGTAGTCCTACCCATTTTAGCGCAGCCTGCACTGTGCAAGTTTGCGCTTTTTGTGGTGGGGCTGGTCATTTGGCTGCATCCTGTGGGCAGATCCGGTGTCATCTGTGTGTTGTCCTAGGACACCCTTTCAAGCGTTGCCCCAGCGCCTTTTCCCGTTTGGTGGCCGCTCCAGCTGGGGAGAGCTTTAGGGTTGCCCCGGCTGGGGAGGGTACGGGCATGGGTGAAGGAGCAAAAGGGTTAATGAAGAGCAAGAAGGGGCCTGCCAAACTAAGGCGAGAGGAAAACCGCAGAAGGAGCAGGGAGCTGGAGAGTTCTCAGGTGGCGGGGGTAGCTCCTGGCCCTGCTCCTGTCACTAGCCCAGATGTTGCTGAGACCCTGGGGGATGGTGTGTTGGATGAGGAGATTAGGAGGATTCGCGAAGAGGAAGGCAAAGAGGCTGATCTTTTCTGATTCCTCCCACTATAAAAGTGTGGATGAGGAGGGGAGGGAAAGGCCGAAAAAAGACAAGGGCAAAAAAGTTGTAAAGGGGAAGTCTCAGTCCTCTATTTCAGGTGCTAAAGGCCAGGTCCTAAAAGGAAGCTTACCTGCCCCCCTTCTGATTGACCTATCGAACAGGTACCTTGTCCTTGATACCATCTCCTCCCCCTCATTGGAGGGGGGTGGCGAGGATGGGGTGCCTGAGGGATTGGAGCCTCCAGGGGGAACTGGGTCCTGTCCTGTTGAGGCATCTTCCTCGGAGGGCAGGGCTAACTCAGGGCCAGATGGAGATGGGAGCCAGATGGATCAGTCTGAGTCAAAAAAGAGATCTAAAGAAAGTAAGAATGCTCCTTCTTCTTCAGGGGATGAGGCGGTGAAGAAGAAGGGCAAGAAAAAATAATGGGTAAGGCCGTCTAACTCAATTACCCAGGATGGCAGCACTCACCCCATTGACGCTGGCATCTATTAATTGTGCCAGTATAAAGTCTGATACGGCTAGATTCGCAGCCTTTGATTTTCTCGGCCGTGTTGAAGCCGACATTTTCTTTTTACAGGAGACCAGGTTGTCAGATCTAGCCTCTCTGGTGAAAGCCAGAAGAGAGTGGAGGCGCGGCCCCTCCCACTGGTCTCTTGTGGCTGAGCCGTATAGTGGGGTGGCGGTCCTTTTTACCGCTCCGGTCGAATGCAGACGGGTCATTGAGTTAGAAATGGGGAGGTGCCTGATCTTAGATGTCTTCATGAAGGGACAAGAGCTCCGGCTCATTAACATCTACACCCCACAAACAAAGTGGGGCCGTAAGGATCTCTTTATGAGGATTAAACCCTTTCTTTTTACTAGCCGGCAAGTGATCTTTGGAGGGGACTTCAATAATGTCACGAGGTCCCAAGATAGGAGAGGTTCCAATGATCGGCTGGCTTATGACTGTGTGGCCCTTAGTAATATAGTCAGGGAAGCTCGCCTAGAGGATGCCCACATCCGGAGCCCCTCAGGCCACGCGGGTTTCACCTTTCATCGAGGTAGCAGCAGGTCTAGGATAGACAGGTTTTATTTAAAGGAGGAAGCCGTCTCTTCCGCAGTGTCCGTGGTTGAGGTGGAGTTCTCCGACCACTGTATGATTTTGTTTTCCCTGAATGTTTCAGAGACCCCCCGGATGGGAAAAGGTTATTGGAAGCTGAATTTGTCCCTCCTGGAGGAAACAGAGATAAGACAGTCCTTTGAGGATTTTCTTCAAAGTCAGGTACCTTTACTGGACTTTTGTAGTAGTAAGTCTGAGTGGTGGGAGATATTCAAGAAGCAGGTTGCGGGGTTCTTCCGCCAGCTCTCGAGCCTCAGGTCCCTAAACAGGTATCGCCTGTATCAGGGACTGAGGAGGAAACTCGAGCTTCTCGTCTCGACTGGAGGTAGCCGAGAGGATATCTCCAGAGTGAAGTCCTTGCTGATGAGGTGTCAGTACGATAGGCAAGCATCTTTGGTTTTTGAGAGGGATTACGGGAAGTACCGCTCGCCCGACCCTTACAGGAACTGCAAGATGTCAGTGAGTAGTAAAGTAGTCTCAGGACTGATTGATAGTACGGGATCTCTGAATCGGTCCAGATCAGGGATCCTGGAGGTCGTCAGATCCTTCTACTCGCACCTACAGACAGGAAGCTTCTGGCCAAGATACTGTTTAATCGGCTGGTGAAGTTTGCACCCCGGCTCCTTTCGGGGGCTCAGCACTGCTCTGTTCCAGGCCGAAGCACCTTAAGTGCTGTCCTCAGTGTCAGGGAGGCAGTGGAGCGGAGTAGTGCGGGTCTCTGGAAGGGGTACTTACTTTTCCTTGGATCAGGCCAAAGCATTTGATCGAGTGAACCATGACTACCTCTGGTCCGTCCTCCTGAGATATGGCTTACCGTGTACTTTTGTTAATTGGCTTAAGATCTTGTATGCAGGGGCAGAGAGTTTCCCGCTGGTGAACGGGTGGTCTGGCCGCTCTTTGAGGTGGGGTCTGGAGTCCGTCAGGGTTGTCCTTTGAGCCCGCTCTTATATGTATTTGCGATCGATCCCTTCCTTAGGAGGGTGAGTTGCGGACCATTGGCGGGAGTCAGGATGATTCTGGCGGAGCCGGGTGTCGCCCAGAGAGTGGTGGCGTAAGCTGATGATGTAACCATTTTCCTCTCCTCGAGAGAGGAGGCCGATGTGGTGATGTCGGAAGTGGACCGCTACTCGGAGGCATCCGGGTCTAAGATCAACCAGGATAAGTGTGAGAGTCTCTGGCTGGGAGGGGGAGACCCCACGTTTGATCTCCCGGACACCCTTCCAGGGCCCCAAGACTCAGCAAAAGTTTTGGGCATCACATTCGGCCAGGATGATTATCCCACCAAAAACTGGGATGGTAAGCTCCAGGATGCCACTCAGAGGGTGGACCAGTGGAAGGGTTGGTCTATGACCCTCAGGGAAAGGGTACACCTGATCAAATCGTACCTGCTCCCCTTGTTTATCTATCTGGGCAGCGTATGTATTTTACCAGAGGCTTACTACACTAGGGTCTACAGCCTGTTTTTCCAACTGTTATGGGGGAACAGGTTGAACCTAGTCAAGAGGGAGGTTACGTACCGCACGAGGAGACTAGGGGGTTTATCTATGGTAAACCCTGTGGTGTTCTTAACGAACACCTTCTTGAAAGCCAACATTGCAAACCTCTGGTCAGAGAGGGCTCCTCCGTGGGTACTCTCCTGCAGGGAATGGTTTCGGCCTTTCTTCCAGGAATGGGAGACAGGAGGGCAAGTGAAGGACCTCCGTACACCACATGGATATCTTCCGGCTTACGCTACCCCGACTCTGAAGGCGATACGTCGGTGGGGTCTGGGAGTGTGGGAGATCAGGACCCAGTCAAGGCAGTTCCTTGACAAACGGGTTCTGTTGACCCACTTCCAGAAGCCTCTGGCGCTCAGGGACTGCCCAGGTCGGGATCTGACGGTGGGATTGCATCTTTTAAATATGAAAAGGATCCCCCAGAAGTTTTGGGACTTGGCCTGGCGCTGCTTTCAGGGGAAGCTATATGTGAGGGACAACCTGAAGTACAGGAACTCTGATGACCGGGGATGTCCCCGAGAAGAGTACGGGGACACGCTGGAAAGCATGGACCACTTCCTGCTTCATTGTCCCTTTAATATAGGGGTTTACAACAGGGTGGGTGCTTCCATCGGCTGGAGTCAACTTGCCGGCCTTTCCTATCCGGAGTGGGCTTATGGGGCATTCAGGAACCTGGGTGGCCGTGATCGGGGCACTTTATTCTTAGTTAGCTTAGTGGTTAGGTACTACACGTGGAATGCACGGTGCTTAGTATCGACCCAACAGAAAGTCCTCTCCGAGGTGGAGGTATGTAGGAACATCACTGGTGACCTCGGGAAGATCAGGTCTTTGGAGTATGGCAGTCTTGGTACCAGTAGGGCTTCTCTCCTGTGGAGAGGGTTTTCTTTTGATGTACCTTAATTTTGGTTAGGGACAGTATATAGATGTTAGGGTGAGTATAGGGTCAGTTTTATGAAGGGATAGCGATAGGGTTAGAAGTAAGGTTCATAGGGTAAGCATTTTGAAACTTAGTTTTATCAGGATTGCCATCCTTCTTCCTGGTGGTGGGCTATGCATGTCACTCTAGCTTTTTGTTTTGTTTTCTGTAATTTGAATGTAAAGGGCTTGCAGGCAACCAATCTTGGGCCTGGTGGGGGTTTGAAGTACTGTATTACTTTGTTTTTCATATTATTTCTGTGGTTGTAGTGAATTAGTACATTGTTGAGTTAGTTAATAATAGTGGGGGGGGGATTAATTTTAAGTTGGGTGGGGGTTGTTGGGGGGAGGGGGTGATGCTTTGGGTCTGACTTGGGTCAGTTTATGGACAATGACTGTTTCAGTAAAAAAAAAATAATAATAAATAAAAAAAACACTGATACACGAACTCTGACCATGTCCAGTGGGAGTGGTGTGGGTGATGGGAGAGTTCATAGTGTAGGTTATTTTTCTTTAGGTTTTATTCTTGTTTACATGTATTTCATAAGTATAAATAGTTTTATGTATTTTTGTATAGTGTTATACCTCATTGTTGGGTAAAGGAAGTCGGACCAGCTTTTAGTTGATATTATTGTGTTTATTTTTTCCCCCTTATGGTAATGTATCCATGCATGTGTGTGTTACTATAGTTTAAAGAGAAGGGAAAGGAGAAAGGGGAAAAAATAAATAAATAAATGAAATTTCCAAGTTGGAATTATTTTTAGTTATGGCAATAAGCCCTCTTTTTATTATAAATTTTTTTATTTTTTTTTACTTTATTTTATTTTTTTATTTTTTTCGTTGTTATGATCTAATATGTATTGTGAGTATTGGTTGTTGTCTGTGTGTAAAATTAATGGTATTTCCAAGATGGAATTATTTTATTTATTTCCTTATTATTTTTATGGCAGTTAGCCCTATTTATTTTTTTTTAATGCATTTTGTGTATGGTATGTGGGGATAAGTTTCCTATTCGGATGTTTTCAGTTAAAACTTAATTAAGGAAAGCTATATTTATGTTTTGTTGGTAATTAATGTGTGTGTGTATGTGTGTGTGTTTGGAAGGATAATAGGTAAGAATTAGTAGTATCAGGCATTATTTGGTAGTTGAGTTAAGCTGGGCTGGTTGGTTAGGTAGGTCCTTTTATTCTGTAACAAAGAGTTTATATTTGTTACTTTTTCATCCTTATGTTTCAGCTGATTAAGCATTGTATTTGTGTTTTGTAAAAGTTTTATATTTTTCTAATAAAAAGAGTTCCAGCTGTAGCAAAACTCCCAGCATGCCAGGACAGTCAATGGCTATGCTGATGTGCTGGCCCCTGTATTCTCTGTGCAGTGATGACAACAGGGTGCCGCAACCGAGATCACGGGGGTCCTTTGGAGAGGGGATAAGATGTCTTGGTGCGTAGTACCCCTTTAAGAGGGAAAAACATGATATATATTTAACCCCAAACCAAATGTACCTTATTTTTATTTTCTACCTAATGTACATAAAGACCGAAAAAAAAAACACCTGGTCGTCCGATAGTTGCCAGATGTTTATCTGAATATATAGACCATCAGTTACAGAAATGTGCGGTGTCTTTACCAGCATACCTCAGAGATAAATGGGCGTTTATTAACCCTATTGAAAGATATCATACGGGAAGAGGACTATATGTGGGCAACGCTAGATATTGCTTCATTATATAGTAACATCCCACATGACAGAGGAGTGGAAGCTGTGTGATCTTTTTTAGTGGAAGATCCCTTGATGCCCATACATCAGAGGAACTTCATTTTGGAGGCCATTAAAGGAGTAGTGCAGTGTTGAAAAACATCCCCTATCCCAAGGATAGGGGATACATTTCAGATTGTGGGGTGTCCGACTGCTGGGGGGCCCCGTGATCTCCTGTACGGGGCCCTGGCTCGCTGGCCAGATAGCGCGTGTTGAGCAGCATAGGCCATATTCGAATTTGCGATATTTCGCGTATATATGGACAAATATTCGTCATATATTCGCTAAATTCGCATATTCGTAATATTCGCGTAATATTTTTGCATATGCGAAAATTTGCATAAATGAAAATGTGCATAAGCAAATTTTTCCATATGCGAAAATTCATACGCCAGTCTCACACAGTAGTATTAGAGCCTTCTTTACACCACACAAGCTGGAAGCAGAGAGGGATGATCACTGTGATGTGTATTGTGAAAAAAAAAAAAACAATATTCGTAATTTCGAATATATAGTGCTATATTGGCGAATATTCGCGAATTCGCGCATTGCGAATATTTGCGAGCAACACTAGTGTTGACCACCAGACGAAGGGGCAGCCGACACGCCCCCTCAAAAAAAGCGCTATGGCAGAGCCAGAGATATCCAAAGGCAGCGCTGCATCAGTCCCCCCAAAAAATGTGAGTTCCTGGATTTAAATATCTATATTCAGGATGGCTGTTCGCATACTGCCAACTATTTTAAGGAGGTGGATGCAAACAGATACCTCGACTTTAACAGTTGCCATCTTAAATAATGGAAGAAGAACATTCCATTAGGTCAAATGAAAAGAATCCGAAGGAATTGTTCTTCCACACAAAAATACCTACAACAACTAGAGAACCTGGAGGATCGTTTTAAACAAAAAGGGTATCCCAAACCCCTTATACAAGGAGCACGCCAGAGAGTGGACGAATTAGAACAAAGTGCTTGCTTGAAAAATAATAAACAGGGTAATGCAGAGGGGGGTTATAATGATGAATTTGATTCTGTTTTTCTAACTAGGTATTACACTTCACACACCAATATTTTTTTATTATTTTTTTTATTTTTTTTTGTATAGGTAATATCACCAGCTCATATTATTGTGTCATGATTACTGGCACCATATGTAGTCCCCCAGTTATTCTTCTTTAGATGTTTTCCGTGTCCTGTGCAGTATCTCTCCCAGAAGTCCACTTGATGGCCCCCGTGGTGGTCTACACCCCGAAGTCATCAATTTTTACTCTAAGAGAGAGTGTGCAGCTGTTTCTGGAGACGGTCAACAATAACCTCTGCATGGTGGAATAATAGGTCACGATGTTTATCAGGATCAGTAGAAGCATCACCCACTCGATGATTATGATGGGGATTTCACGGATCTCGTCCCAGTCTTCATCATTATGGAATAATTCCTTTAATGTTTCATATCCAAAATAGAAAACTACACAGACAAAAGTCAGGCCACAGCAGGTGCATCTACTATGGTGGATGACTTTTTTTGCTCCTGGTAATTTATACATCTGGATGGACTGCCCAAGGTAGTATAAGGCTTCACATGTAATGGAAATTATCGTGCTGACAAAGTGTATCCTGGGATATTCTTCGGGGGACAATACATGCATAACAGCTGTGGAAAAACAGGAGGCCCACACAATGGCCAGCAGGATCCTCTGGATCAGGACCTGATGACCCCTGAACTCTTCAGTATGCATAACCATATACTTATAAATAAGAAAGGTTAGTACCAAAGTGCCAATGGACATCCCTATGAATCCAATTCTGAATAATATGCTTTCGGGAAAGACATTTCCCACGTCACTGTGAAGGAAAAGAAACCAATGTTATTATGGATATTTCCTCACTCCCAACCCATGAAATAAGAATCATGTGCTTGTTTATCTTACCTGATGCTCATCAGTGGCGAGGCTGCATGGCCGAGGACGACCGTCATGATGTAGCTGGTGGCAAGCCAGGCCGCACACCAAAACGCCAACAGGAGGGGGACGAACCCCAGTCCTTTTAGCTCCATTTCAGACAAGTAGAAGAAGAAGACGCTAATCTCACTATTCTCACTAATCGCACTGGAACTGACTGAAGGCTCGGGCGGCTGTCAGTGGGATGTCAGGCCTCCAGCTGTCTATGACATCACATGTGACATGTCAGAATGACTGCTTGTTTCTTTGAGCTGCCATGATTTAGTATCTGCTATAGACAGAACCTGATGTTTTTACTATGGACCTTACAGACCTCAGAACCCAAGTAATTAGTGCAGGGGCTCCATTTTGATCATCTCATATTTCACATTATTTGAGTTCCAGGGCTCAGATACATTTGCACCCTCTATAGCAGTGGTCTTCAAGCTGTGAACCCCCAACCGCTGCAGAACCACAACTCCCAGCATGCCGAGACAGCAACTTCGCATAAGGAAATAGTCTAATTAAACTTTTCTTATATATAGAATCCCTGAAATCTCCAATCTCTCCTTTTATTGGTTTATGATCTGTGTTACTTATTTGTTAAAAACAATGTTTCTGATTGTCTTCCCCCCACACACTTATGGGCTATCTCTTCAAACGACTTTATTTGACCTAAAGCGTATAATTGATTTACATAAATAAGCCCCTTTTCATCCAAAAGAGTGAATCTTTAATTTTAAGGAATTCTTTAAGTGCTTTATTCGACCATAATGAAGTAAAGTCAAATCTCCATGTGATTTTAAACATTTTTTAAGTTCCTCCCATACTTAATTATCTAGATATGCATGGGTGTAGTGAGTATCCCAGCTTCCAAAATCTCAAAAATATCCTTATAACGACCCATTAGGGTATGTTCACACTACAGTGTGTGAATGGAATCTCCGCTCGCTGAATTCAGTGAGCGAAGATTCAGACTGGCAGCCGGCGGTGGCGGTAGGACCGGGCGGCACTGAGCCGTCACCATTGACAGCTATGCAGTGCTCGCGGACTTCCGTGCAAAGAATGAACATGTTCTTTCTTTGGGCGGAACAATTTCATTGGCGCTGAAATTCCGCAGTGTGAACGGCTCTCGCGGAAACCCATTCACATTAATGTTAAGTTCACACCGCGGAATTCGGCTCTCGGAGTTCCGCCCGTGGAATTCGGCTTGCGGAATTCCGCCCGTGGATTTCCGCGGGAATTCCGTAGTGTGAACATACCCTTAGAGAGAAAAAATAGGACTACATTTTCCCTCCTTCTCATAATAGTCTGCAATTTTAGTGCTAAAAAGTACCTAAAAAAAAAAAAAAAGTGCCCAACCCCCATCGTGCTCAGCTAACGTTAAAGAAACATATTTCATTCTCGTGCTTTCCTGCCCCAAAGTAGTGAATTTAATAAAGAAATAAGAGCTTGGAACCATTTTTCTGATATCCATACAGTATAGAAACATAGAATGTGTCGGCAGATAAGAACCAATTGGCCCATCTAGTCTGCCCAATAATCTGAATCCTATCAATAGTCCCTGGCCCTATCTTATATGATGGATAGCCTTATGCCTATCCCATGCATGTTTAAACTCCTTCACTGTATTTGCAGCGACTAGTGTTGCTCACGAATATTCGCAATTCAAATTTTAATCGCGAATATATCATATTCGCGAATTTGCAAATATTGCAAATATAGCACTATATATTCATAATTACGAATATTCGCTTTTTTTGCGCATATGTGAAAATTTGTGCGCATATGCGCAAATTTGCGAATATTGAGCCCTCCCTTCATTAATGGTATAGAGAACTGTGACTAGTGCATCAACTCTGTGATTTTTTGCCCAATAAAACCAATAGGCTAATTGTGGTCTATGGGGATCTCACTGCATGTAAGATAAGCAGGACCGTCTCGGCAGTACAGTGGGATGGGAAACCGTCACTGGTTCGAGTCCCAGGGTGGACAGTGTTACAGTGTTGTGGTTAAACTTTACTTTCCTGGAAAAGCTGCTGAGTTGCCCATAGCAACCAATCAAATTGCTTCTTTCATTTTTCAGAGGCCTATTCAAAAATGAAAGAAGCGATCTGATTGGTTGCTAAGTATATAGTAAACATTCATATATGTGGTCAATATATAGTATACATTCATATATATGGGGGTAAGTATATAGTATACATTCATATATATGGGGGTCAGTATATAGTATACATTCATATATGGGGGTCAGTATATAGTATACATTCATATATATGGGGGTCAGTATATAGTATACATTCATATATATGGGGGTCAGTATATAGTATACATTCATATGTGTGGTCAGTATATAGTATACATTCATATATGGGGGTCAGTATATAGTATACATTCATATATATGGGGGTCAGTATATAGTATACATTCATATATATGGGGGTCAGTATATAGTATACATTCATATGTGTGGTCAGTATATAGTAAACATTCATATATATGGGGGTCAGTATATAGTATACATTCATATATATGGGGGTCAGTATATAGTATACATTCATATATATGGGGTCAGTATAAAGTATACATTCATATATATGGGGGTCAGTATATAGTATACATTCATATATGGGGGTTAGTATATAGTATACATTCATATATATGGGGTCAGTATATAGTAAACATTCATATATATGTGGTCAGTATATAGTATACATTCATATATATATAGGGGTCAGTATATAATATACATTCATATATGGGGGTCAGTATATAGTATACATTCATATATACGGGGGTCAGTATTTAGTATACATTCATATATATGTGGTCAGTATATAATATACATTCATATATATGGGGGTCAGTATATAGTATACATTCATATATATGGGGTTTCAGTATATAATATACATTCATATATATGGGGGTCAGTATATAGTATACATTCATATATATGGGGGTCAGTATATAATATACATTCATATATGGGGGTCAGTATATAGTATACATTCATATATACGGGGGTCAGTATATAGTATACATTCATATATATGTGGTCAGTATATAGTATACATTCATATATATGGGGGTCAGTATATAGCAGTGATTCCCAACCGCGGTGCCGCGGCACACGTGTGTGCCGTTCAGCACTGCCCGTGGTGCCGCTGGATTTTGCCGTGATTTTTTTTATTTTTTACTATTATTTTTTTTTAAATGTCCCGCCCCGGCCTGACGGCGCAGGGGGGAAGGGAAGTCTGCGTGCGCACTGCGCACACAGCGTCCCCCTCTATCTCCTGCGTTTCCTGTGTTCCCCTCCGTCCGCCGCGTGACCCGTGTTCCCCTCCTTCCCCATCTGTTCCCTGTGTCCCCCGCATCCCCCTCCTTCACTCTCCGTCTCCTGTGTCCCCCTCCGTCCCCCTCTCCCTTGCGGCGCAGTGAGCCGGATATGGTGCCCTGGGGCGGAACGAGCTGCACCAGCGCCGTACTCCCGTGCCTCCTGTGGAACTGCAAGCTGTGCGGGCCGGCTTGCTTAAGGTACCGTACCCTTTCCACCCCTCTGTTCACCTTCTCAACCCTGTCTAAATCCCCCCACCGTCACCCAGGTCCACACTCTACCCCTCCCCCCCGACCCCGTCACTCATGTCCACCCCCCGTCAGCCACGTCTGCCTTGTTTACCTCCCTGTCCATCTCTATCACCCATGTCCACCCCCCCCTGTCAGCCATATCTGCCTTGTTTACCTCCCTGTCCATCTCTATCACCCATGTAATCCCTCCCTGTCACCCATGTAATCCCTCCATGTCACCCATGTAATCCCCCCCTGTCATCCATGTCCACCCTCCCTGTCACCCATGTCCACCCTCCAGTCACCCATGTGCACCCCCCCAGTCACCCATGTCCACCCCCCAAGTCACCCATGTCCACCCCCCCAGTCACCCATGTCCACCCCCCCTGTCACCCATGTCCACCCCCCCTGTCACCCATTTCCACCCTCCCTGTCACCCATTTCCACCCTCCTTGTCACCCATGTCCACCCTCCCTGTCACCCATATCCACCCCCCCAGTCACCCATGTCCACCCCCCCAGTCACCCATGTCCACCCCCCCAGTCACCCATGTCCACCCCCCCGTCACCCATGTAATCCCTCCCTGTCACCCATGTAATCCCTCCCTGTCACCCATGTCCACCCCCTCAGTCACCCATGTCCACCCCCTCAGTCACCCATGTAATCCCTCCCTGTCACCCATGTAATCCCTCCCTGTCACCCATATAATCCCTCCCCGTCACCCATGTTATCCCTCCCTGTCACCCATGTCCACCCCCCTGTCACCCATGTCCACCCCCCCTGTCACCCATATCCACCCCCCCTGTCACCCATGTCCACCCCCCCTATCACCCATGTCCTTCCTCCCTGTCACCCATGTCCACCCTCCCTGTCACCCATGTCCACCCTCCCTGTCACCCATGTCCACCCTCCCTGTCACCCATGTCCACCCTCCCTGTCACCCATGTAATCCCTCCCCCGTCACCCATGTAATCCCTCCCCCGTCACCCATGTAATCCCTCCCCCGTCACCCATGTCCACCCCCTGTCACCCATGTCCACCCCCACTCTGTCACCCATGTCCACCCTCCTGTTCACCCATCTGTCCCTTTGTTACCCCAGTCCACCCTTCTCTGTCACTCCTGTCCCTCTTTTACCCCCTTGTCCACCCCTCTGACCCCCTGTCTCCCCTCTCCACCCTCCTGTCACCCATGTCCACCCCCTGTCCACCCCTCTGTCACCCCTATGCCCCCGTCACCCATGTTCACTCTTCTACACCCATCTATCACCCTTGTACACCTCTCTACACCCCTCTGACACCCATTTACACTTCTCTACAACCCTCTGTCACCCATGTACACCCATCTGTCACCCATGTACACTCCTCTGTACCCCTCTGTCACCCATGTACACTCCTCTACACACCTGTCACCCATGTACACCCCTCTGTCACCCATGTCCACCCCCCCTGTCACCCATGTCCACCCCCTCAGTCACCCATGTCCACCCCTCAGTCACCCATGTAATCCCTCCCTGTCACCCATGTAATCCCTCCCTGTCACCCATGTAATCCCTCCCTGTCACCCATGTAATCCCTCCCTGTCACCCATGTAATCCCTCCCTGTCACCCATGTAATCCCTCCCTGTCACCCATGTCCAACGCCCCTGTCACCCATGTCCACCCTCCCTGTCACCCATGTCCACCCTCCCTGTCACCCATGTCCACCCTCCCTGTCACCCATGTCCACCCTCCCTGTCACCCATGTAATCCCTCCCCCGTCACCCATGTAATCCCTCCCCCGTCACCCATGTAATCCCTCCCCCGTCACCCATGTAATCCTCCCCGTCACCCATGTCCACCCCCCGTCACCCATGTCCACCCCCACTCTGTCACCCATGTCCACCCTCCTGTTCACCCATCTGTCCCTTTGTTACCCCAGTCCACCCCTCTGTCACTCCTGTCCCTCTATTACCCCCTTGTCCACCCCTCTGACCCCCTGTCTCCCCTCTCCACCCTCCTGTCACCCATGTCCACCCCCTGTCCACCCCTCTGTCACCCCTATGCCCCCGTCACCCATGTTCACTCTTCTACACCCATCTATCACCCTTGTACACCTCTCTACACCCCTGTCACCCATTTACACTTCTCTACAACCCTCTGTCACCCATGTACACCCATCTGTCACCCATGTACACTCCTCTATACCCCTCTGTCACCCATGTACACTCCTCTACACCCCTCTGTCACTCATGTACACTCCTCTACACCCCTCTGTCACCCATGTACACTCATAGGCGTGCGCACAGGGTGTGCCGGGTGTGGAGCAAAAGGGGCAGCTGCACCGGGCCCTGTAATTCCTGGGGGCCCAAAAGCAGCTCTCCCCTTTTGCCCCATAAAGCTGATAAAGGCTGGCGGGCCAGGCGTCAGGGGCCCGGCCAAAATGTTAGTAGGAGTGGGCGGGGGGGCGGGTTTGCGCCGCACGCTACCTTTTTATGTTCGCCGCCGCCGTCACTCATTCCCAGGCAGCCAGTACCGCAATGGCTGTCTGGGAGATGGTCACGTGACGTGACGTGTGGTGCAACGTCACGGGCGGCATCATAGAGAAGAGCGGAGCATAGAGAGTCTCCCGCTCCTCTCAGTCCCCACACGGCCGCTTCCAGGATCAAGGCCGCAGCAAGGGACCCACCGCCGGGGGTATCCTCCCCTCACTTGCATAATCTGATAATCCCCTCCCCCGTACGTATCCTGTACTGATCCTGAGTTATATCCTGTATTATTCTAAAGAGCTGTACTCACTATTCTGCTGGTGAGGTCACTATGTACATATATTACATTACTTATCCTGTACTGATCCTGAGTTATATCCTGTATTATTCTAAAGAGCTGTACTCACTATTCTGCTGGTGAGGTCACTGTGTACATACATTACTTATCCTGTACTGATCCTGAGTTATATCCTGTAAATCTTTTATTAGAAAAATACAAATCATAACAAAACATAAACCAGCACAACTTTGCCATAACGGAAAACAACAACATGAAATAACATAAACCCAAACTTTACATTTAAATAAAAGAACAAAAATCCTGCCTAACCGGCTAGCCCAGCTTTCCTACTAGAACTAGAAATATTATAACTACACCTTTCATAGCCAAACAACACACTCATAAGAAACATAAATATAGCACTATTTCGCTTTAACTCAAAACACCCAAACTCGGGAAAAATCATACATTACAAATAGAAAACACAACAAGCACTCACACTGCACACCATGTTTTTTTTTTTAAATAATAATAATAATTATAATAATAATAACAACACTATACCACACTCACACATGCACACATATATATCCATATATTAACTACATTTAACCAAGAAACCAAAAATAAATAAATAAATAAATTAAATTCAACTCAAAATACCCAAACTCGGGAAAATATCACAGAAAACACAATACACACATGCTTACACACATCTTTACTACATACTACATATATAAACCAAAGAAAATAAATCCACAACGGGATACTAAAGAAACATTACTACAAAAACAAAACTGGTTCGACTGCCATGTCTATCTCTACTATAAATACTATATACTTAAAAAAAAAAAAAAATTTTTTTTTATAACATAACATTATACATACTATATACATAACTAACTATATACACTACTATGTACAATACTATACACAAACTATATACACCTGTAAATAAACATAAAACACACCTACAAATATAAAAGAACATTCTACAGTAAACTGACCCTTCACCCACACCACCCGCCCTCCTGTACATGGGTCAGAGTTTTTTCCATACAGTTCATAGTCCTCAATGTCCAGTCCACAACTGACCCATGCCAGGTCCACCAAAAGAAAAGACCACCACCACCCACAAATATACCCTCCCAACCTAGAACTCCTCCCAACCAACTTAACCATTACCAGCTTTAACATACATAAGCAAACAATACAACCCACTTTAGGCCCAAGTTCGGTGCCTGTAAGCCCTTCATAACCATAGCATCTGAAAACAAAACAAAAAGCTAGGGTGCACATGCATTAGCCCACCACCAGGAAGAAGGAAGGCAATCCTGATACATACAAAATGTATATTCTTTCCCTAACTGCACCCTACCTCTCACCCTACCATTATCCCTAAAGATAAACTGACCCTAGTTGACTCCAGCCGATGGAAGCGCCCACCCGGTTGTAGACCCTTATATTAAAGGGACAATGAAGCAGGAAATGGTCCATGCTTTCCAGCATGTCCCCGCACTCTTCTCGGGGACATCCCCGGTCATCAGATCTCCTGCACTTCAAATTGTCCCTCACATATAGCTTCCCCTGAAAGCAGCGCCAGGCCAAGTCCCAAAACTTCTGGGGGATCCTTTTCATATTTAAGAGATACAACCCCACCCTCAGATCCCGACCTGTGCAGTCCCTGAGCGCCAGAGGCTTCTGGAAGTGGGTCAACAGAACCCGTTTGTCAAGGAACTGCCTTGACTGGGTCCTGATCTCCCACACTCCCAGACCCCACCGACGTATCGCCTTCAGAGTCGGGGTAGCGTAAGCCGGAAGATGCCCATGGGGCGTACGGAGGTCCTTCACTTGCCCTCCTGTCTCCCATTCCTGGAAGAAAGGCCGAAACCATTCCCTGCAGGAGAGTACCCACGGAGGAGCCCTCTCTGACCAGAGGTTTGAAATGTTAGCTTTCAAGAAGGTGTTTGTTAAGAACACCACAGGGTTTACCATAGATAAACCCCCTAGTCTCCTTGTGCGGTACGGAACCTCTCTCTTGACTAGGTTCATCCTGTTCCCCCATAACAGTTGGAAAAACAGGCTGTAGATCCTAGTGTAGTAGGCATCTGGCAAGATACATACACTGCCAAGATAGATAAACAAGGGGAGCAGGATACGATTTGATCAGGTGTACCCTTTCCCTGAGGGTCATAGACCAACCCTTCCACTGATCCACCCTATGAGTGGCATCCTGTAGCTTACCATCCCAGTTTTTGGTGGGATAATCATCCTGGCCGAATGTGATGCCCTGAATTTTTGCTGAGTCTTGGGGCCCTGGGAGGGTGTCCGGGAGATCAAAAGTGGGATCTCCCCCTCCCAGCCAGAGACTTTCACACTTATCCCGGTTGATCTTAGACCCGGATGCCTCCGAGTAGCGTTCCACCTCCGACATCACCACATCGACCTCCTCTCTCGAGGAAACGAAAATGGTGACATCATCAGCGTACGCCACCACTCTCTGGGCGACATCCAGTTCCGCCAGACTCATCCCGACTCCCGCCAACGGCCCACAATCTACCCTCCGGACGTAGGGATCAATTGCGAACACGTATAAAAGCGGGCTCAAAGGACAACCCTGACGGACTCCGGACCCCACCTCAAAAGAGCGGCCAGACCACCCGTTCACCAGCGGGAAACTCTCTGCCCCTGCATATAAGGTCTTAAGCCAATTAATAAAAGCACACGGTAAGCCATATCTCAGGAGGACGGACCAGAGGTACTCGTGGTTCACCCGATCAAATGCTTTGGCCTGATCCAGGGACAGCAAGTACCCCTTCCAGAGACCTGCACTACTCCGCTCCACTGCCTCCCGGACACCGAGAACAGCACTTAAGGTGCTTTGGCCTGGAACAGAGCAGTGCTGGGCCCCCGAAAGGAGCCGGGGTGCAAACTTCACCAGCCGATTAAACAGTATCTCTGCCAGAAGCTTCCTGTCCGTATTGAGAAGAGCTATGGGCCTCCAATTCTCAATATGGCTGGGATCTTTACCCTTTGAGAGAAGAATCAGGGCTGACCTCCTCATTGACTTCGGCAGAGTGCCCGAGGAGAGACACTCATTGAATACCTCAGTCAAGAGGGGAGCTAAAGACTCCTTAAAGGTCTTGTACCACTCGGATGTTAAGCCATCCGGACCTGGTGACTTTTTGGGGGCAAGCCCCTCAATCGCCAGTCTCACTTCCTCTTCCCTGATTTTTTTTGCCAAAACATCAAGAGAGGGGTCTACCCCTGGCTCAGGAATGGTTTCAGCCAGGAAAGCCGACATCCCGTCTCGATCTAGATCCTTCCTTCCCAAGAGATGCGAGTAGAAGGATCTGACGACCTCCAAGATCCCTGATCTGGACCGATTCAGAGATCCTGTACTATCAATCAGTCCTGAAATGACTTTACTACTCACTGACATCTTACAGTTTCTGTAAGGGTCGGGCGAGCGGTACTTCCCGAAATCCCTCTCAAAAACCAAAGATGCGTGCCTATCGTACTGACACCTCATCAGCAAGGACTTCACTCTGGAGATATCCTCCCGGCTACCTCCAGTCGAGACGAGAAGCTCGAGTTTCCTCCTCAGTCCCTGATACAGGCGATACCTATTCAGGGACCTGAGGCTCGAGAGCTGGCGGAAGAACCCCGCAACCCGCTTCTTGAATATCTCCCACCACTCTGACTTACTACTACATAGGCCCAGTAAAGGTACCTGACTCTGAAGAAAATCCTCAAAGGACTGTCTTACCTCTGCTTCCTCCAGGAGGGACGAATTCAGCTTCCAATAACCTTTACCCATCCGAGGGGTCTCTGAAACATTCAGGGAAAACAAAATCATACAGTGATCGGAGAACTCCACCTCAACCACGGACACTGCAGAAGAGACAGCTTCCTCCTTCAAATAAAACCTGTCTATTCTAGACCTGCAGCTACCTCGATGATAGGTGAAACCCGCGTGGCCTGAGGGGCTCCGGATGTGGGCGTCCTCTAGGCGAGCTACCCTAACTATGCTATTGAGAGCTATGCTATCATAAGCCAACCGATCATTGGAGCCTCTCCTATCTTGGGACCTTTTGACAGTATTGAAATCCCCTCCAAAGATCACCTGTCGGCTTGTAAAAAGAAAGGGCTTAATCCTCATAAAGAGATCTTTGCGGCCCCACTTGGTTTGTGGGGCGTAGATGTTAATAAGCCGGAGCTCTTGCCCCTTCATGAGGACATCTAAGATCAGGCACCTCCCCATTTCTAACTCAATAACCCGTCTGCATTCAACAGGAGCGGTAAAAAGGACCGCCACCCCACTATACGGCTCAGCCGCAAGAGACCAGTGGGAGGGGCCACGCCTCCACTCTCTCCTGGCTTTTACCAGAGAGGCAAGATCTGACAACCTGGTCTCCTGCAGATACAAAATATCGGCTTCAACACGGCCGAGAAAATCAAAGGCTGCGAATCTAGCCATATCAGACTTTATACTGGCACAGTTAATAGATGCCAGTGTCAATGGGGTGAGTGCCGCCATCATGGGTGATTGAGATAGACGGCCCTAACCCCCTCATTTTTGTTTCTTCTTTACCCCCTCATCCCCAGATGAGGAGGCTTCCTTGTCTTTGGACCGTTTTTTTGATTCTGACTGGTCCATTTTATAATCCCCATCTCCGCCTGGCTCCGATTTGGCCCCATCCCCTGCGGAAATTGCCCCATCAGGACAGGGCCCAGTTCCCCCTGGAGGCTCCCCCACTTCAGGCACCCCATCCCTGACCCCCCCCCCCCTTCAAGGAGGGGGAGGAGATGTCTTCAAGGACAGAGTACCGGTTAGACAGATCAATCAGAGGGGGGGCAGGTAAGCTTCCGCTTGGGACCTGGTCCGCAGCACGGGGACTAGAGGGCTCCGACCTCTTCTTTCTCCCTTTACTGCCCTTCTTTTTTGGCCTCTCTTCACCCTCCTCATCCACACTTTCACAGTGGGAGGAATCGGAAAGATCGGCCTTGCTGCCCTCTTCTTTACAGATTCTCCCCATTTCCTCTTCCAGCACATTCTCCCCCAGGGTCTAAGCAGTTTCAGGACTAACCTCAGGAGCAGGGCCAGAAGCTACCCCTGCCACATGGGAACTCTCCAGTTCCCTGCTCCTTCTCCGATTAGCCTCCCGCCTCAGCCTGGCGGGACTTTTCCTCTTCACTGACCCTGTTGCACCTTCACCCGCACCCGTGCCCTCCCCAGCTGAGGCAACGTTACTGCTCTCCCCAGCCAAGGTGACCGTCGCACGGGCAAAGGCGCTAGGACAACGGCTGAAAGGGTGTCCTAAGACACCACACAGATGACACCTGATCTGCCTACAGGATGCGGCAAGATGACCTACCCCACCGCACAGTGCACAGACCTGCACGGTACAGGCTGCGCTAAAGTGAGTGGGGCTGCCACACCTGTGACAGACCTTGGGCTGCCCCTGGTAGAAAACTTGGATTCTGTCTCTCCCAAGAAAAGCAGCTGATGGGATGTGGGCAACAGTGCTCCCCGAACGCTTCAGTTTGACGGAAAACGTCCAGGCCCCAGACCAGATCCCATGTTCGTCATAGTTCTTTTTTGGCATGTCCGTCACATCCCCATATCGGCTAAGCCAGGTCATAATGTCATAGCAAGATAGTGACTCGTTACGTGTCAAAACGGTCACTTTCTTGGCCAGATTCTGACGGGATATCGCCTTTACGGCGAAATCCCGCCAGCCGGGCTCGCTTTTCACCACCTCATAATTCGACCAGAAAAGTTCCAGACCCTCTGGCCGAACAAAGCTGATGTCAAACTCGGAAGTACCATAGGGGTGGATCAGGGCAAAGATGTCACTTGCCCTGAATTCCATCCGGAGGAGGAGCTCAACCACCTTACCCCGAGGCGGACGCGCATCTTCGCCCCTCCACACTAAACGGACCACATTCCTACGGCCACTTTCCTGGCCGGATGTCGGGAGGGACCAGACCACCTCCCCGTTTTGTTCTCGGAAGGCGCCTAAGCCATGTCTTTCTATCCAAAAAGACAGGTCAACCTCACCCCTCCCCTCTACATGGATTGACCTGTCTCCCCTACGTAGAGCCTCCAGGAGGCGCTGTTGCAAGTGACCCCCAGAGCCAGACGGAGATGGGGATCCCCCTGATCCCCCGGCAGTGACGCTGGCATAGCTTCTCTGAGAAGCAGCCACTACCGGGGGGGCAGTCGAACCAGGAACTGACCCAGAGGCCAAACCTGGACCCTTATTCTTAACAGCCATAACACCTCTCTCTGTCATTCCACTACCACTCCTCACCTGTATTTCACTAGCACCCCTCTCTTGGACTACACTTGCACCCCTCTCTTGCACTCCTCTTGCACCCCTCTCTTGCACACTACTTGCACCCCTCTCTTGCACACTACTTGCACCCCCCTCATCAACACTGCTACCACAACTCCTCCCATGCACACCACTATAACTCACATTCTGCACATTACCATTTTTATTCACATTTTTCCTTTCACTCTTGCGTTCACTCTCCCTTGGAGTGTTACAGACTGGGCTGGCTGGGTCTTTTGCTTCATGTTTAAGGGTTGCCGGTTTCAGGATTGGTGCTGCATAGTTCTTTCTTCCTGTGTCTTTGGGTGCAGACACAGGCTCCGCCTCTGAAATGGGTGGCCACTCCCCCTCACAAAAAGACTGTCCCTCCGGACTAACTCCCGCTACAGCTGATGTGCAGGGAACCTCCCACTTTATAGCGGAGTGCCCCCTGGCGCCAGAACCAGTATCAACCACGCCACCTAGGGGACCGCCCCCTGAACCAACAAGGTCCAGCGCCCGGACACTCCCCCCCCCCTCACAGGAGAGTGCCCTGCGGTGCCAGGACCTGTACCGCCCACTTCAACCAGGGGACCGCCCCCCGAACGGGTGAATCTGCCGCCATTTTCCGGTGCCTGGACACCCTCCCCCCTCACAGGAGGGTGCCCTTTTTTTTCTATAGCACCCGCGGCCATTTTGGGTGCGCTACTGTATCCCCCATGCTGGCCCCGCTCCACTACAGAAACGGGGTCTGGCAGATTGGGGGACCCAGCACCCTTTTCAGCCGACCCAGACTGCTGGAAGGGAGAAAAGACAAACTTAACTCCTTGTGTCTTCTTCCTCTTCTTGCCCTTTCCTTTCTTCTTCTTCTTTCCCTTCTCCTCTGGGCCCAAATCATCCCCGAAGGAAAAGTTTTCCAGACGGGTGGGGGACTCCTGCATAACAATTGCCCGCAGGAGACCCCCATCTGCCAAGCCGCTTCCATCACTGCAGTCACTGCCGTCATCATCATCCTCCTCACTGGAGGGAGGTAAGGCCACCTGAGCCGGGTTTACATAGTCCTCACTGAGGGTAAGTGGGGGGTCTGGGGTAACAGTAGTGGTGGTACACACAGGTCCAGTATCCATATCCCCCTCACTCTAATCCCCCTCCTCACCTCCCTCCATCTCTTCCTCCTCACTCTGGCAGTCATCTTGGTTACTCACTTGTCCTGAGACCTTCATGCTGGAGAAACGATCCTTGTTCACAAGTCTCTCGCTGAGTATACCACCTCCCTCCACAATGTCCGATCTCAGCCTAACAATCTCATCCACCTGTTTCTTCAGAGCTCTCACCTTGGTGGAAAATGCTGCCCTCTTGGTCTTTGCTGCATTGTTTGCTTGGTAGCTGGAGGGGCAAGCTGTGCATAACTAGCTTGCCCCCTGACTGGTGAGCAGTTAAGGGGTTAAGAAATATACAGGCAATGTTTTTTAGCCCCCTCCCCCGCCTGTAAAAACTTGTTGCTAACTATAGTGGTATGTCCCATGGGTGGGGGGGAAGGAGTGCACCAATCAGGGGTCTAATAGTTTCCCGGGCTTTCAGGGGCCCTCCCCTGGGTATATATAGCTGTGGTGCCTCCCTTTCCCCCTCAATCTGCCCAGGACCCGGAGTTTTGACTGCTGGCTGGTATGTGTCTGCCCCTTATTTGTGGCCTGGATGGAGCAGATGGGTGAGGGCTGGCATGCTCCCTTGTGGCTGAGCTGGCCTCCCCTCCTGTTGCACCCTTGGCGGGTTCAGGAGGCTGGCGGACCTCTTATCAGTCCTGCCCTCCTTTCCCACTGTAATCCCTTTGAGCCCTGTCCCGTTCTTTTGCCCTCTCCCCTGCCTGTACTTTGATCCCTCTCTCCTGGGTGCTCCTGGAGCAGGCTCTGATTACCTACTTGCCCCGTCCGTCTCTTTTTTCCCCCCTGTTGCGGTCCCCTTCGTCTGCCTCCCCCCCCCTGTTGCGGTCCTTACCATAACCCCCCCTCCCGCCTGTTTGTCCCCTCCGCTCTGGAGGTGGCGGCCCCTGGGTGGCTGCTGCTGTTTTAACCCCCTTTAACGTTTGCGCAAATGGACGTTTATTAACGTCCATTTGCGCGTCCCCAGCTATAATCCGCGCTCACATAGTGAGCGCGCATTATAGCTGTTGGGTCCCAGTTGCTATTAGCGACCAGGACCCCTGATAATGCCGGACATCGCCGATCTGGCAGATGTCCGGCATCACCTTTTCAGACGCGGCGATCAAAGTCATCGCCGCGTCTGAAAATGTAATTGAACGCATCCCGGCTGCTCAGCGGGCTGATTGGGACCATCGCGATAAAATCGCGATGTCCCGATCAGCTGGGACGCAGCAGGAGGGTCACTCACCTGCCTCCTGCGCGTCCGCTCCTCAATTGATTGCTCCAAGCCTGAAATTCAGGCTTGAGCAATCAATCATTGATAACACCGATCATTGCCATGTTACTACATGGCAAGTGATCGGTGTCAGGTTCAGTGTGTGCAGTGTTATAGCTCCTAGGGGAGCTATAGCATTGCAAAAAAAAAAAAAAAACTGTTGAAGTATTTGAATAGTTAAGTTAATAAAGATCTTTTAACCCTTGCAATTTTACACGTTTGATCACCCCCCTTTTCCACATCATAAAATAAAATAAAAAATAAAAAATAATAATAAAAAAAAAAAAAGAAAAAGAAAAGAAAAGAAAAATACCATAATAGTAATGATAAAAAATTAAAATCTATAAATAAAATAATAATACATAAAATACTGTATATTACAACAACATACACGTGTGGTATCGCCACGTGCCTACATGTCCGTAGTATAAAAAAATAAATAAATTAATTAATAAATATAGTCATTTAAGGCGCTCCGTCTATGGCGTACGTGTATAATATAAAAAAAAAAACAAAAAAAAAAACATTACAAATTTATTAATTAATGAATAAAATACATAAATAAGTAATATTACTTGAATAAATAAATTTCACAGTCCAAAATAGCGTATTTTTGACCCCTTTTTATACCGTAAATATGAAAAACAGCGATCTCAAACTCTGATCGAAACGACAATGGTACTGCGGACAGCTTCAGATCACAACGCCAACTATATGAGCACTCATACCGTCCCCACTCCATTGCCCGGCTCCTTACCCCCACCACACTAGCACTCCCCCCCTGCCCACTGCTGCTGCTGCCCCTCCCCCTTTTTCCTCGTGCTCTTCCAGTGCTCCCCATGGTTCTTGCATCCATTGCGCCCCCCCCACGCCTCCCCATCACCTCTCTGCCCCGAGTTCCCAACTGTGAGTTGGGTACGTCTCTTCTTGACGGGGTGCTTTGGTAGGGTATCATTTTCTGCGGTGCGCGCTTGGGTGTGTGGTCTTTTGGCCTTACGCTCTAGGTGGCCGGGGTTTTGCTGACTTAGCTCCCGTAGGCATGTTCCTTTTCCTGAATCGGTGGCTGCCACCCAGTCACGGTTTTGTTTCTTTGGGTTTTCTCCCCCTTTGTTTGGTTTATCTCTCCATCTTAAGTTGTAGTCTCTCTCCGCTGCTCCATTGTCCTAGTATATTTGTCTGCTGTTTTTTCCTGTTTCGCCCAATCTCATGTAGGCATGGGACTCCTGTATGTCGTGCTGGGTGCTTTGGCTGATGTGGCGGAGGGTAGGTTTCGCTTGAGTCTCTGGGGGTAGGTTCCGGTTGGTTGGGTTTTTTTCAGGCGTGATGCAGTGGACAGGCCTGCTTTCAGTCCCCCGTTGCAGCTCATGGAGAGCTCGCTCTGTTCCCGGGTGTGGCTGGTTTGGTTGGTTGTTGGTGTGGTGTTTTGGTTTTCCAGTGGTGCTGCAGGGTGGTTTACTACTGGGTGTCTTGGTAGTCAGTGGGTTTCTGCCATGCTTGGGTTTTTTGTTTGTGCTTTTTCCTTTGGTGTTGGTTGTGGGACTTTGGGTGCTTGCTTCAGCAGTTCATGTTCTAGGATTGTAACGGTACTGTGTGGGTTGGCGTGGCCCCTGTGCTTGATTGCGCTATAATTTGGTGATGCTTTTCTTTTTTGGGTGTGATTTGAGTGATCGGGGGCGTTTTGTCGGTCTGACATTTGGGGCGTTGTCACTGTTATTATTTCTTTCTTTCGGCTTTCTTCCTGCGCTCGGCTTGTTGCACCTAGTGCTTCGCTGTTTGGAGATAAGGTTTATTTTGCGGCTGTACTCCCTGGGGTCGGTATTGGGTGTTGACGCTTTGTCCCGTTCTCTGGCAGTGGTTCCGGAGGTTGCTCCCTCGGGTGGAGTCGGAAGGTTTGCTCATGTGGCTGTGGAATGGGAGACCACCTCGGGTTCGGGTCCCGGGGTAGGACTGAGTGATACAGTTGTGGTTAAATTTTCGGCCTGTGGGTCATCGTGGAGATTGGTGTATTTCTTGGTCCGCTTTAGTGGCTCCTGCGACTTGGTCGCACTCACGGTGAGGCGCTTGCGAGTAGTTGGGGTTGGTGTGGAGGCCGGGATGTCTACAGTCAAGGAGGGTCCCGAAGGTTCCAAGTGTGTCTGTGGATAGGGGTTTTGTTTTTTGTACCTACAAGGTTCTGCTGTTTGACTTCCTATTTCGTTTTGATAGGCTGTGATAAAATAAGTTAACTGCTGTGTCTCCTATCCAAGGACGTTCGAGATTTGGGCTGTATTCTGCATGTATCCAATTAACATTCTTAGTATGTGACGCTGGGTATCTTCACCTGTTCATGTGAATCACCTACTACTCAGTGCAAAAAAAAAAAAAGGGTGCTTTCCCACTGTGCTGCGATCCAGTGGGGTGAGGTTGCCGCATGACGGGGGGTGATTTTTCTTTTCTGCTTTGCGGTTGGTGGGATGTTGGTGTATACCTAGGGGCTGGGCCCGTGAGCGGGTGGCCTTGCTGTCGGCGACCATTTTTTCCTATCAGTTTTTGGGTCGCTTGGTGGCGGCTGTGGGTCGGATTTTTGGTTGTCGCTTTTGCGTCGTTTTTTCTGATCCGAGGTTTTGCGCTGGCTTTTTTCGGGGCTAGGTGGATGGGGCACTTTCTTTCTCCTCGTCTCCTTCCATGACACTTGGGTGTCTGATGTGTTTTTTGGGTGCCTATTTTGTGCGTTTTCAGGTCCGTCGGTCCGAGATTGCTTAGGCGATCTGGGACACACAGCTTGTGCTGCATGAGGGTCCACGAATGACTGTTTTTTCCTGTTGTCGTCCTATTGTTGATTGGACTGCGGTGGGGGCCTCCCCCCCCACCTCTTTTTCTTTTATGCTCCCCGCCCTCGATTGTCTGTTTTGGGTTTTGGCTTCTCTTTGTAGGAGGGGGTGTTGTGAGTTTGGGATTCGCTCTCTTTTTGTGTCGGTGTCGGCGGAGAGGGCTCAGTTTCCGGAGAGGGTAGCGCAGCGCGTGGGGCGCGGGCGATCTGCTTGTTGCGTTGCTATTTTCGCCCAGTTTGATGTTTCCCACATGTGTTTTTGTTTTGCGAGCGGCTTTCCGCAAGGTGGTGCGAGTGCTGCGGCACTCTTCGGTGTATGGGCGAGAAATGAGAAATGAGTTCACACAAGAGTTAGTGAATACAAAAAAAATAAAAATTACAAAAAATAAAATAAAATGCAAAAACATAGGACCTGGCGGCAGGTACCTCGGATTTCCTGGAGAGGTTATGTGTTGGGAGAATTTCCTGGAGAGGAAATGTGTTGGGCGACTTTCCTGGAGAGGAAATGTGTTGGGCGACTTTCCTGGAGAGGAAATGTGTTGGGCGACTTTCCTGGAGAGGAAATGTGTTGGGTGTGTTCGGGGGGCTGAGTTGGCCCCAGGTGTTGGCTATCCAGTATCTCTTGGGTGGACGGTGAAGACGGTGAAAGCGGGGTCAACCCGGGGTAGACCTCCACACAGGACAGTGTGGCAGCACCTCTTGGGTTGGCAAGAAGCCAATCGGTGTCTTTGTTACAGTTAAATTGTTATTTATATAAGTAATTTTATAAATAAAGCTGTGGCCGATCCCCACCCACGGAAAAGTTGAATTGTTGTTGTGTCAGTTATTATTTAATTAATTATTGTAGTAAGGGGGAGGGGTAGTTATAGCCAGCTCGGAGCTAATTGGGTCTCAACAGTCTGGAGGGGCAAGCTGTGCATAACTAGCTTGCCCCCTGACTGGTGAGCAGTTAAGGGGTTAAGAAATATACAGGCAATGTTTTTTAGCCCCCTCCCCCGCCTGTAAAAACTTGTTGCTAACTATAGTGGTATGTCCCATGGGTGGGGGGGAAGGAGTGCACCAATCAGGGGTCTAATAGTTTCCCGGGCTTTCAAAGGCCCTCCCCTGGGTATTTATAGCTGTGGTGCCTCCCTTCCCCCCTCAATCTGCCCAGGACCCGGAGTTTTGCCCTCCCTCCCTCCCTTTTTGTATCTCTGTTTATTGTAAGTCACAGCTTGGCGGTAAGAAGACGGTGAAAGCGGGGTCAACCCGGGGTAGACCTCCACACAGGATAGTGTGGCAGCACCTCTCGGGTTGGCAAGAAGCCAATCGGTGTCTTTGTTACAGTTAAATTGTTATTTATATAAGTAATTTTATAAATAAAGCTGTGGCCGATCCCCACCCACGGAAAAGTTGAATTGTTGTTGTGTCAGTTATTATTTAATTAATTATTGTAGTAAGGGGGAGGGGTAGTTATAGCCTGCTCGGAGCTAATTGGGTCTCAACAGTCTTGCAAACTTCAGCTCCTCTCTGAGGCCTCTTAGTTGTTTTCCGAGCTGTTCATACTGAGCCATCTTGGCCTGGATTTTGGACCCAAAGCTGGCCAGGGATTCTTTGGGCCCCTTTACCCCCCATTGCTGGGGTTCTGAGGAAACAGGCTGGATATGGGGATATGATAAACGTATATAAGTATATTAATGGCCCATACAAAAAATATGGAGAAAAACTGTTCCAGGTTAAACCCCCCCAAAGGACGAGGGGGCACTCCCTCCGTCTGGAAAAGAAAAGGTTTAGTCTAAAGGGGCGGCACGCCTTCTTTACCGTGAGGACTGTGAATTTATGGAACGGTCTACCTCAGGAACTGGTCACAGCAGGAACAATTAACAGCTTTAAAACAGGGTTAGATACATTCCTGGAACAAAATAACATTAAAGCTTATGCAGAATTATAAAACTACATCCCTTTCCCTTATCCCCTTACATCCTTCCCTTCAATCCCCTGGTTGGACTTGATGGACGTATGTCTTTTTTCAACCATACTAACTATGTAACTTTGTAACTATGTAACTATGATGCAGACTTTCCACTCCGCTGCCTGGATGAGCTTCTGCTGGAAGCTTTGCAGCTCCCAGCTGAGGTCGGGGAGGGGGCCCCACATGGCTGTGGACCCTGGTGGATCTCCTCACCCCATCCTGACTACTGGCTGTTGCATTTTCCTTTGCACACCCCGCCAGCCGAGAACGGGGGGGGGGGGGGGTGCAAGATGAAGCCCCAGCTTCCCGGGGCTCCATAGCAGGAAAACCTACCCAGGTGTCTGCCACACACCTGGGGAGGGGTGGAAGAAAATCACTGCTTCTCTGGGAAACTCTGGAGCTCAGCAGAACACACCTTCTCTCCAGAGCTGTACTCACTATTCTGCTGGTGAGGTCACTGTGTACATACATTACATTACTGATCCTGTACTGATCCCGAGTGTGTGTGGGATGGGGGTGGGGGACCGGGGGGCCCCCCAAAAAAATTGCTTGCCCAGGGTCCAATCAAAATTAAAGACAGCCCTGTCCATTATACATACACTGTACAGCAATCATACATCCATTATACATACACTGTGTCTGTGACTGTACAACAATCATACATCCAATCCATTATTAATGGATTGGATGTATGATTGCTGTACAGTCACAGTGTATGTATAATGGAGGTATGATTGCTGTACAGTGTATGTATAATAGAGGTATGCTTGCTGTACAGTGTATGTATAATGGAGGTATGATTGCTATACAGTGTATGTATAATGGAGGTATGCTTGCTGTACAGTGTATGTATAATGGAGGTATGCTTGCTGTACAGTGTATGTATAATGGAGGTATGCTTGCTGTATAGTGTATGTATAATGGATGTATGATTGCTGTACAGTCAGTGTATGTATAATGAGGTATGCTTGCTGTTCAGTCACAGTGTATGTATAATGGATGTATGATTGCTGTACAGTCACAGTGTATGTATAATGGATGTATGATTGCTGTACAGTTTATGTATAATGGAGGTATGCTTGCTGTACAGTGTATGTATGATGGATGTATGATTGCTGTACAGTCACAGTGTATGTATAATGGAGGTATGCTTGCTGTACAGTGTATGTATAATGGAGGTATGCTTGCTGTACAGTGTATGTATAATGGAGGTATGATTGCTGTACAGTGTATGTATAATGGAGGTATGATTGCTGTACAGTGTATGTATAATGGAGGTATGATTGCTGTACAGTGTATGTATAATGGAGGTATGCTTGCTGTACAGTGTATGTATAATGGATGTATGATTGCTGTACAGTGTATGTATAATGGATGTATGATTGCTGTACAGTCACAGGGTATGTATAATGGAGGTATGCTTGCTGTACAGTGTATGTATAATGGATGTATGATTGCTGTACAGTCACAGTGTATGTATAATGGAGGTACGCTTGCTGTACAGTGTATGTATAATGGATGTTTGATTGCTATACAGTCACAGTGTATGTATAATGGATGTATGATTGCTGTACAGTCAGTGTATGTATAATGGATGTATGATTGCTGTACAGTGTATGTATAATGGATGTATGATTGCTGCACAGTGTATGTATAATGGAGGTATGCTTGCTGTACAGTGTATGTATAATGGAGGTATGATTGCTGTACAGTGTATGTATAATGGATGTGTGATTGCTGTACAGTGTATGTATAATGGATGTATGATTGCTGTACAGTGTATGTATAATGGATGTATGATTGCTGTACAGTGTATGTATAATGAATGTATGATTGCTGTACAGTGTATGTATAATGGATGTATGATTGCTGTACAGTGTATGTATAATGAATGTATGATTGCTGTACAGTGTATGTATAATGGAGGTATGCTTGCTGTACAGTGTATGTATAATGGATGTATGATTGCTGTACAGTATGTATAATGAATGTATGATTGCTGTACAGTGTATGTATAATGGATGTATTATTGCTGTACAGTGTATGTATAATGAATGTATGCTTGCTGTACAGTGTATGTATAATGGAGGTATGCTTGCTGTACAGTGTATGTATAATGGATGTATGATTGCTGTACAGTGTATGTATAATGGATGTATGATTGCTGCACGATGTATGTATAATGGATGTATGATTGCTGTACAGTGTATGTATAATGAATGTATGATTGCTGTACAGTGTATGTATAATGGAGGTATGCTTGCTGTACAGTGTATGTATAATGGATGTATGATTGCTGTACAGTGTATGTATAATGGAGGTATGCTTGCTGTACAGTGTATGTATAATGGAGGCATGCTTGCTGTACAGTGTATGTATAATGAATGTATGATTGCTGTACAGTGTATGTATACTGAATGTATGATTGCTGTACAGTGTATGTATGATGGAGGTATGCTTGCTGTACAGTGTATGTATAATGGATGTATGATTGCTGTACAGACACAGTGTATGTATAATGAATGTATGATTGCTGTACAGTGTATGTATAATGAATGTATGATTGCTGTACAGTGTATGTATAATGGATGTATGATTGCTGTACAGTCACTGTGTATGTATTATGAATGTATGCTTGCTGTACAGTGTATGTATAATGGATGTATGATTGCTGTACAGTGTATGTATAATGGATGTATGATTGCTGTACAGTGTATGAATAATGGATTTATGATTGCTGTACAGTGTATGTATAATGGAGGTATGCTTGCTGTACAGTGTATGTATAATGGAGGTATGATTGTTGTACAGTGTATGTATAATGGATTTATGATTGCTGTACAGTGTATGTATAATGGATGTATGATTGCTGTACAGTGTATGTATAATGGATGTATGATTGCTGTACAGTGTATGTATAATGGATGTATGATTGCTGTACAGTGTATGTATAATGAATGTATGATTGCTGTACAGTGTATGTATAATGGAGGTATGCTTGCTGTACAGTGTATGTATAATGGATGTATGATTGCTGTACAGTGTATGCATTATGGATGTATGATTGCTGTACAGTGTATGTATAATGGATGTATGATTGCTGTACAGTGTATGTATAATGGAGGTATGCTTGCTGTACAGTGTATGTATAATGGATGTATGATTGCTGTACAGTGTATGTATAATGGAGGTATGCTTGCTGTACAGTGTATGTATAATGGAGGCATGCTTGCTGTACAGTGTATGTATAATGAATGTATGATTGCTGTACAGTGTATGTATACTGAATGTATGATTGCTGTACAGTGTATGTATGATGGAGGTATGCTTGCTGTACAGTGTATGTATAATGGATGTATGATTGCTGTACAGACACAGTGTATGTATAATGAATGTATGATTGCTGTACAGTGTATGTATAATGAATGTATGATTGCTGTACAGTGTATGTATAATGGATGTATGATTGCTGTACAGTCACTGTGTATGTATTATGAATGTATGCTTGCTGTACAGTGTATGTATAATGGATGTATGATTGCTGTACAGTGTATGTATAATGGATGTATGATTGCTGTACAGTGTATGAATAATGGATTTATGATTGCTGTACAGTGTATGTATAATGGATGTATGATTGCTGTACAGTGTATGTATAATGGATGTATGATTGCTGTACAGTGTATGTATAATGAATGTATGATTGCTGTACAGTGTATGTATAATGGAGGTATGCTTGCTGTACAGTGTATGTATAATGGATGTATGATTGCTGTACAGTGTATGCATTATGGATGTATGATTGCTGTACAGTGTATGTATAATGGATGTATGATTGCTGTACAGTGTATGTATAATAAATGTATGATTGCTGTACAGTGTATGTATAATGGAGGTATGCTTGCTGTACAGTGTATGTATAATGGATGTATGATTGCTGTACAGTGTATGTATAATAGAGGTACGATTGCTGTACAGTGTATGTATAATAGAGGTACGATTGCTGTACAGTGTATGTATAATGAATGTATGATTGCTGTACAGTGTATGTATAATGGATGTATGCTTGCTGTACAGTGTATGTATAATGGAGGTATGCTTGCTGTACAGTGTATGTATAATGGATGTATGATTGCTGTACAGTGTATGTATAATGGAGGTATGCTTGCTGTACAGTGTATGTATAATGGAGGTATGCTTGCTGTACAGTGTATGTATAATGGATGTATGATTGCTGTACAGTGTATGTATACTGAATGTATGATTGCTGTACAGTGTATGTATAATGGAGGTATGCTTGCTGTACAGTGTATGTATAATGGATGTATGATTGCTGTACAGTGTATGTATAATGGAGGTATGATTGCTGTACAGTGTATGTATAATGAATGTGTGATTGCTGTACAGTGTATGTATAATGGAGGTATGATTGCTGTACAGTGTATGTATAATGGATGTATGATTGCTGTACAGTGTATGTATAATGGAGGTATGATTGCTGTACAGTGTATGTATAATGAATGTATGATTTCTGTACAGTGTATGTATAATGGAGGTATAATTGCTGTACAGTGTATGTATAATGGAGGTATGCTTGCTGTACAGTGTATGTATAATGGAGGTATGCTTGCTGTACAGTGTATGTATAATGGATGTATGATTGCTGTACAGTGTATGTATACTGAATGTATGATTGCTGTACAGTGTATGTATAATGGAGGTATGCTTGCTGTACAGTGTATGTATAATGTATGTATGATTGCTGTACAGTGTATGTATAATGAATGTATGATTGCTGTACAGTGTATGTATAATGGAGGTATGATTGCTGTACAGTGTATGTATAATGAATGTATGATTGCTGTACAGTGTATGTATAATGGAGGTATGGTTGCTGTACAGTGTATGTATAATGGATGTATGATTGCTGTACAGTGTATGTATAATGGATGTATGATTGCTGTACAGTGTATGTATAATGGAGGTATGATTGCTGTACAGTGTATGTATAATGAATGTATGATTTCTGTACAGTGTATGTATAATGGAGGTATGATTGCTGTACAGTGTATGTATAATGGAGGTATGATTGCTGTACAGTGTATGTATACTGAATGTATGATTGCTGTACAGTCACAGTGTATGTATAATGGATGTATGATTGCTGTACAGTCACAGTGTATTTATAATGGATGTATGATTGCTGTACAGTGTATGTATAATGGAGGTATGATTGCTGTACAGTGTATGTATAATGGAGGTATGATTGCTGTACAGTGTATGTATAATGGAGGTATGATTGCTGTACAGTGTATGTATAATGGAGGTATGATTGCTGTACAGTGTATGTATAATGGAGGTATGATTGCTGTACAGTGTATGTATAATGGAGCCTCCAATCTAAAAAAAAAGCCTCCAATCCCCAAAAAAGTTTTAATAAAGTTTTTCATTTTGTTTGTATTGATATTTATATGAGTGTAGGTCTGTTTATGTATGTGTGCATGCAAGCAAGAGGGGCTGAAACGTCGCACTGTTTGACATGTGGAATAAATAGTTATTTTTTGGATATTTGGAGTGCCGCACCATTTTTGAAGTTATCAATTGGCTGTGATCGAGCCTGAGGAGCTGGCACCCGCCTACTGTGGTAAAGTAGTGCTGCATTTTTTTCGACATTTATATATATATATATATATATATATATATATATATATATCTATATCTATATAAACACACACACGCGTGTGCGGCATGAGTTTGTGCTTTAGGGTGCACACTCCTCTACACCCCTCTGTCACCCATGTACACTCCTCTACACCCCTCTGTCACCCATGTACACTCCTCTACACCCCTCTGTCACCCATGTACACTCCTCTATACCCCTCTGTCACCCATGTACACCCATCTGTCACCCATGTACACTCCTCTACACCCCTCTGTCACCCATGTACACCCATCTGTCACTCATGTACACTCCTCTAAACCCCTCTGTACACTCCTCTACAGGCTGAAGGTTTATATAAAAAAGATGGCTCCGGGGGGGCGGGGGCTCGGGCCCCTTACTGGTGAACTAGCTGTACCCCCTGATAGCCATGAGAGCTGCTAGTGACCTACTGCTGCTAGGGGGGGCACAAGGGGGGGCCAATCATGATGTAGGGGGGGCCGTGGCCCCCTCTGCCCCCCCCCCCTAGAGACGTCACTGAGAAGACCTGCTGTTACTACTTTGTAAGAGAGGGCACTTTGGTTTTCTTTTATTGCAATTTAAGTTGTTAGTTAATGAAAAATTATAAATATTGTTTTATATATAACTACAGTTAAGGGGAATGTGTTATCAGTTATTCTGCCTAAACATCGGGCAGCATAAAACTGGTGAAGACATCACGATCCCAGGACACCAGGAAAAACACTGAGACACTCGGTCATTCAGAGTCATCTTAGATTGAAAATCCTGCTGAAACCCCGGAAATGAGTCCCTGGGGCTGGTCCCAGCGGGGCGGGTGACGCATCTCTCCCTATGCCAATGGTCTCCAAACTGTGGACCTCCAGCTGTTGCTTAACTAAAACTCCCAGCAAAACTACAACTCCCAGCATGCCCAGACCATTTTTGGAACAACTAGCAGTCCACAGTTTGTAGCCCTAGTCCCTATACAGTTACATTCCTGGCTTCTGCACTACTACTGGAATTGTGTTCCTGGTATCTGGCACTTCCGGGTCAGGTGACGTCATATAACTAGCCATCCAATCAGAGGCTGAGGCTGGACATTGCTTCGGCCCATAACTGAATGAGCAGCTGTGTAACGTCACCTAACCCAGAAGCGCTGGACACTGGGAACTGAATTTCGTGATTCTGGCGGTAGCGCAAGAGCAAGGAAGAGAGGGTTTTTTTATACTGTCTTCCCCAAGCGTTAATACCACATTTCTGCCACAACATAGCTTTCTTATGGAGGCCTGGCAAATCAAATGTCAGGCTTCCCTGTCCCTTCCCTGCTGCCGGCGGCTGCCACAATGACACAATGCTGTGGGGCTGGTATGATCATTTTTTCAGGGTTGGTTTTTAGCCCCAGTTCTGCCCTGGGTGGAGAGAGATATATCTAGCTAAGGCTGCATTCACACCACAATTGTTACAAACCGGATCTGGCTGGGAGATGTGAAAACCAGGCGCTCCCGTATCTCAGCCGGACCCGGACCACATCTCGTTTGAAGGAGCCGACCGGAGTCAGATAATGACTCCAGTCGGCTCAGTTTTGCCCCGTATCCAGATTTGTGACCGTACTTAAAACTGTAGTATACCACGGTTTTAAGTCTGGTCACAAAACCGGATATGGGGCAAAAATAAGCCGACCGGAGTCACTATTTGACTACGGTCGGCTCATTCAAATGAGATGAGATGGGGTCCGGGTCCGGCTGAGATACGGGAGTGCCTGGTTTTCACATATCCCTATCGGATCCGGTCCCGTATGTAACAATCGTGGGGTGAATACAGCCTATTGTGGAATGGAGGTAGAAGTGGGAAGAAGCCTGCCTACCTACCTAATATATTAAGGCTGAACATTTACTTAGCTAAGAAGGGGAGAGGGAAGGGGGGCACCTTTGTAGTGTTGGTATCTATCTGTATATGATCACTGTATGGAGTTAACCTTGGTCTTTGCCTAGTGGATTTTTTTCAGTAGCAGTGCGGGGATATTAGTCATTCTGCGGTGATACTGGTCATGATGTGGCGATATTACTTGTCCCTTGTATAGTGATATTGATAATTTCAATGTCAATTCACAGGATTTGGTCAGTAACAGTATGACGGTAATATGTATGGGCATAATATTCCTCCTTGTATACTGGTAATATTGGTTTCAGTATACAGGATTTGGCTAGTAACAGTATGATGGTAATATGTATGGGGATAATATTCCTCCTTGTATACTGGTATTATTGGTAATATTACTCTCAACATACAGGATTTGGTCAGTAACAGTATCATGGTAATATGTGTGGTGATAATTTTTCTCCTTGTATACTGGCATTATTGTTAATATTGCTATCAATATACCGGATTTTCACATATAGCCTTTTTAAAACATTGCTGCCATTTTTCATTATAAGCAGGGCCGGTGTTATGGCGGGGCAAACCAGGCAATTGCCTAGGGCCCCCATCCCCCAGGGGTCCTGCCGTCTGCTCAGTAGGGGGGGGGGGGGCAACTGTTTTAAAGTGGCCGCAGCGTTGGCTTCTTGTTAAAGATTAGCAGGGGGGCAACTTTAAAACAGTGATCAGCTCCGGGCCCCGTGCCCGCAGGGGGGCCCCGTCACATTCGGGACATCCCTGTGTCCCGAAAAATCTTTTCAGGCCACAAGGATGCCCCGTTTACTTCATAGCGGCCCCGCGTTAACTTTAAAAACGCTGGGGCCGTTGGGAGGAAGCGCACGCAGTGACGGCACTGACGTCACGTGCGTGCGCCCATAGCAACAGTACAGCAGAGCGCAGCTGTGAGGAGGACGTGCGGGTATGGTAAGTGACCTGCGGTCATCTTCAGTGTTCCGACCGCTGCTCCCGGGATGGCCCATAGGCCATAGCAGTAGATCGTGACCGGGATGGCCCATAGGCCATAGCAGTAGATCGTGATCCAGGAGCGGTGGTCGGAATACTCAAGTGGGGCAGTAAACAGGCATACAGCCTCCAGCCATACATTGTATATGGCTGAAGGCTGTATGTCTGTAGGGGAACATTAGTTGCACTATAATTCCACCACATTTGGTGCAGTATAGTTCCCCCACATTAAGTGCAGTCACTTAATGTGGGGATCTATACTGCACCAAATGTGGTGGAATTATAGTGCACCTAATGTGGGGGAACTATACTGAACCTAATGTGGGGAATTATACTGCACCTAATGTGGGGGAACTATACTGCACCTAATGTGGGGAATTATACTGCACCTAATGTGAGGGAACTATACTGCACCTAATGTGAGGGAACTATACTGCACCTAATGTGGGGGAACTACTGTATACTGCACCTAATGTGGGGAAACTACTGTACTTCACCTAATGTGGGGAACTACTGTATACTGCACCTAATGTGGGGAACTACTGTATACTGCACCTAATGTGGGAGGACTACTGTATACTGCACCTAATGTGGGGAACTACTGTATACTGCACCTAATGTGGGGGGACTACTGTATACTGCACCTAATGTGGGGGGGGACTACTGTATACTGCACCTAATGTGGGGGGACTACTGTATACTGCACCTAATGTGGGGGGACTACTGTATACTGCACCTAATGTGGAGAACTACTGTATACTCCACCTAATGTGGGGGGACTATTGTATACTGCACCTAATGTGGGAAACTACTGTATACTGCACCTAATGTGGGGAACTACTGTATACTGCACCTAATGTGGAGGGACTACTGTATACTGCACCTAATGTGGAGGGACTACTGTATACTGCACCTAATGTGGGAGACTATACTGCACCTAATGTGGGGAACTATACTGCCGACCTAATGTGGGGGAACTATACTGCCGACCTAATGTGGGGGAACTATACTGCCAACCTAATGTGGGGAACTATACTGCACCTAATGTGGGGGAACTATACTGCACCTAATGTGGGGGAACTATACTGCACCTAATGTGGGGGAACTATACTGCACCTAATGTGGGGGAACTATACTGCACCTAATGTGGGGGAACTATACTGCACCTAATGTGGGGGAACTATACTGCACCTAATGTGGGGGAACTACACTGCACCTAATGTGGGGGAACTACACTGCACCTAATGTGGGGGAACTACACTGCACCTAATGTGGGGGAACTACACTGCACCTAATGTGGGGGAACTACACTGCACCTAATGTGGGGGAACTACACTGCACCTAATGTGGGGGAACTACACTGCACCTAATGTGGGGGAACTACACTGCACCTAATGTGGGGGAACTACACTGCACCTAATGTGGGGGAACTACACTGCACCTAATGTGGGGGAACTACACTGCACCTAATGTGGGGGAACTACACTGCACCTAATGTGGGGGAACTACACTGCACCTAATGTGGGGGAACTACACTGCACCTAATGTGGGGGAACTACACTGCACCTAATGTGGGGGAACTACACTGCACCTAATGTGGGGGAACTACACTGCACCTAATGTGGGGGAACTACACTGCACCTAATGTGGGGGAACTACACTGCACCTAATGTGGGGGAACTACACTGCACCTAATGTGGGGGAACTATACTGCACCTAATGTGGGGGAACTATACTGTACCTAATGTGGGGAACTATACTGCACCTAATGTGGGGGAACTACTGTATACTGCACCTAATGTGGGGGAACTACTGTATACTGCACCTAATGTGGTGAACTACTGTATACTGCACCTAATGGGGGGAATTATACTGCACCTAATGCGGGGGAATTACTGTATACTGCACCTAATGTGGGGGAACTACTGTATACTGCACCTAATGTGGGGGAACTACTGTATACTGCACCTAATGTGGGGAATTATACTGCACCTAATGTGGGGGAACTACTGTATACTGCACCTAATGTGGGGAACTACTGTATACTGCACCTAATGTGGGGAACTACTGTATACTGCACCTAATGTGGGGGGATTACTGTATACTGCACCTAATGTGGGGGGATTACTGTATACTGCACCTAATGTGGGGGGACTACTGTATACTGCACCTAATGTGGGGAACTACTGTATACTGCACCTAATGTGGGGAACTACTGAATACTGCACCTAATTTGGGGGGACTACTGTATACTGCACCTAATGTGGGGGGACTACTGTATACTGCACCTAATGTGGGGGGATTACTGTATACTGCACCTAATGTGGGGGGATTACTGTATACTGCACCTAATGTGGGGGGACTACTGTATACTGCACCTAATGTGGGGAACTACTGTATACTGCACCTAATGTGGGGAACTACTGTATACTGCACCTAATGTGGGGAACTACTGTATACTGCACCTAATGTGGAGGGACTATACTGCACCTAATGTGGGGAACTATTCTGCACCTAATGTGGGGAACTATACTGCCAACCTAATGTGGGGGAACTATACTGCCAACCTAATGTGGGGGAACTATAGTGCACCTAATGTGGAGAACTATACTGCACCTAATGTCGAGAACTATACTGCACCTAATGTGGAGAGCTATACTGCACCTAATGTGGGGGAACTATACTGCACCTAATGTGGGGGAACTACACTGCACCTAATGTGGGGGAACTACACTGCACCTAATGTGGGGGAACTACACTGCACCTAATGTGGGGGAACTATACTGCACCTAATGTGGGGAACTATACTGCACCTAATGTGGGGGAACTATACTGCACCTAATGTGGGGAACTATACTGCACCTAATGTGGGGGAACTACACTGCACCTAATGTGGGGGAACTACTGTATACTGCACCTAATGTGGGAGAACTACTGTATACTGCACCTAATGTGGGGAACTACTGTATACTGCACCTAATGGGGGGAATTATACTGCACCTAATGCGGGGGAACTACTGTATACTGCAACTAATGTGGGGGAACTACTGTATACTGCACCTAATGTGGGGGAACTACTGTATACTGCACCTAATGTGGGGAATTATACTGCACCTCATGTGGGGGAACTACTGTATACTGCACCTAATGTGGGGAATTATACTGCACCTAATGTGGGGAACTATACTGACAACCTAATGTGGGGGAACTATACTGCCAACCTAATGTGGGGGAACTATACTGCCAACCTAATGTGGGGGAACTATACTGCCAACCTAATGTGGGGGAACTATACTGCACCTAATGTGGAGAACTATACTGCACCTAATGTGGAGAACTATACTGCACCTAATGTGGAGAACTATACTGCACCTAATGTGGAGAGCTATACTGCACCTAATGTGGAGAGCTATACTGCACCTAATGTGGAGAGCTATACTGCTCCTAATGTGGGGGACTATACTGCACCAATGTGTGGGACTATACTGCACCTAATGTGGAGAACTATACTGCACCTAATGTGGAGAACTATACTGCACCTAATGTGGAGAGCTATACTGCACCTAATGTGGAGAGCTATACTGCACCTAATGTGGAGAGCTATACTGCTCCTAATGTGGGGGACTATACTGCACCAATGTGTGGGACTATACTGCACCTAATGTGGGGAACTATACTGCACCTAATGTGGGGGACTATCAGGGCCGTTTGAAGGAATTTGGGGGCCCCAAGCAAAATGGACATGGAGGCCCCCCCCTCCATAGTAACGCCGACCCTTGAATTCTGGGAGCGCAACGTGAGCGAACGTCAATACGACGCACATTAGGTGCAGCAGTGTTCCCCCTACATTAGGTAGGCAGTCTTCCCCCCACATTAGGTAGGCAGTCTTCCCCCCACATTAGGTGCAGCAGTGTTCCCTACCCATACCCGCTGTCCAGACCCCCCCCCCCCTCCCGGGCCATTTTTTTGGTGGGGGTTTGACTGCTGAGACCCCCACCGATCACCTCGGTTAAAATGGTTCTCCAGCTGTTGGAAAGCTAAAACTCCCATCATTCTGGAGAGCCTCTGGCAATGGGAGTTGTAGTTTTGTAACAGCTGAAGAGCCACAGATTGGACACAGTTTTACCCATCATCACTGCAGAACTTACAAGTGACTACAGCTCTGATGGGACAGTCAGGAGAATACACAATGATAGTGACCTGAGTGACGTCTTCTGACTTGAGTGATATCTTCTCTGTTATCTTTTCTTCTTCATCTGGTCCAGAGACCAGGTCTTCCTCCAGCTCCATCTTCTCTGCAGAGTCTGACATCCAGGCATCATTGGCTCCTCACTGTCAGCAGATCCTCATCCTCTGCATGAAGACAGTAATCATTATAACCTTGCCAGAAAGTGTACTCTAAATAATATACTGCCCCACACTGTACCCTGAAGATAATGCTGCCTCACACTGTACCTTGAATATAATACTGCCACACACTGTACCCTGAATATAATGCTGCCACACACTGTACCCTGACTATAATGCTGCCACACACTGTACCCTGAATATAATGCTGCCTCACACTGTACCTTGAATATAATGCTTCCACACACTGTACCCTGAATATAATGCTGCCTCACACTGTACCCTGACTATAATGCTGCCACACACTGTACCCTGACTATAATTCTGCCACACACTGTACCCTGAATATAATGCTGCCACACACTGTACCCTGAATATAATGCTGCTCCACACTGTATCCACTGAATATAATGCTTCCACACACTGTACCCTGAAAATAATACTGCCACACACTGTACCCTGAAAATAATACTGCCACACACTGTACCCTGAAAATAATACTGCCACACACTGTACCCTGAATATAATGCTTCCACACACTGTACCCCTGAATATAATACTGCCACACACTGTACCCCTGAATATAATGCAGCCACACCCTGTACCCTGAATATAATGCTGCTCCACACTGCATCCACTGAATACAATACTGCCACACATGCATACACATCATATATACATATACCTCTCCTCATTATTACTATAACTCCCCCCCCCCCCCCCACCTCTCCTCATCACTATTATAACCGGGGGGGGGGGGGGGGGGATGAGGAGAGGTGCAGGGGGGGGGGCACCTCTCATGACCCCCATAACACCCCCCTGCATCTCTCATGACCCCCATAACACCCCTCCTGCATCTCTCATGACCCCCCATAACACCCCCCTGCATCTCTCATGACCCCCATAACACCCCCCTGCATCTCTCATGACCCCCATAACACCCCACTGCATCTCTCATGATCCCCATAACACTCCCCTGCATCTCTCATGACCCCCATAACACCCCCTGCATCTCTCATGACCCCCATAACACCCCCCTGCATCTCTCATGACCCCCATAACACCCCCTGCATCTCTCATGACCCCCATAACACCCCCTGCATCTCTCATGACCCCCATAACACCCCCACTGCATCTCTCATGACCCCCATAACACCCCCTGCATCTCTCATGACCCCCATAACACCCCCTGCATCTCTCATGACCCCCATAACACCCCCTGCATCTCTCATGACCCCCATAACACCCCCTGCATCTCTCATGACCCCCATAACACCCCCCCTGCATCTCTCATGAACCCCATAACACCCCTCCTGCATCTCTCATGACCCCCATAACACCCCTCCTGCATCTCTCATGACCCCCATAACACCCCTCCTGCATCTCTCATGACCCCCATAACACCCCTCCTGCATCTCTCATGACCCCCATAACACCCCTCCTGCATCTCTCATGACCCCCATAACACCCCTCCTGCATCTCTCATGACCCCCATAACACCCCTCCTGCATCTCTCATGACCCCCATAACACCCCCTGCATCTCTCATGACCCCCATAACACCCCCTGCATCTCTCATGACCCCCATAACACTCCACTGCATCTCTCATGATCCCCATAACACCCCCCTGCATCTCTCATGACCCCCATAACACCCCCCTGCATCTCTCATGACCCCCATAACACCCCCCTGCATCTCTCACGACCCCCATAACACCCCCTGCATCTCTCACGATCCCCATAACACCCCTCCTGCATCTCTCATGACCCCCATAACACCCCTCCTGCATCTCTCATGACCCCCATAACACCCCTCCTGCATCTCTCATGACCCCCATAACACCCCCTGCATCTCTCATGACCCCATAACACCCCTCCTGCATCTCTCATGACCCCCATAACACCCCTCCTGCATCTCTCATGACCCCATAACACCCCTCCTGCATCTCTCATGACCCCCATAACACCCCCTGCATCTCTCATGACCCCCATAACACCCCCCCTTCATCTCTCATGACCCCATAACACCCTCCTGCATCTCTCACGATCCCCATAACACCTCTCCTGCATCTCTCATGACCCCCATAACACCCCCTGCATCTCTCATGACCCCCATAACACTCCACTGCATCTCTCATGATCCCCATAACACCCCCCTGCATCTCTCATGACCCCCATAACACCCCACTGCATCTCTCATGACCCCCATAACACCTCTCCTGCATCTCTCATGACCCCCATAACACCCCCCTGCATCTCTCATGATCCCCATAACACCCCCCTGCATCTCTCATGATCCCCATAACACCCCTCCTGCATCTCTCATGACCCCCATAACACCCCTCCTGCATCTCTCATGATCCCCATAACACCCCCTGCATCTCTCATGACCCCCATAACACCCCCCCTGCATCTCTCATGACCCCCATAACACCCCCCTGCATCTCTCATGACCCCCATAACACCCCCCTGCATCTCTCATGACCCCCATAACACCCCTCCTGCATCTCTCATGACCCCCATAACACCCCTCCTGCATCTCTCATGACCCCCATAACACCCCCCTGCATCTCTCACGACCCCCATAACACCCTCCTGCATCTCTCACGACCCCCATAACACCCCTCCTGCATCTCTCACGACCCCCATAACACCCCTCCTGCATCTCTCATGACCCCCATAACACTCCCTATATCTATCATGACCCCCATAACACCCCTCCTGCATCTCTCATGACCCCCATAACACCCCCTGCATCTCTCATGACCCCCATAACACCCCCTGCATCTCTCATGACCCCCATAACACCCCCCTGCATCTCTCATGATCCCCATAACACCTCCTGCATCTCTCATGACCCCCATAACACCCCTCCTGCATCTCTCATGATCCCCATAACACCCCCCTGCATCTCTCATGATCCCCATAACACCCCCCTGCATCTCTCATGACCCCCATAACACCCCCCTGCATCTCTCATGACCCCCATAACACCCCTCCTGCATCTCTCATGACCCCCATGACCCCCATGACACCCCCCCCCCCACACTCACACAAACACCTCTCATCACCATTGCAGTCCCCTGACAACCATACAATCCCCCGGGCCCCCCGCGCCAGTTTACTTACCCTGCCGGGGATCGTTGCAGAGGCGGGAGTCTGCTGCTGCTCCTGTCACTGCACGGAGGATGCTGGAGGTTCCCGCGGGGACGCAAGCAGGGACAGGTCAGGTGATTGGCGTAAACGTGCGTGCCTGCGCGGGGCACGTGACGTCTCTACTCCAATCATCCCCTGACCTGTCCGGTGCCGGCCCTGCTTTGTTTCTTAAGGGGCCCGCGCCCATCAAAAATGTAATTTTGGTGAAATGTGCGGGCCCCCCGAAGTGTCCCGTCGCTACAGGACGGGCAAGCACCGGCTCTGCTCGGGGCCCCCCAGCCAGCTCGGGGCCCCAAGCAATTGCTTGGTTTGCCGGTCCGGTAGCGACGGGCCTGGGGACTATACTGCACCAATGTGTGGGACTATACTGCACCTAATGTGGGGAACTATACTGCACCTAATGTGGGGGAACTATACTGCACCTAATGTGGGGGAACTATACTGCACCTAATGTGGGGAGAACTATACTGCACCTAATGTGGAGGGAACTATACTGCACCTAATGTGGGGAACTATACTGCACCTAATGTGGGGAGAACTATACTGCACCTAATGTGGGGAGAACTATACTGCACCTAATGTGTGGGACTATACTGCACCTAATGTGGGGAACTATACTGCACCTAATGTGGGGGAACTATACTGCACCTAATGTGGGGGAACTATACTGCACCTAATGTGGGGAGAACTATACTGCACCTAATGTGGGGAGAACTATACTGCACCTAATGTGGAGGGAACTATACTGCACCTAATGTGGGGAACTATACTGCACCTAATGTGGGGAGAACTATACTGCACCTAATGTGGGGGAACTATACTGCACCTAATGTGGGGGAACTATACTGCACCTAATGTGGGGAGAACTATACTGCACCTAATGTGGGGAGAACTATACTGCACCTAATGTGGAGGGAACTATACTGCACCTAATGTGGAGGGAACTATACTGCACCTAATGTGGGGAACTATACTGCACCTAATGTGGGGAACTATACTGCACCTAATGTGGGGGAACTATACTGCACCTAATGTGGGGGAACTATACTGCACCTAATGTGGAGGGAACTATACTGCACCTAATGTGGGGGAACTATACTGCACCTAATGTGGAGGGAACTATACTGCACCTAATGTGGGGAACTATACTGCACCAATGTGGGGAGAACTATACTGCACCTAATGTGGGGGATCTATACTGCACCTAATGTGGGGAACTATACTGCACCTAATGTGGGGGACTATACTGCACCTAATGTGGGGAGAACTATACTGCACCTAATGTGGAGGGAACTATACTGCACCTAATGTGGGGAACTATACTGCACCAATGTGTGGGACTATACTGCACCTAATGTGGGGAACTATACTGCACCAATGTGGGGAGAACTATACTGCACCTAATGTGGGGGATCTATACTGCACCTAATGTGGGGGACTATACTGCACCTAATGTGGGGAGAACTATACTGCACCTAATGTGGGGAACTATACTGCACCTAATGTGGGGAACTATACTGCACCTAATGTGGGGGAACTATACTGCACCTAATGTGGGGAGAACTATACTGCACCTAATGTGGGGAGAACTATACTGCACCAATGTGTGGGACTACACTGCACCTAATGTGGGGGAACTATACTGCACCTAATGTGGGGAGAACTATACTGCACCTAATGTGGGGAGAACTATACTGCACCTAATGTGGAGGGAACTATACTGCACCTAATGTGGGGAACTATACTGCACCAATGTGTGGGACTATACTGCACCTAATGTGGGGAACTATACTGCACCAATGTGGGGAGAACTATACTGCACCTAATGTGGGGGATCTATACTGCACCTAATGTGGGGGACTATACTGCACCTAATGTGGGGAGAACTATACTGCACCTAATGTGGGGAACTATACTGCACCTAATGTGGGGAACTATACTGCACCTAATGTGGGGGAACTATACTGCACCTAATGTGGGGAGAACTATACTGCACCTAATGTGGGGAGAACTATACTGCACCAATGTGTGGGACTACACTGCACCTAATGTGGGGGAACTATACTGCACCTAATGTGGGGAGAACTATACTGCACCTAATGTGGGGAGAACTATACTGCACCTAATGTGGAGGGAACTATACTGCACCTAATATGGGGAGAACTATACTGCACCTAATGTGGGGGAACTATACTGCACCTAATGTGAGGAACTATACTGCACCTAATGTGGGGGAACTATACTGCACCTAATGAGGGGGGGATTATATACTGCACCTAATGTGGGGGAACTATACTGCCAACCTAATGTGGGGAGCTATACTGCACCTAATGTGGAGGGAACTGTACTGCACCTAATGTGGAGAGCTATACTGTACCTAATGTGGGGAACTATACTGCACCTAATGTGGGGGCACTATACTGCACCTAATGAGGGGGGGGGGACTATATACCTCACCTAATGTGGGGGAACTATACTGTCCACCTAATGTGGGGAGCTATACTGTACCTAATGAGGGGGGGGGAGGACTATATATTGCACCTAATGTGGGGGAACTATACTGCCAACCTAATGTGGGGATCTATACTGCACCTAATGTGGAGGGAACTGTACTGCACCTAATGTGGAGAGCTATACTGCAACTAATGTGGAGAACTATACTGCACCTAATGTGGAGAACTATACTGCACCTAATGTGGGGAGAACTATACTGCACCTAATGTGGGGAGAACTATACTGCACCTAATGTGGGGAGAACTATACTGCACCTAATGTGGGGAGAACTATACTGCACCTAATGTGGGGGACTATACTGCACCTAATGTGGGGAGAACTATACTGCACCTAATGTGGGGGAACTATACTGTACCTAATATGGGGAGAACTATACTGCACCTGAAGTGGGGGAACTATACAGCCAACCTAATGTGGGGGAACTATACTGCACCTAATGTGGGGGACTGTACTGCACCCAATGTGGGGGACTATACTGCACCTAATGTGGGGAGAACTATACTGCACCTAATGTGAAGAGCTATACTGCACCTAATGTGGGGGAACTATACTGCACCTAATGTGGGGAACTACACTGCACCTAATGTGGGGGAACTATACTGCACCTAATGAGGGGGGACTATATACTGCACCTAATGTGGGGGAACTATACTGCCAACCTAATGTGGGGAGCTATACTGCACCTAATGTGGAGGGAACTGTACTGCACCTAATGTGGAGAGCTATACTGTACCTAATGTGGTGAACTATACTGCATCTAATGTGCGGGAACTATACTGCACCTAATGAGGGGGGGGGTGGGGATTATATACTGCACCTAATGTGGGGGAACTATAATGCCAGCCTAATGTGGAGAGCTATACTGCACCTAATGTGCAGGGAACTGTACTGCACCTAATGTGGAGAGCTATACTGTACCTAATGTGGGGAACTATACTGCACCTAATGTGGGGGCACTATACTGCACCTAATGAGGGGGGGGGGACTATATACTGCACCTAATGTGGGGGAACTATACTGTCAACCTAATGTGGGGAGCTATACTGTACCTAATGAGGGGGGGGGGAGGACTATATATTGCACCTAATGTGGGGGAACTATACTGCCAACCTAATGTGGGGATCTATACTGCACCTAATGTGGAGGGAACTGTACTGCACCTAATGTGGAGAGCTATACTGCAACTAATGTGGAGAACTATACTGCACCTAATGTGGAGAACTATACTGCACCTAATGTGGGGAGAACTATACTGCACCTAATGTGGGGAGAACTATACTGCACCTAATGTGGGGAGAACTATACTGCACCTAATGTGGGGAGAACTATACTGCACCTAATGTGGGGGACTATACTGCACCTAATGTGGGGAGAACTATACTGCACCTAATGTGGGGGAACTATACTGTACCTAATATGGGGAGAACTATACTGCACCTGAAGTGGGGGAACTATACAGCCAACCTAATGTGGGGGAACTATACTGCACCTAATGTGGGGGACTGTACTGCACCCAATGTGGGGGACTATACTGCACCTAATGTGGGGAGAACTATACTGCAACTAATGTGAAGAGCTATACTGCACCTAATGTGGGGGAACTATACTGCACCTAATGTGGGGAACTATACTGCACCTAATGTGGGGAACTACACTGCACCTAATGTGGGGGAACTATACTGCACCTAATGAGGGGGGACTATATACTGCACCTAATGTGGGGGAACTATACTGCCAACCTAATGTGGGGAGCTATACTGCACCTAATGTGGAGGGAACTGTACTGCACCTAATGTGGAGAGCTATACTGTACCTAATGTGGTGAACTATACTGCATCTAATGTGCGGGAACTATACTGCACCTAATGAGGGGGGGGGGAATTATATACTGCACCTAATGTGGGGGAACTATAATGCCAGCCTAATGTGGAGAGCTATACTGCACCTAATGTGCAGGGAACTGTACTGCACCTAATGTGGAGAGCTATACTGCACCTAATGTGGAGAGCTATACTGCACCTAGTGTGGGGAGAACTATACTGCACCTAATGTGGGGAGAACTATACTGCACCTAATGTGGGGAGAACTATACTGCACCTAATGTGGGGAGAACTATACTGCACCTAATGTGGGGAGAACTATACTGCACCTAATGTGGGGAGAACTATACTGCACCTAATGTGGGGAGAACTATACTGCACCTAATGTGGGGAGAACTATACTGCACCTAATGTGGGGGAACTATACTGTATCTAATGTGGGGAGAACTATACTGCACGTGAAGTGGGGGAACTATACTGCACCTAATGTGGGGAGAACTATACTGCACCTAATGTGGGGAACTATACTGCACTTAATGTGGGGAACTATACTGCACCTAATGTGGAGAGCTATACTGCACCTAATGTGGGGAGAACTATACTGCACCTAATGTGGGGGAACTATACTGCACCTAATGTGGGGAGAACTATACTGCACCTAATGTGGGGAGAACTATACTGCACCTAATGTGGGGAGAACTATACTGCACCTAATGTGGCGGACTATACTGCACCTAATGTGGGGGAACTATACTGTACCTAATGTGGTTAGAACTATACTGCACCTAAAGTGGGGGAACTATACAGCACCTGAAGTGGGGGAACTATACTGCACCTTATGTGGGGGACTATACTGCACCTAATGTGGGGGACTATACTGCACCTAATGTGGGGGACTATACTGCACCTAATGTGGGGGACTATACTGCACCTAATGTGGGGGAACTATACTGCACCTAATGTGGGGAGAACTATACTGCACCTGAAGTGGGGGAACTATACTGCACCTAATGTGGGGAGAACTATACTGCACCTAATGAGGGGGACTATACTGCACCTAATGTGGGGGAACTATACTGCACCTAATGTGGGGGAACTATACTGCACACCTAATGTGGGGGAGCTATACTCTTTACCTAATGTGGGGGGAACTATACAAAAATATAAAATTGTACTATTTTGATCCCTATAACTCTTATTTTTCTGTATATGGGGATGTGAGGGTAATTTTTTGCGCTGTGATTTGTAGTTTTTATCGGTACCATTTTTGTTTTGATGGGACTTTTCAATAGCTTTTTAGATATTTTTTTTATAGTATTTGAAGTGACCAAAATTGTTCAAATCTAGTTAGTGCACTACTATGACTTTTGGGGCCCCACTTTTGATTTTGCCTAAGGCCATGCTAAGCCTAAAACCGGCCCTGATTATAAGGGAGTGTTGTGCCATTTTACTTTTTGAATTTGTGGTGGACTATGATCAGGTCTTGGTCGCTGACACCACTTTATTGAAAAATTTGGCAAAGTACTGGTGTATTCCTTCTGTGATATATATATATATATGTATAGCCACGCAAAGTGATACGCCTGTGCTCGGTGGCTGTTTGCCGGCACAATGACACAATGCTGTGGGGCTGGTATACAGTAATTTCCAGGGCTGGATTTCATCCCCAGTCCGGCCCTGTCCCAAGGATAGGGGATAAGTTTCAGATTGCGGGGGTCCGACCGCTGGGGGGCCCCGTGATCTCCTGTACGGGGCCCTGGCTCGCTGGCCAGATAGCGCAGGTTGACCGCCAGATGAAGGGGCAGCCGACACGCCCCCTCAAAAAAAGCGCTATAGCAGAGCCAGAAATTGCCAAAGGCAGCGCTGCATCAGTCCCCCAAAAAATGTGAGTTCCTGGATTTAAATATCTATATTCAGGATGGCTGTTCGCATACTGCCAACTATTTTAAGGAGGTGAATGCAAACAGATACCTCGACTTTAACAGTTGCCATCTTAAATAATGGAAGAAGAACATTCCATTCGGTCAAATGAAAAGAATCCGAAGGAATTGTTCTTCCACACAAAAATACCTACAACAACTAGAGAACCTGGAGGATCGTTTTAAACAAAAAGGGTATCCCAAACCCCTTATACAAGGAGCACGCCAGAGAGTGGACGAATTAGAACAAAGTGCTTGCTTGAAAAATAATAAACAGGGTAATGCAGAGGGGGGTTATAATGATGAATTTGATTCTGTTTTTCTAACTAGGTATTACACTTCACACACCAATATTTTTTTATAATTTTTTTTTATTTTTTTTTTGTATAGGTAATATCACCAGCTCATATTATTGTGTCATGATTACTGGCACCATATGTAGTCCCCCAGTTATTCTTCTTTAGATGTTTTCCGTGTCCTGTGCAGTATCTCTCCCAGAAGTCCACTTGATGGCCCCCGTGGTGGTCTACACCCCGAAGTCATCAATTTTTACTCTAAGAGAGAGTGTGCAGCTGTTTCTGGAGACGGTCAACAATAACCTCTGCATGGTGGAATAATAGGTCACGATGTTTATCAGGATCAGTAGAAGCATCACCCACTCGATGATTATGATGGGGATTTCACGGATCTCGTCCCAGTCTTCATCATTATGGAATAATTCCTTTAATGTTTCATATCCAAAATAGAAAACTACACAGACAAAAGTCAGGCCACAGCAGGTGCATCTACTATGGTGGATGACTTTTTTTGCTCCTGGTAATTTATACATCTGGATGGACTGCCCAAGGTAGTATAAGGCTTCACATGTAATGGAAATTATCGTGCTGACAAAGTGTATCCTATGATATTCTTCGGGGGACAATACATGCATAACAGCTGTGGAAAAACAGGAGGCCCACACAATGGCCAGCAGGATCCTCTGGATCAGGACCTGATGACCCCTGAACTCTTCAGTATGCATAACCATATACTTATAAATAAGAAAGGTTAGTACCAAAGTGCCAATGGACGTCCCTATAAATCCAATTCTGAATAATATGCTTTCGGGAAAGACATTTCCCACGTCACTGTGAAGGAAAAGAAACCAATGTTATTATGGATATTTCCTCACTCCCAACCCATGAAATAAGAATCATTTGCTTGTTTATCTTACCTGATGCTCATCAGTGGCGAGGCTGCATGGCCGAGGACGACCGTCATGATGTAGCTGGTGGCAAGCCAGGCCGCACACCAAAACGCCAACAGGAGGGGGACGAACCCCAGTCCTTTTAGCTCCATTTCAGACAAGTAGAAAAAGAAGACGCTAATCTCACTATTCTCACTAATCGCACTGGAACAGACTGAAGGCTCGGGCGGCTGTCAGTGGGATGTCAGGCCTCCAGCTGTCTATGACATCACATGTGACATGTCAGAATGACTGCTTGTTTCTTTGAGCTGCCATGATTTAGTATCTGCTATAGACAGAACCTGATGTTTTTACTATGGACCTTACAGACCTCAGAACCCAAGTAATTAGTGCAGGGGCTCCATTTTGATCATCTCATATTTCACATTATTTGAGTTCCAGGGCTCAGATACATTTGCACCCTCTATAGCAGTGGTCTTCAAGCTGTGAACCCCCAACCGCTGCAGAACCACAACTCCCAGCATGCCCAGACAGCAACTTTGCATAAGGAAATAGTCTAATTAAACTTTTCTTATATATAGAATCCCTGAAATCTCCAATCTCTCCTTTTATTGCTTTATGATCTGTGTTACTTATTTGTAAAAAACAATGTTTGTGATTGTCTTCCCCCCACACACTTATGGGCTATCTCTTCAAACGACTTTATTTGACCTAAAGCGTATAATTGATTTACATAAATAAGCCCCTTTTCATCCAAAAGAGTGAATCTTTAATTTTAAGGAACTCTTTAAGTGCTTTATTCGACCATAATGAAGTAAAGTCAAAACTCCATGTGATTTAAAAAATAAATTTAAGTTCCCCCCATACTTAATTATCTAGATATGCATGGGTGTAGTGAGTATCCCAGCTTCCAAAATCTCAAAAATATCCTTCATTTTTCAGAGGCTTTTTCAAAAATGAAAGAAGCGATCTGATTGGTTGCTATGGGCAACTCAGAAACTTTTCCTCTGGGCAGGTTTTGATAAATCTCCCTCTATGGGGGAGATTCATTAAGACCAGTGTAGAGGAAGAGTTGTGCAGTTGCCCATAGCAACCAGATTGCTTCTTTCATTTTTCACAATGCCTTTGCAAAATGAAAGAAGCGATCTGATTGGTTGCTATGGGCAACTCAGCATATTTTCCTGGAAAAGTTTCTGAGTTGCCCATAGCAACCAATCAGATTACTTCCTTCATTTTTCAGAGACTTTTTCAAAAATGAAAGAAGCGATCTGATTGGTTGCTATGGGCAACTCAGCAGCTTTCCCCATAGACCACAATGGGCCTACTGGTTTCAATGGGCAAAAAATCAGAGTTAATGCACTAGACACAGTTCTCTATACCATTAACCCCTTCCCGACCTATGACATACCTGTACGTCATGGGTGGCAAGGTGTTCCCGACCCATGACATACAGGTACGTCATGAACATTTTTGCCGCTACTCGCGGCATCCCGCAGCGCCCGGTAAGATGGTGGCTATCACTGATAGCCAGCCATCTTACCATGCGACCACGGGGGGTTTCAACCCCCACCCCCCCCCCAGCGATCGCTGCTATCAGCTGGTCAACTCTGACTAGCTAATAGCAGCGTTTCGCTATCAGAATATTTAGCAGCGCGGTGTGTAAGTCCCGATCACGGGGATCGGGACACACACCGCTCTGCTAAGTGTCCCTTACCCATCCCCCGGCATCACTTACCCGACCATGCGGTGTCCCGAGTGGTCCCGTTGCGAGCGACGTCCTCCAGGCGGTCCCGGCGGCGCTGCGTCCCAGCGGCGCAGGTTGACCGCCAGATGAAGGGGCAGCCGACACGCCCCCTCAAAAAAAGCGCTATAGCAGAGCCAGAAATTGCCAAAGGCAGCGCTGCATCAGTCCCCCAAAAAATGTGAGTTCCTGGATTTAAATATCTATATTCAGGATGGCTGTTCGCATACTGCCAACTATTTTAAGGAGGTGAATGCAAACAGATACCTCGACTTTAACAGTTGCCATCTTAAATAATGGAAGAAGAACATTCCATTCGGTCAAATGAAAAGAATCCGAAGGAATTGTTCTTCCACACAAAAATACCTACAACAACTAGAGAACCTGGAGGATCGTTTTAAACAAAAAGGGTATCCCAAACCCCTTATACAAGGAGCACGCCAGAGAGTGGACGAATTAGAACAAAGTGCTTGCTTGAAAAATAATAAACAGGGTAATGCAGAGGGGGGTTATAATGATGAATTTGATTCTGTTTTTCTAACTAGGTATTACACTTCACACACCAATATTTTTTTATAATTTTTTTTTATTTTTTTTTTGTATAGGTAATATCACCAGCTCATATTATTGTGTCATGATTACTGGCACCATATGTAGTCCCCCAGTTATTCTTCTTTAGATGTTTTCCGTGTCCTGTGCAGTATCTCTCCCAGAAGTCCACTTGATGGCCCCCGTGGTGGTCTACACCCCGAAGTCATCAATTTTTACTCTAAGAGAGAGTGTGCAGCTGTTTCTGGAGACGGTCAACAATAACCTCTGCATGGTGGAATAATAGGTCACGATGTTTATCAGGATCAGTAGAAGCATCACCCACTCGATGATTATGATGGGGATTTCACGGATCTCGTCCCAGTCTTCATCATTATGGAATAATTCCTTTAATGTTTCATATCCAAAATAGAAAACTACACAGACAAAAGTCAGGCCACAGCAGGTGCATCTACTATGGTGGATGACTTTTTTTGCTCCTGGTAATTTATACATCTGGATGGACTGCCCAAGGTAGTATAAGGCTTCACATGTAATGGAAATTATCGTGCTGACAAAGTGTATCCTGGGATATTCTTCGGGGGACAATACATGCATAACAGCTGTGGAAAAACAGGAGGCCCACACAATGGCCAGCAGGATCCTCTGGATCAGGACCTGATGACCCCTGAACTCTTCAGTATGCATAACCATATACTTATAAATAAGAAAGGTTAGTACCAAAGTGCCAATGGACGTCCCTATAAATCCAATTCTGAATAATATGCTTTCGGGAAAGACATTTCCCACGTCACTGTGAAGGAAAAGAAACCAATGTTATTATGGATATTTCCTCACTCCCAACCCATGAAATAAGAATCATTTGCTTGTTTATCTTACCTGATGCTCATCAGTGGCGAGGCTGCATGGCCGAGGACGACCGTCATGATGTAGCTGGTGGCAAGCCAGGCCGCACACCAAAACGCCAACAGGAGGGGGACGAACCCCAGTCCTTTTAGCTCCATTTCAGACAAGTAGAAAAAGAAGACGCTAATCTCACTATTCTCACTAATCGCACTGGAACAGACTGAAGGCTCGGGCGGCTGTCAGTGGGATGTCAGGCCTCCAGCTGTCTATGACATCACATGTGACATGTCAGAATGACTGCTTGTTTCTTTGAGCTGCCATGATTTAGTATCTGCTATAGACAGAACCTGATGTTTTTACTATGGACCTTACAGACCTCAGAACCCAAGTAATTAGTGCAGGGGCTCCATTTTGATCATCTCATATTTCACATTATTTGAGTTCCAGGGCTCAGATCCATTTGCACCCTCTATAGCAGTGGTCTTCAAGCTGTGAACCCCCAACCGCTGCAGAACCACAACTCCCAGCATGCCCAGACAGCAACTTTGCATAAGGAAATAGTCTAATTAAACTTTTCTTATATATAGAATCCCTGAAATCTCCAATCTCTCCTTTTATTGCTTTATGATCTGTGTTACTTATTTGTAAAAAAACAATGTTTGTGATTGTCTTCCCCCCACACACTTATGGGCTATCTCTTCAAACGACTTTATTTGACCTAAAGCGTATAATTGATTTACATAAATAAGCCCCTTTTCATCCAAAAGAGTGAATCTTTAATTTTAAGGAACTCTTTAAGTGCTTTATTCGACCATAATGAAGTAAAGTCAAAACTCCATGTGATTTAAAAAATAAATTTAAGTTCCCCCCATACTTAATTATCTAGATATGCATGGGTGTAGTGAGTATCCCAGCTTCCAAAATCTCAAAAATATCCTTCATTTTTCAGAGGCTTTTTCAAAAATGAAAGAAGCGATCTGATTGGTTGCTATGGGCAACTCAGAAACTTTTCCTCTGGGCAGGTTTTGATAAATCTCCCTCTATGGGGGAGATTCATCAAGACCAGTGTAGAGGAAGAGTTGTGCAGTTGCCCATAGCAACCAGATTGCTTCTTTCATTTTTCACAATGCCTTTGCAAAATGAAAGAAGCGATCTGATTGGTTGCTATGGGCAACTCAGCATATTTTCCTGGAAAAGTTTCTGAGTTGCCCATAGCAACCAATCAGATTACTTCCTTCATTTTTCAGAGACTTTTTCAAAAATGAAAGAAGCGATCTGATTGGTTGCTATGGGCAACTCAGCAGCTTTCCCCATAGACCACAATGGGCCTACTGGTTTCAATGGGCAAAAAATCAGAGTTAATGCACTAGACACAGTTCTCTATACCATTAACCCCTTCCCGACCTATGACATACCTGTACGTCATGGGTGGCAAGGTGTTCCCGACCCATGACATACAGGTACGTCATGAACATTTTTGCCGCTACTCGCGGCATCCCGCAGCGCCCGGTAAGATGGTGGCTATCACTGATAGCCAGCCATCTTACCATGCGACCACGGGGGGTTTCATCCCCCCCCCCCCCCCCCCAGCGATCGCTGCTATCAGCTGGTCAACTCTGACTAGCTAATAGCAGCGTTTCGCTATCAGAATATTTAGCAGCGCGGTGTGTAAGTCCCGATCACGGGGATCGGGACACACACCGCTCTGCTAAGTGTCCCTTACCCATCCCCCGGCATCACTTACCCGACCATGCGGTGTCCCGAGTGGTCCCGTTGCGAGCGACGTCCTCCAGGCGGTCCCGGCGGCGCTGCGTCCCGGAGGTGAGTTTCCGGCAGCAGTGCGGCATCTTCATTGGCAGCAGTGAGATCGCCGTAAAGCGATCTCACTGCTGCCTCTGGGAGTTTCAAAACGGCAACTCCCAGCATGCCCAGACAGCCTTTGGCTTTCTGGGCATGCTGGGAGTTGTAGTTTTGTAACATCTGGAGGTCCACAGTTTGGAGACCACTGTATAATGGTCTCCAATCTGTGCTGTTCCAGATGTTGCAAAACTACAACTCCCAGCATGCTCAGTCTGTTCAGGCATGCTGGGAGTTGTAGTTCTCTAACATCTGGAAGAGCATAGATTGGAGACCATTATACAGTGGTCTCCAAACTGTGGACCTCCAGATATTGCAAAACTACAACTCCCAGCATGCCCAGACTGCCCAAGCATGCTGGAAGTTGTAGTTCGGCAACATCTGATCCTTCAGATATTGCCGAACTACAACTTCCAGCATGCTTGGGCAGTCTGGGCATGCTGGGAGTTGTAGTTTTGCAACAACTGGAGGCACACTAGTTGGGAAACATTGTCCGTTTGCTACCTCAGTGCCTCCAGCTGTTTCAATTGTTGCAAAACTATAACTCCCAGCATGCACTGACAGACCATGCATGCTGGGAGTTGTAGTTTTTCAACAGCTGGAGGCACACTGGTTTGGAAACGCTAAGTTTGGTTGCAAAACACTTGAAAGTTTATTACTTAACTTAGTGTTTCCGAACCAGTGTGCCTCCAGCTGTTGCAAAACTACAACTCCCAGCATGCACGGACAGCCAAAGGGCATGCTCGGAGTTTGCAACAGCTGGATGTTTGCCCCCTCCCCCCAATGTGAATGTACAGGGTACACTCACATGGGCGGAGGTTTACAGTGAGTGCTGCAAGTTTGAGATGGCGCAAAATTTGCGCTGCAGCTCAAACTCCCAGCGGCAAACTTGCTGTGAACCTCTGCCCATGTGACTGTACCCTAAAAACACTACACTAACACTAACCTAAAATAAAAAGTAAAAAACACTACATATACACATTATCCCTACACAGCCCCCCTCCCCCAAAAAAATGAAAAACGTCTGGTACGCTACTGTTTCCAAAACGGAGCCTCCAGCTGTTGCAAAATAATAACTCCCAGTATTGCCGGACAGCCATTGACTGTCCAGGCATGCTGGGAGTTTTGCAACAGCTGGAGGCACCCTGTTTGGGAATCATTGGCATAGAATACCCCTATGTCCACCCCTATGCAAATCCCTAATTCAGGCCTCAAATGCGCATGGCGCTCTCTCACTTTGGAGCCCTGTTGTATTTCAGGGCAACAGTTTTGGGACACATATGGGGTATTGCCGTACTCGGGAGAAATTGCCTTACAAATTTTGGGGGGCTTTTTCTTCTTTAACCCCTTATGAAAAGGTGAAGTTGGGGTCTACACCAGCATGTTAGTGTAAAAAAATAATTTTTTTACTCTGACATGCTGGTGTTGCCCTATACTTTTCATTTTCACAAGAGGTAAAAGGGGAAAAAAGATCCTCTAAATTTGTAATGCAATTTCTCCCGAGTATGGAGATACCCCATATGTGGGCGCAAAGTGCTCTGGGGGCGCACAACAAGGCTCAGAAGGGAGAGTGCACCATGTACATTTGAGGCGATTTGCACAGGGGTGGCTGATTGTTACAGCAGTTCTCGGAATCAGAATGATAAGTAAAAGCATTCCAGAGTTATTAATGTTTAAAGTGACAGTGGTCAGATTTTCAAAAAATGCCCAGGACCTGAAGGTGAAAATGGGCTGGGTCATGAAGGGGTTAAAGGGGTACTCCGGTGAAAACCTTTTTTTTCTTTTAAATCAACTGGCTCCGGAAAGTTAAACAGATTTGTAAATTACTTCTATTAAAAAATCGTAATCTTTCCTGTACTTATTAGCTGCTGAATACTACAGAGGAAATTATTTTCTTTTTGGAATGCTCTCTGATGACATCACGAGCACAGTGCTCTCTGCTGACGTTATTATAATAATAATAATAATAATAATGTCTTTATTTATTGTTGTCCTTAGTGGGATTTGAACCCTCTCCAGCTCCACTATATCTTTCTTGTACACTGGTGCTCAGTACTGTACACAGTACTCTATGTGAGGACTGACTAGTGATTTGTACAGCGGTAGCATTATTTCCTTGTCGTCGGCATCTATGCCCCTATTGATGTACCCCATGATTTTATTAGCCTTGGCAGCAGCTGCCCGACACTGGTCACTACAGCTAAGTTTACTGTTACCTAAGGCTCCTAAGTCCTTTTCCATGTCAGTCGTCCTAAGTGTTCTTCCATTTAATACATAATCCCAGCTCGGATTTTTGCATTACCTTACATTTATCAGTGTTGAACCTCATCTGCCACTTCCCAGCCCAAACCTCCAACCTATCCAGATCCATTTGTAACAGTGCACTGTCCTCTATAGTGTTTACCACTTTACAGAGTTTGGTGTCATCTGCAAAGATTGCTACTTTACTATTCAACCCCTCTGCAAGGTCATTCATGAATATATTAAATAGGACAGGACCCAAGACGGACCCCTGTGGTACCCCACTAGTAACAGTCACCCAATCAGAATAAGTACCATTAATAAACACCCTCTGTTTCCTATCATTGAGCCAGTTACTTACCCACTTGCGCACATTCTCACCCAGCCCAAACCTTCTCATTTTATGCACCAACCTTTTATGTGGAACCGTATCAAATGCTTTGGAAAAATCCAGATATACGACATCCAGCGATTGCCCCTGGTCCAGTCTTGTGCTCACCTCCTCATAAAAGCTGATCAGGTTAGTTTGACAGGATCAATCCCTCATAAATCCATGCTGATACAGGGTCATACATTTATTTTTATCAAGATATTCCAAAATAGCATCTCTTAGGAAACCCTCAAACAATTTACCGAGGTTAAACTAACAGGTCTATAATTCCCGGGGTCACCTTTTGACCCCTTCTTAAATATTGGCACCACATTTGCCATGCGCCAGTCCTGGGGAACAGTCCCTGTCACTATAGAGTCCCTGAATATTAAAAATTGCGGTCTGTCTATTACATTACTTTTTTTTTTATATTTTTTTTATTTTAATATTAAACAATTACAAAAATACATTGTACAAATCCGATAAAACAACATCACCAATCGGAAGAAAAGCAAAAGCCATAGAAGCCAAATCCATACTTGTTTACATCCAAGAGTATGTCTAATCAAATTTGCCCATCTTACCAATAGCTCCCAGCAGTATAAACTCTATCGTACGAGGTACCTTCACAGGGATTTTACTTTCTACCTCTTTTATTACAGATTCCCAGAAAACAGATATCTTCTCACACGACCAAAAACTATGTAAATAGTCCGCCTCTTCCAAACCACATTTAACACACTGTGAAGTGATTCTCACCCCTATCCTATGTAAATGAAGCGCGGAATAGTGGGTCTTGTGTAATATCTTAAATTGTGTAATTTTATGTTCCATATTACGAGAAACCTTGCTTATATTTTGGGCCATAATGTCCCAATCTTCCTCAGACACAGTACCCACTATTCCGGACCATTTGTCTTTAATTCTGTCGATCCCCCTTACTCCAATAATCTTATTTAATTTCTTATACAAAATTGATATTCCTTTTTTTTTTTAAAGTGCTCTATTTGAGTTAGTGCTTCTATGAAATTGTGTTTCTGTGCTACATATATCTCCTTATCTATCGTGTTATGGACTGCATGACTAACTTGCCAATAGTACAGCCAATCGTTATCACTAATATCATACCCCCTTTTTATGTGCTCAAATGAAAAGAGTTGTCCTTTATCAAATAATTGTTCCAGTCGTTTTATACCCTTACTATCCCAAAAAGTTGACTCACACTTCACCAATTCTTTAAATTTATTGTTACCCCATAGGGGTGTGAACCCAAAACTATTTCCTACATGTAATTCTCCCTTTAATCTTTCCCATACTTTCCTATATTTATACAATAACATCGTGTTATTTGACCCACTCTCCTCATAATCATCTCATTCCAACACCTCATATATGTTCACTTTCTCCTTATCTACTACAATCTTCTCCAGATATCTAAAATTTCTCCAATTCACGATTCGTACCAACTGCGCGGCCATGTAATAAACAAAGAAATTGGGCATATCCAATCCCCCCCTATCTCCAGGGGCCATAAAATATCTGTACTTCAGACGAACCCTTTTTCTTCCCCATAACAATCTACCCAGTATCACTTCTATCTTCCGGAACCAGCATTTGCCGATCCACACTGGCGAGGTAGCAAGAAAAAAAAGGATCTGTGGGAGGACCACCATTTTTATTATCGCCATCCTTTCTGACATAGAGAAGGGCATTTTAATCCATACTTCTACTCTCTTCGCTAAACTATTCAAAAGGGGCAGTATATTGTTAATCACAAACCTATCATTCGTGGCTGCTATTTTTACTCCCAGATAATGGAGACATTCATTTTTTTTTAACACGGATAGTCTTCCCACCGTCTCCCCCATATCTTCATCCAGGGGGAGCATAGTAGATTTACTCCAATTTATGTCCAACCCAGATAGAGGGGCAAATGCCTCGAACATCTTAATGATACGATGTATTTTTTCTTGTGGGTTAGTTACAAAAAGGAGGATATCATCTACAAATAACAAGATCTTACTCTTCTCTCCATTTACTCCAAATCCCTCATAAACATCATTATCTCTTATCCAAGCCGCTAAGGGTTCAATATAAATTAAAAATAAAAAGGGTGAGAGGGGGCAGCCCTGCCTTGTTCCTCTACTTAGTTTGAATGGGTAGGAGGGGGTTCCATCTACCACCACACTCGCCTCGGGGTTAGTGTATAGTAGCTGAATATAACTCAAAAACCTCGGGCCCACCCTAACCCTTTTCAAAACTTCCCAGAGGTATTCCCACTCCACCCTGTCAAAAGCTTTAGTAGCATCCAATGACAGAATGGAGCGGGGGCCACGGGATCCACTCTGGATTGCTTCATACACCTGGTGGATATTGTCATGAACCGTTCTTCCTGACCTAAACCCTCCCTGGTCACCGCCCACCACTACCTCCACTACTTTATCCAATCTCCTTGCCAGTGCTTTCGCTATTATCTTTATATCTGTATTAAGCAAGGAGATATGAGCCCAAATCCAAGGGATCCTTATCTTTTTTCCTAATGAGTCTAATATTAGCCTCACACATAGATTTAGGGAGAACCCCCCCCCCCCTCCAGGATTCATTAATGATACCCAGCAGTTTTGGAAGCAGCAGGATTGAGTATATTCTATATATCTAGAAAGGAATGCCGTCAGACCCAGGGGATGTATTCCCTTGGATTGATGCCAATGCCTCCTCCAATTCCTGGAGGGAGATTGGGTCATCCAGGGAGTCCCTGACATCCTCTGTCAAACTCGGAATATTAATTCCCCTCAAGAATTCCGCTACCTCCGCCCTATTAATATAGCTGCCCATATAGAGATTGGAGAAAAAAGAGCCAACCATTTGGGCTATTTCTTCTCTATCTGTGGTTATGCTGTCATCCTCCCTCCTCAGAGCCATAATACCACGTTCGTCGCCTTGATTTTTAAGTAATCTTGACAGTGTCTTATTTGGTTTCCCTTTCTCAAAGAAATTAAATTGCCCACTGAAGAATAGTTTATTTTGTGCCTTTTTAAGTAGATATTCTTTATATTCCTCTTGAGCTGCCTTCAGTTCTAACAGCTGTTCCCCCCACTATCCTCTTCTATCCCTGCTTCTAATGTTGCCACTTTACTATTCAGTACTGATTCTTCCTGTGAGAATTCCTTTTTTTTTTTTATTGATTCGCCCTATATATAGACCCCTCAAGTATGCCTTCATAGTATCCCATACCACCTGAGGGTTTGCGGACTTATGATTAATCTCCCAGAATGCCTCTATTTCCTGTCTAAACCAGTCCTGGTCGCCCACTAATTCAATCCAGTGGGGGTTGAGCCGAAAGCCCAACCTTTTCCCACCCATTACCTTACCTCCAATTTCCACCACCACTGGGCAATGGTCCGATAGGGTTTTAGCTTTATACTGCACCCTGCTGGTCCAGGTCATTGCATTCTTATCACACAGGCATAAGTCAATTCGGGAAGCGGTGTTATATGAGGTACTAAAACATGAGTACTGTCTTACTCCTGGGTTTAGTTTCCGCCACCCATCAACCCAATTCATCTCTCCACAGTATCTCGCCAATGCTGTTTCGTTCCCCCCTACATTCCTACCTAATTTGTATCTGTCCATACTAGGGTCTATTACATTGTTCAAATCTCCAACTATCCATAATGCCGAATGTGTCTTACTTTCGCTATAGCTCACGAGGTCCCTCAGAACATCCACTCTAAAAGATGGAGGAATATAAACAAAAGCCAAGATGACTGCCCTATCTTCCCATATTCCATAAAGAAATACATATCGACCATACTTATCTACCTTTGCATTCTTAGTCTCGAATGGTACCCTCCTGTGAACATATACTGATACTCCCATGGAGTAGGAAGAGAGTCTGGAGTGGTATTCTTCTTTGGCCCACTTCCTTGGAAGTATCTGCTCATCTCTTGACCTATGGGTCTCAACTAAACATATGATCGCAGGAAGGCACCTCCGAATATAATCGAAGACTGCACACTTTTTAATTCTATCTGACATACCTCGTATGTTCTAGGCTAATAATTTAAGCATAGATATATTTGCCTAAGAGAAAAAAGAAAAGAGAGAAGAAGAAGAGAGAGAGAAAAAAAAAAAAAAACACTCTTTTGATCATCCCGTGCCATCCCTCCCTCCTTTCCCTTATCCTTCCCCCCCCCCGCACCCCCCCTCTCCCCATAATGCACCGTACTTCTACTATGCACTCCTATCCTAGTGACACCCCAGAGAACCCCCCAACCCCTCCCCCCTCCCCCCCGAGACGTAACATTATTACTCAACTAATACTTCCAACCCCTAATGCCACAGTAGTGCCTTATATTAGATGCCTTATTTATCCATCCAATCTGAGACTTCTTGTGGGGTTCCAAATATTGTTACCTTTCCCTTATGCTCAACCCGGAGTCTCGTTGGAAACAGCAGAGAGAAGGGCACCCCTGCGTTCTTTAGCCGCCTTTTTATCTCCCGAAAGGATGCCCTTTTCCTCTGGGTCTCCCAAGAGAAATCCGGATATAGAAAAATATTCTGTCCATTATACTGTAGGTCCCTCATCTCTCTTGCCCTCCTAAGGATAGTATCCCTGTCCTGGGAGGTATATAACTTAATTAGGATTGTCCTAGGGGGACCCCCCGGAGGGGGAATACGCCTTGGCACTGATGAGCTCGTTCAATCCCAAACATTGGAGTAAGATGCCCTTCCCCTATCCCCTCCTTCAACCACCTACTAAGAAACTGTATGGCAGAGTCCCCCCCCCCCCTCCACCCCCTCAGGAAACCCCACCATCCCATCAGGAAACCCCACCATCCTTATATTACAACGTCTGGATCTATCCTCAAGGTCAGTGAGCTTATCTTTAACAGATGTCCTCTCCTTTTTCAAGTCATTAACCTCCTCCTCCAAAACCTTAATCCTATTTTCTGTTTTAGGGGCTTCTTCCTCCAGTCTGGAAATCCTATCTCTCATTTTAGTCATATCGTGTCTTATCAGAGATACCTCGGTAGATACCACACCTAATTGTTTATTTATCTCCTCAATTGCACAATTAGATTTTTTCACCCCTCCCAAGATCTCCTCCAACATCTGTGTTCCCACAGGGGGCACAGACTGCCCTTCCTCAGTTTCTTCCACCGCCAAGACCGAGTACCTAGAGCCTGTTTTACTAGGGGAGAGATCCTTCTGGGTTCTAGTTTTTATACCCACAGCTGGAGACTTCCATATTTTATCCAATTTACCCATAGCCCCCTTATCTTTTTGTGGCGAGCTACCCCCTGATCTTCTGGGGTTCACCTTAGGGGCCATTTCACCCACTATTTCTCTTCACTTTATATTTGTGGGGTGTATGTATCACTACGGGGATATCACGGACCAACTTAGCAACTTTATACACCATAGGCCCCTCCCACTCGAGAATTTAAATCCCGTTATTTACAGCATACAAAAGTAAGAATTCACAGTCCCATATGGCTCTGGGGAGCGCTTAAAACCTAGGGTATCACACCCTGATCCAGAAATATCCACCACCAAATATAGCATACTAATATGCAACTACGGAATCATTAGCGTATTCACGCTCCCCCTGGTAGACAGTGCAATCACCCCCCAGAGTCACTGATCTTATTGGGTCCAGGGAGGGGTCCAATTTCATGAGAGAGGAATTCTGCTAAGACCAAGTTGTTCAATTTAGTCCATGAGTCCCGGTTTCTCCAAATCGCTAGGAGGAGTGACCAGGCAGAGAGTCAGGCATCCAATATTGTCCATTCCACATGGGGCCAGTGCAAGAGGCTGCTTCTGTTCAGAATATTGCCGGGGTATTAATCAATGGTTTCACCGGCTTCTGCACTGTTAGATATTCATCACATGTAAAGTCTGATCGTTTTACTCAGCTCCACTCTCCATCCACAAGAAAGGGTCTGGGCCAGTCTATTCAAATCCCAGCAAGGAGTAGCGGAGTTCCACACATGCCCCTCAACACCTCCGCGTCTGTCTATTACATTACTTAATTCCTTTAGAACATGGGGGTGAATGCCATCTGGACCTGGTGATTTGTCTATTTAGATTTTTTGTAGGTGGCACTGTACTTCTTCCTGGGTTAGACAGGTGACCTGTACTGGGGAGCTTACCTTATCACACTGTATTTCACCTGGCATTTCATTTTCCTCAGTGAATACAGTGGAGAAGAATTTTAGTATATTTGCTTTTTCCTGATCCCCGTTTATAATTTCTTCCTCATCATTTTTTAAAGGGCCAACACTTTCATTTTTGACCTTTTTGCTATTTATATAATTAAAGAACATTTTGGTGTTAGTCATACTCTCTTTGGCAATGAGTCTTTCTGTCTCTATTTTTGCGGCTTTTATCTGTTTTTTACATATTTCACATTTTTCTCTATAGCTTTTTAATGCTTCTTCACTGCTGTCCTGTTTTAGTAACTGAAATGCTTTATTTTAGTCATTTATTGCCCCCTTAACATTTTTATTCATCCATATTGGTTTACTTTTATTTCTGACCCTTTTATTCCTATAAAGTATATACATCTTACAGTGAAAATTTAAGATATTTTTAAAAGTCTCCCATTTAGTGTCAGTATTGTTATTTTTGAGGACATTATCCCATTTTATATTGTTATGGGCTTCTCTGAGTTGATCGAACTTTGCTTTTCGAAAGTTCATTGTTTTTGTGGCCCCTCGAGAGATTCCCTTATTGAAGAACAAGTTATAATGTATTACATTATGATCACTATTTCCTCGGTGTCCATCTACTTGCACATTAATTACTCTGCCAGTTTCAGTACGTTGGTAAATATTAAGTCTAGTAGGGCGCCCCCTCTGGTCAGGCCCTGCACCATTTGGGACAGATAATGGTCTTTAGCTATAGTCAGAAATCTGTTTCCTTTAAAGTCGAAGTCTGCCCAGTTCTCCATGAACCCAAACCCCTCCTTCCTACACCAGCTTCTGAGCCACTTGTTTACCTCCCTTATCTCCCGCAGCCTCTCTGGTACGGCTCGTGGTACAGGTAATATTTCAGAAAATACTACCTTGGAGGTCCTTGCCTTAAGCTTGCAGCCTAAGTCCCTGAAATCATTTTTAAGGACACTCCATCTACCTCTTACTTTGTCATTGGTGCCAATATGTACCATGACTGCTGGGTCTTCTCCAGCCCCACCCAGCAACCTGTCAACCCGATCCGCGATGTGCCGAACTCGAGCGCCAGGAAGACAACACACTGTTCGGCTATCCCGGTCTTTGTGACAGATCACCCTGTCTGTCCCCCTAATAATTGAGTCCCCCACTACCAGTACCTGTCTGGCCTGCCCTGCTCTCCTCCCTCCCTCCTTACTGGAGCAGACACCCCCCTGGCGGTCAGAGGCAGAGTCCTGCTGCAGTACCGCTAGCTCTGAAATGACATCCCCCTCATCTGCCAACTGGGCAAACTTGTTGGGGTGTGCCAGTTCAGGACTAGCCTCCCTGACACTTTTCCCTCTACCCCGTTTTCTAACTGTAACCCAGCTAACTGCCTGACTGTCCTGCCCCTCCGTCCCACTATCCATCCCCACCTCGACCCCAGAGAGTACCTGCTCAGTGAGCAGGAGACTACTCTGCGGGTTGTCAATGCATCTCAGTGTTGCCAGTTGCTCCTCTAGATCCAGGATCTGGGCTTCTAAATGAGCAACTCGCACACATCTCGCACAACAATATGCACCCTCAAACTGTTGTTCAAGGATTGCATACATTGCGCAAGATGCACACTGGACTGCCTTTTCCAACATGGAGGTCATACTAGATTTGGGGATTGCAAAAATTAACAGAAAAGAAAAAAAAATCAAATATTTCAATTTAAACTTCCTGAATTTAAAGTCCCTTAATTTTAAGTCCCCTCACTTTTATACTCACTCACTTGTATGCTTCACACTCTTGTATACAGACAAACAATCGCTAGCTCAACATAGTGTATTTGCTTTATATTTATCACAACCACAACCACCTCTCTTCCACTGCCTGGAAGTGAAACTTTTTTTTTTTTTTTTTTCATTTACACATCCAAATTTAACGAAAAGTCGTAAAAGACCTGTGGGGTGTTAAGGCTCACTGGACCCCTTGGTACGTGGCTTGAGGGGTGTAGTTTCCAAAATGGTATGCCATGTGGGGGTTTTCTGCTCTTCTGGCACCATAGGGGCTTCCAAAATGTGACATGCCCCCCAAAAACCATTTCAGCAAAAATTCACTCTCCAAAATCCCATTGTTGCTCCTTCCCTTCTGAGCCCTCTACTGCACCAGCCGAACACTTTACATACACATATGAGGTATTTCCTTACTCTAGAGAAATTGGGTTACAAATTTTGGGGGGCTTTTTCTCCTATTACCCCTTGTAAAAATTCAAAAACTGGGTCTACAAGAACATGCGAGTGTAAAAAATGGAGATTTTGAATTTCCTCCTTCACTTTGCTGCTATTCCTGTGAAACACCTAAAGGGTTAACACACTTACCCAAATGTCATTTTGGATACTTTGAGGGGTGCAGTTTTTATAATGTGGTCATTTGTGGGGTATTTCTAATATGAAGGCCCTTCAAATCCACTTCAAAACTGAACTGGTCCCTGAAAAATTCCAATTTAGAAAATGTTGTGAAAAATTGGAAAAGTGCTGCTGAACTTTGAAGCCCTCTGATATCTTCTAAAAGTTAAAACCTGTCAACTTTATGATGAAAATATAAAGTAGACATATTGTATCTGTGAATCAATATATTATTTATTTGGAATGTCTGTTTTTGTTACAAGCAGAGAGCTTCAAAGTTAGAAAAATGCTAAATTTTCAATTTTTTCATCAAATTTTGGAATTTTTCACCAAGAAATGATGCAAGCCTCGACAAAAATTTACCACTAACATGAAGTAGAATATGTCACGAAAAAACAATGTCAGAATCAGAATGAAAAGTAAAAGTATCCCAGAGTTATTAATGCTTAAAATGACAATGGTCAGATGTGCAAAAATGGCTGGGTCCTTAAGGTGAAAATGGGCTGGTTCCTTAAGGGGTTAAACCCCACTGGCATTTGACAGATCTTTGGAACAGTGGGCTGTGCAAATGAAAAATTTTCATTTTTCTTTTGGCAGACCACTGCTCAAAAAAATCTATCAGACACCTGTGAGATGTAAATGCTCACTGCACTTCTTATTAGGGGTGTAGTTTCCAAAATGGGGTCACATGTGTGTGTGTGTGTGTGTGTGTGTGGGGGGGGGGGGTTCACTGTTCTGGCACCATGGAGGCCTAAACGCACATGGCCTTCAATTTCAGCCAGATTCTCTCTCCAAAAGCCCAATGGTGCTCCTTCTCTTCTGAGCCCTGTAGTTCACCCGCAGAGCACTTTACATCCACATGTGGGGTATTTTCTGACTCAGAAGAGATGGGGTTACAAATTTTGCTGGGCTTTTTTTCCTATTACCCCTTGTGAAAATGATAAAATTGGGGTAACAATAGCATTTTAGGGAAAAAAATATAAATTTTTTTATTTTCACCTCCAACTTTAACAAAAATTTGTCAAACACCTGTGGGATGTTAAGGCTCACTATACCCCTTGTTACTTTACGTGAGGGGTGTAGTTTTCTAAATGGGGGTCACATATGGGTGTTTTTTATGTTTATGTCAGAACTGCTGTAACTACCAGCCACCCCTGTGCAAATCACCAATTTAGGCCTCAAATGTATATGGTACACTCTGTTTACACTAACATGCTGGTGTAGACCCAAAATTTACCTTTTCTTAAGGGGTAAAAGAAGAGAAAAAAAATTTGTAACCAAAAACTGTTGCCTTGAAATATGAGAGGGCTCCAAAGTGAAAGAGCACCATGTGCATTTGAGGCCTAAATTAGGGATTTGCATCCACCACCAAATTACCCTACAGCAGTGCTTTCCAAATAGGGTGTCTCCAGCTGTTGCACTACTTCCTGTTCAGGGTGTGGTTGTGTGATCGTCAGCTCCAGGAGAACCAGAGAACCAGAGAGCAGCAGGATTTTCACCAGCCCTCCCCCCCCCCCCCCCCCAGGTTTGTGGCAGCCTTCGGGGAAGGGTTTCCCTGCATGAACCCCAACGTCCCCATCTCCCTTACCAGGCCGGCGGGAGGTGGAGGTGACATTGCAACGGCCAACTCCCAGGATGGGGTACGGAGATCCTCCAGGATCCGCAGAAATGCAGAACCAACTCCACCGTCCATATCTGGAAGCCGCAAGGCTGCAAGGAAGGCTACAAGCAAGGCTGCAGGTAAAGACTTGCATGAAGGTGAGGAGTTGAGGAGAAACATGGGGAGGCAAGGTACCTCTGAACCCCAGCAATGGGGGGCATTGGGTCCCAGGGAGTCTTTGGCCACTTTTGGGTCCCGAATCCAAGCAAAAATGGCGGAGTATGAGTGTCTTGGCAAAATGCTTCGTGGGCTAAGAGAGGACTTAAAATTTGCCCGTTACCAGGCTGATTACACCTCAAAAAATCGAAGGCCAGTGTATTCGGCTAAAGTGCGCACCCTGAAAAAAGAGGTTGAGGAGGTAGAAAGGGTGAGGATGGAGATCATGGAAGGGGCTGGTATCTTCAGAGAAAAACTCTGCAATGAAAGTCGGTTCAGAGGCCAGCAGAACCCAGAAAGAGAGGAGGAGGTCAGTCACAGCGAAAGCAGTGCAGAGGAGGATGGTGTGGAGGTGGATGGTGGAGGAGAAAGAGAGAACAGTGCTGAGGAGGACAGTGTGGAGGAAGATGGTGGTGGAGAAAGAGAGGACAGTGCTGAGGAAGGTGCTAAAGAGAAGCAAGATGGTGGTGCAGAGGAGAGTGAAATAGAGGAGGAGGACACAACCCAGAGTTCATACATAAATCCTGCTCAGGTAGCCCTGCCTGTAACGTCAGATGACAGCAGTGACGACAGCGGCAGCAGCAATGGGTTAATTGGTGGTGGATTGCTGAAGGCGATTGTGCTCCAAGAGTCACCTACCCATTTTGAGAACTTCTCATTTGGAAATGACTTAGGCCCAGATACTGAGGTGAAGGGCAAGAGGAAGAGGAGAAATAAAAGGAAAAAAGGAGAGGTCACCAGACTTGTTTATTCTTCTCTCCAGCAGTCTGGGCCATCTGAAAAGGTGGTTCAGGCTGGTGGGCCCCCCAGTCTGCCCGACCCCGCTTTTGCTGTAAAGCGGGGCCAGAATGGGGGGTACATGGTGGATAAGGTTTCTAAGATGGCTGCAGACGCCAAGGAGCCGCCTGTCCAGTCGGTAGGGAAGGGCAGGACAGGCTTAAGGTGGGCGACTCCGATGCTGCAGGACCACCCCAGGTGGGCAGGGGGCGTGTCCTAGTGCCGGAGCTTGGTGATGTTGCTGTCTGCTCGGGGGGCGGTCCCCCGAGCGATCTGGGCGTAGCAGGGCACTCCTCTGTGAGGGGGGGGAGTGTCCATGCGTCTGGATTGGTAGAAAAGCCCGGGCGGTCGGGTAAGGTGGCTCCTGAAGGTTGCACTGACGCTGTGGGGAATCCCTCCACGTCGGCTGCTGTAGGAGGGGTGGGGGTGCGTCCGGAGGGACAGATCCCACCCAGTGTGAAGCAGTTCTCACTGGGAACATCATCGGCGTTGAAGGAAGTGTCATCACTGGAACTGGAAGTAACATCGCCAGAACCGAAAAAGCGGTCATCGGGGGCGGGACCAGCAGCACAAACCCCCGTGGCATACGCAAATAACCCGGCCAGCTCAGGAAAGTTTAGCCAGGATAATAGTGTGAAAGGGAAGAGTGCAAAAGAGAGTGAAAATTTTGGTGATGGTATGTTGCATGAAAATGTTAGCAGTGTGCAAGAGTGGGGCATTAGAGGTGTACTAGAGAGGGGTGCTAGCGGTGTGCAAGAGAGGGGTGCTAGCGGTGTGCAAGAGAGGGGTGCTAGCGGTGTGCAAGAGAGGGGTGCTAGCGGTGTGCAAGAGAGGGGTGCTAGCGGTGTGCGAGAGAGGGGTGCTAGCGGTGTGCAAGAAAGGGATGCTAGCGGTGTGCGAGAGAGGGGTGCTAGAGGTGTACAAGAGAGGGATGCTATCGGTGTGCAAGAGAAGAGTGCTGGAGGCAGGCAAAGGGATGTCACTGGATCAGTAAAGAGTACTGAGGAAGTAGGGGCTGGTTCGGCTGCCCCCCTGGTGGCGACTGCTAGAAGCTATGCCAGCGTCGCTGCCGGGGAATCAAGAGGGTCTCCGTCTCCATCTGGTTCTGGGGGTCACTTGCAGCGGCGCCTCCTGGAGGCTCTGCGTAAGGGTGATAGGTCAATTGAGGTAGAAGGGAGGGGTTCGGTTGACCTGTCTTTTTGGATAGAGAGGCATGGTCTGGGTGCCTTCCAAGAACAGAATGGGGAGGTGATGTGGTCCCTCCCGACTCCCGGGCAGGATAGTAACCGTAGGAATGTGGCCCGTCTGATTTGGAGGGGTAAAGATGCGTGTGTTACGCCGAGCGCTCCGGGTCCCCGCTCCTCCCCGGAGCGCTCGCTACACTCTCGTCACTGCAGCGCTCCGGTCAGATCCACTGACCCGGGGCGCTGCGATACCGCCTCCAGCCGGGATGCGATTCGCGATGCGGGTGGCGCCCGCTCGCGATGCGCACCCCGGCTCCCGTACCTGACTCGCTCTCCGTCGGTCCTGTCCCGGCGCGCGCGGCCCCGCTCCCTAGGGCGCGCGCGCGCCGGGTCTTTGCGATTTAAAGGGCCACTTCGCCGCTGATTGGCGCAGTGGTTCTAATTAGTGTGTTCACCTGTGCACTCCTTATTTATACCTCACTTCCCCTGCACTCCCTCGCCGGATCTTGTTGCCATTGTGCCAGTGAAAGCGTTTCCTTGTGTGTTCCTAGCCTGTGTTCCAGACCTCCTGCCGTTGCCCCTGACTACGATCATTGCTGCCTGCCCCGACCTTCTGCTACGTCCGACCTTGCTTCTGTCTACTCCCTTGTACCGCGCCTATCTTCAGCAGTCAGAGAGGTTGAGCCGTTGCTAGTGGATAAGACCTGGTCACTACCGCCGCAGCAAGACCATCCCGCTTTGCGGCGGGCTCTGGTGAAAACCAGTAGTGACTTAGAACCGATCCACTAGCACGGTCCACGCCAATCCCTCTCTGGCACAGAGGATCCACTACCTGCCAGCCGGCATCGTGACAGTAGATCCGGCCATGGATCCCGCTGAAGTTCCTCTGCCAGTTGTCGCCGACCTCACCACGGTGGTCGCCCAGCAGTCACAACAGATAGCGCAACAAGGCCAACAGCTGTCTCAACTGACCGTGATGCTACAGCAGCTACTACCACAGCTTCAGCAATCATCTCCTCCGCCAGCTCCTGCACCTCCTCCGCAGCGAGTGGCCGCTTCTGGTCTACGACTATCCTTGCCGGATAAATTTGATGGGGACTCTAAATTCTGCCGTGGCTTTCTTTCCCAATGTTCCCTGCACTTGGAGATGATGTCGGACCAGTTTCCTACTGAAAGGTCTAAGGTGGCTTTCGTAGTCAGCCTTCTGTCTGGAAAAGCTCTGTCATGGGCCACACCGCTCTGGGACCGCAATGACCCCGTCACTGCCTCTATACACTCCTTCTTCTCGGAAATTCGAAGTGTCTTTGAGGAACCTGCCCGAGCCTCTTCTGCTGAGACTGCCCTGTTGAACCTGGTCCAGGGTAATTCTTCCGTTGGCGAGTACGCCGTACAATTCCGTACTCTTGCTTCAGAATTATCCTGGAATAATGAGGCCCTCTGCGCGACCTTTAAAAAAGGCCTATCCAGCAACATTAAAGATGTTCTGGCCGCACGAGAAATCCCTGCTAACCTACATGAACTCATTCATCTAGCCACTCGCATTGACATGCGTTTTTCCGAAAGGCGTCAGGAGCTCCGCCAGGATATGGACTTTGTTCACACGAGGCGTTTTTTCTCCCCGGCTCCTCTCTCCTCTGGTCCCCTGCAATCCGTTCCTGTGCCTCCCGCCGTGGAGGCTATGCAGGTCGACCGGTCTCGCCTGACACCTCAAGAGAGGACACGACGCCGCATGGAGAATCTCTGCCTGTACTGTGCCAGTACCGAACACTTCCTGAAGGATTGTCCTATCCGTCCTCCCCGCCTGGAAAGACGTACGCTGACTCCGCACAAAGGTGAGACAGTCCTTGATGTCTACTCTGCTTCTCCACGTCTTACTGTGCCTGTGCGGATATCTGCCTCTGCCTTCTCCTTCTCTACTATGGCCTTCTTGGATTCCGGATCTGCAGGAAATTTTATTTTGGCCTCTCTCGTCAACAGGTTCAACATCCCGGTGACCAGTGTCGCCAGACCCCTCTACATCAATTGTGTAAACAATGAAAGATTGGACTGTACCATACGTTTCCGCACGGAGCCCCTTCTAATGTGCATCGGACCTCATCACGAGAAGATTGAATTTTTGGTCCTCCCCAATTGCACTTCCGAAATTCTCCTTGGACTACCCTGGCTTCAACTCCATTCCCCAACCCTGGATTGGTCCACTGGGGAGATCAAGAGTTGGGGGCCCTCTTGTTTCAAGGACTGCCTAAAACCGGTTCCCAGTACCCCTTGCCGTGACTCTGTGGTTCCCCCTGTAACCGGTCTCCCTAAGGCCTATATGGACTTTGCGGATGTTTTTTGCAAAAAACAAGCTGAGACTCTACCTCCTCACAGGCCTTATGATTGTCCTATTGACCTCCTCCCGGGCACTACTCCACCCCGGGGCAGAATTTATCCTCTGTCCGCCCCAGAGACTCTTGCTATGTCTGAGTACATCCAGGAAAATTTAAAAAAGGGCTTTATCCGTAAATCCTCCTCTCCTGCCGGAGCCGGATTTTTCTTTGTGTCCAAAAAAGATGGCTCTCTACGTCCTTGCATTGACTACCGCGGTCTTAATAAAATCACGGTAAAGAACCGCTACCCCCTACCCCTCATCTCTGAACTCTTTGATCGCCTCCAAGGTGCCCACATCTTTACCAAACTGGACTTAAGAGGTGCTTATAATCTCATCCGCATCAGAGAGGGGGATGAATGGAAAACGGCATTTAACACTAGAGATGGACACTTTGAGTATCTGGTCATGCCCTTTGGCCTGTGCAACGCCCCTGCCGTCTTCCAAGACTTTGTTAATGAAATTTTTCGTGATCTCTTATACTCCTGTGTTGTTGTATATCTGGACGATATCCTGATTTTTTCTGCCAATCTAGAAGAACACCGCCAGCATGTCCGTATGGTTCTTCAGAGACTTCGTGACAATCAACTTTATGCCAAGATAGAGAAATGTCTGTTTGAATGCCAATCTCTTCCTTTCCTAGGATACTTGGTCTCTGGCCAGGGACTACAAATGGATCCAGACAAACTCTCTGCCGTCTTAGATTGGCCACGCCCCTCCGGACTCCGTGCTATCCAACGTTTTTTGGGGTTCGCCAATTATTACAGGCAATTTATTCCACATTTTTCTACCGGTGTGGCTCCTATCGTGGCTTTAACCAAAAAAAATGCCAATCCCAAGTCTTGGCCTCCTCAAGCGGAAGACGCCTTTAAACGGCTCAAGTCTGCCTTTTCTTCGGCTCCCGTGCTCTCCAGACCTGACCCATCTAAACCCTTCCTATTGGAGGTTGATGCCTCCTCTGTAGGAGCTGGAGCGGTCCTTCTACAAAAAAATTCTTCCGGGCATGCTGTTACTTGTGGTTTTTTTTCTAGGACCTTCTCTCCGGCGGAGAGGAACTACTCCATCGGGGATCGAGAGCTTCTAGCCATTAAATTAGCACTTGAGGAATGGAGGCATCTGCTGGAGGGATCAAGATTTCCAGTTATTATTTACACCGATCACAAGAACCTCTCCTATCTCCAGTCTGCCCAACGGCTGAATCCTCGCCAGGCCAGGTGGTCTCTGTTCTTTGCCCGATTTAATTTTGAAATTCACTTTCGGCCTGCCGATAAGAACATTAGGGCCGATGCTCTCTCTCGTTCCTCGGATGCTTCGGAAGTTGAACTCTCTCCGCAACACATCATTCCTCCTGACTGCCTGATTTCCACTTCTCCAGCCTCCATCAGGCAAACTCCTCCAGGAAAGACCTTCGTCTCTCCACACCAACGCCTCGGAATCCTCAAATGGGGTCACTCCTCCCATCTCGCAGGTCATGCAGGCATCAAGAAATCTGTGCAACTCATCTCTCGCTTCTATTGGTGGCCGACTCTGGAGACGGATGTCGTGGACTTTGTGCGAGCCTGCACTGTCTGTGCCCGGGATAAGATTCCTCGCCAGAAGCCCGCTGGTTTTCTTCATCCTCTGCCTGTCCCCGAACAGCCTTGGTCTCTGATTGGTATGGATTTTATTACAGACTTACCCCCATCCCGTGGCAACACTGTTGTTTGGGTGGTCGTTGATCGATTCTCCAAAATGGCACATTTCATCCCTCTTCCTGGTCTTCCTTCAGCGCCTCAGTTGGCTAAACAATTTTTTGTACACATTTTTCGTCTTCACGGGTTGCCCACGCAGATCGTCTCGGATAGAGGCGCCCAATTCGTGTCAAAATTCTGGAGGGCTCTCTGTAAACAACTCAAGATTAAATTAAACTTTTCTTCTGCATATCATCCTCAATCCAATGGACAAGTAGAAAGAATTAACCAGGTCTTGGGTGATTATTTACGACATTTTGTTTCCTCCCGCCAGGATGATTGGGCAGATCTTCTACCATGGGCCGAATTCTCGTATAACTTCAGAGTCTCTGAATCTTCCTCCAAATCCCCATTTTTCGTGGTGTACGGCCGTCACCCTCTTCCTCCCCTCCCTACCCCCTTGCCCTCTGGTCTGCCCGCTGTGGATGAAATTTCTCGTGATCTTTCCACCATATGGAGAGAGACCCAAAATTCTCTCTTACAGGCTTCATCACGCATGAAGAAGTTTGCTGATAAGAAGAGCTCCTCCCATTTTTTCTCCTGGAGACAAGGTATGGCTCTCCGCTAAATATGTCCGCTTCCGTGTCCCTAGCTACAAGTTGGGACCACGCTATCTTGGTCCTTTCAAAATTTTGTGCCAGATTAATCCTGTCTCTTACAAACTTCTTCTTCCTCCTTCTCTTCGTATCCCTAATGCCTTTCACGTTTCTCTTCTTAAACCACTTATCATCAACCGTTTTTCTCCCAAACTTGTTTCCCCCACTCCTGTTTCCGGCTCCTCGGACATCTTCTCCGTCAAAGAGATTCTGGCATCCAAGAAGGTCAGAGGGAAAACTTTTTTTTTTTAGTTGATTGGGAGGGTTGTGGTCCAGAAGAGAGATCCTGGGAACCTGAGGACAATATTCTAGACAAAAGTCTGGTCCTCAGGTTCTCAGGCTCTAAGAAGAGGGGGAGACCCAAGGGGGGGGGTACTGTTACGCCGAGCGCTCCGGGTCCCCGCTCATCACCGGAGCGCTCGCTACACTCTCGTCACTGCAGCGCTCCGGTCAGATCCACTGACCCGGGGCGCTGCGATACCGCCTCCAGCCGGGATGCGATTCGCGATGCGGGTGGCGCCCGCTCGCGATGCGCACCCCGGCTCCCGTACCTGACTCGCTCTCCGTCGGTCCTGTCCCGGCGCGCGCGGCCCCGCTCCCTAGGGCGCGCGCGCGCCGGGTCTTTGCGATTTAAAGGGCCACTTCGCCGCTGATTGGCGCAGTGGTTCTAATTAGTGTGTTCACCTGTGCACTCCTTATTTATACCTCACTTCCCCTGCACTCCCTCGCCGGATCT